>NW_004955414.1:527906-568996 GCF_000276665.1 Chinchilla lanigera
CTGGAGAGGCTGTGGAGAAATAGGAACTCTTCTCCACTGCTGGTGGGAATGCAGACTGGTGAAACCACTGTGGAAATCAGTTTGGAGACTCCTCAGCAAACTAGGTCTAGAAGTCCCATTCAACCCAGCTAATCCCCTTCTGGGTATTTTCCCAGAAGATCTGAAAACATCATATCACAGTTATATATGTGTACCTATGTTCATAGCAGTGCAATTTGTAATTGGTAAACTGTGGAAGCAACCCAAATGTCCAGCCACTGAGAATTGGATAAAAAAAATTGTGGTACTTTTATATAATGGAGTATTGCTCAGCTATAAATAAAGATAAACTGGAGGCTTTTATAGGTAATTGGTCACAACTAGACACCATACTCATAAGTGAAATAAATCAGATCTGATGTGTAAGAATCATATTGTCTCACTAGTGTAAGACCTGAAAGAGTGAATAAAATCTAGGAGGTATGATAGACATTGTGAAATGAAAGGAAAATGCTCGAAAGTAAAGGGCAAGCAGGGTGTGGGAAAAGAGAAGGGAAGCGGGGGGGAAATCATGTAAGTATGTATATACAGGATAGCTAACATTGTTATACTACTGTCTTCTATTGCTCTACAGAAAGGAACAGTTAATGATTACTTGTTTGATCAATCTTGTATGTCTCTATTTGTTTTCTTGAGAAACCACTTTGAAGATACCAAAAAGTAACACAACAACCATGGTTAATTCCCTACAACTTTGTCTGTAACTCTGTTTTGTTTGCATTGTTCTTATGCTATTTTGTAAATGGATGTCTGTTTGTTAATATGTTTTCCTTCTTTTATTTCTTAAAGTGAAAAAAATAAAAATAAAAAATAAAACAAAATATGTAAACTGGAAGCAACCTAAATAATTATACATTCATACAAAGAATACTTTATAACTGTGAAAAGAAGGTCTCTCTATGTATACTTGTACAAAAAATTTTCAAGAAGAAAAAAAGAGAAACACAGAAGGTGCATCACAGCATTACAGCACCAGCCCTTCTGTGTAAATGAACAAAAATACACAAAGAAGCATAAACATGCATGTGCTAATATATGTATAGAAAATTTCCAAGAAAAGTTTATATGAGCTTATTAAAGGTAATTGCCTTAGGGTAGGAGATGAGAGAAAGGAGCTTACCTTTCTATATCTCTGTATATTATTAAGAATTTCTAAACATGTTTATATACTAATTTTTCTATTTTGAACTAATTTTAAAGAGGGAATCAAATTGTGTACTATTTGGCCCTTCTTTATACCATTCTTTTTTTAAAAAAAAAACTATTCATTTCATCTTTAAATAGTCCTGATCCCTAAACATATTTCGTATAGAGATCAAGAAAATAGTAGTTCATTCTATCATTTAAATAATAGAATGTATATAAGAGCTCTAGTATAGGCATGGGTACACAGTACTACAGTTGTTCAATTCCTGTTACTTCCATCCACACATTTCTAGGCTCCATTCTCTGTTTTCCTTGGATGAATATCTTGAAGGCAGAAACTATGCATTCAACTCATTTTTACAACCTTATTATCCAGCAGCATCTGATTCATAGTACATACTAAGTTAAATTAAGCAGAGTCCTCAAGTTGTAGCTATAGCCAAGACAAAAACTAAGATGAGCAAGGAAATCAGTAGATCCTTTTCCCCAAGAGCAGCTATAAAGTTAGACAAAACTGATTTCTAATAGCCCATTTCTATATTCTGGAAATTTAATAAAGTTACCCAGCAGTGTTTACACTTGAAAAGGTGTTGAACATCAACTAAAGGTGGGACTCTGCATTCTTGCTGGGGCTGTTCCTGTCCCACCGCTCACCCACCCTCAGCGTGACTGGAGAGGTAATTTGGCTGAAATGGGCAGGATGAGACCCAGCCATTTTCTCCTCTGGTTGAAAGAGGATTGTTTGATTTGAGTGGTGGACACTGCCTAACATTGTGATGCTACCATAGAAGCAAGATAGCAGAAGAGAAGGAAGGAGCGGTGGCTTGACTCTACTAGCCTGAAGCTGTAATGATGGTTGGAACAAGCATGTTTCTGGCTGCAGCTGAGTGCACAAACAGCAAAGACTGGAGAGCTTCCAGGTTACTCACACATTCTAAGGCTATGTGCTACAAATAGAAGAGACAAAGGAGCCAGCAAAAAGTACAAGTTAAGGCAGGTTAAAACGGCCTAAACTTTAAATGTGTTCTCCCTCTACTCATACACCCACTGGCAGAAAACAGAAGACTTGCTTGCTCAATTCACATAAGTACAGTCTCTGTCTACTTATTTGTTGACCACTAAGCTAGTCTTGAAAACAAAAACAAAAGTTGAAGAAAAAAAAAGAGAGAGAGAACAGAACCATTGACACACGCCATAGGGAAAACAGATTCCACATATTTAGCCCAGCAAATTACTAAACAAAGAAAGAAATAAACAGGTTATCTGGGAGGAACATGATCAGAATCCAGACTTACTATAATATATTCTCAAAAATGTCTAGTTTTCGATGATAAAAACAACAAAAATACAAGACAAAAAAATCCCACAAAAGTGTGACCCACAGTCAGGAGAAAAAGCAATCAGTAGAAACTATCTGTAAGTATCCTAGATGTACACTATGATAGATAAGATTTCAAAGCAGCTGTTGTAAGTATATTCAAGCATGTAAAGAAGGAACTACATTTGAAGTATTAAAGGAAAGTCCCGATGGTGTTTCCAGGGCCCAGAGTCAGTCTCTATCACCTAGTGGGTACTCAATGGAAGATTTATGAATGAATGCCAACCTTCTAGAAACTATGTATTGGTAGTGAATAAAAGTAAATCAAGGACCTCCATATTACATAAATTAAGGCCTGGTTATTCCTCTAAATTTTAATAAGAACACCTCTGGCAGGTCCAGTTAAGAGTAAGGCACAAAGAAAGGACGAGAGTAGTATGAAGTGATGGGGACAGCCCTAAACTGAGAGTGAGAATGGCTGACAGTCTGGTTGTTTGGTCATAACTTGGTTCTTAATTAGCTAGAAGAATTTGGCTCAGGCACTTTTCCTCTCTGGGTTTAGATTTCTTATAAAACTGTGTTGGGCAGGATCTGGCAGGTACTCAAAGTACTGAGGGAACACTTAGTACATGCCGACTCCTGAGCCAGGCACTCAGGATGAGTACAACCCAGGGTGGTCTCTGTTCCTGGGAAATCTACAGCCTATAGCCTATGTACAGACAAAACAAATAAGGAAGCAAAAAGGAAAGGTCTATTTTACTGTGTCAGTTTTGAAAGGGCTATGAGATAAACCAAAGGCCACTAACATGGAAGAAACAAATAACACAGAGCACAAACAAGGCTTCCTGGATAAGACATTTAAAGTATCCTTAATTTAGGCATATAGGGATGGTTTCAGGACCCTAAGAATGCCTTAAAATTGAGTTCAAAATTTTGTACACTTGAGTACTTTTCAGATGTAAAGGCTCATGGCTTTCAGAGATGCTCACAGCAACCTGTGGTACTCCAGTGTCCACAGCAGTGCTACCGTCATCAAGAAGGTGGAAACAGCCTCAAGCATCCATCAACAGACGAGTGCATAAACATTGTATTCTACTGGAATACAGTGGAATATTTTTTGTTTTATAAGGAATGAAATTCTGACACATGCGACAATAGGGAAAAACCTTGAAAACAGTGTGCTGAGGGAAATAAGCCAGACAAGTAAAGGCAAATACTGTATAATTGCATTTATACAAGCTTCCTAGAAGAGTCAGTATTGGACAGAAAAACAATAGAGGTTACCAGGTTTGGTGGGGGAGGAAGGAATTGAAAGGTGATGTTTAATAGACACAGAGTTTCTGTCTGGGATGATGCAGTCGTTCTGAAAATAGATAATAGTGGTGGCTGAACAGCATTGTAAATATACTTACCACCACTGAGCTATACACTTGAAAAATTGTTAAAACGGTAAATTTTATGTCTATTTTAAGCATAATATTTTTTAAAAAATGGATTTGTGGCTCTGTACTAGGTGATTTTCTGGACACCATCGGCCCTATCAAGGTATGCTTTGCAGAAATATGGAGTTTTGAAGGCAAAACTCAAAGATTTAGGATACTCCCATTTTCTTTCTAGTTAAAAAAGACAGGCATAACTATCTTGACACCTCTACTTTTTACATGCAATTTAATGCTTTTGCAAAACAACATTAAAGAAAAGCCATCCAAATCATCCCTAATATTTATAAAACTTCTTTCAGTTTACCTGGTGATCATCCTCAACAACTAAGAACTACCAGATCTTTGCTGCACTTCAGCTGGAGGGAAAGACTGAGAACAAAGGGCAACCCCGTGTCACATTCATTATCAGAGTTCTCTCCTTTGGCTGCTTACACAGACCTGGCAGGGGAAACGGCCAGGCAAGTTTGGCTGTCTTGGGACAGTAGTTAATACCAGAAGCTCCTCCTTGATGATAAACAGGTTGCATCAGAGTTAATGGTGCTGTGCCTGACATACTTCCCGGGTGCAGTCACCTAACAGGTGTAGCACCATTCAACCCATTCCACCTGGAGCAAGGCTACACACAACCAAGGGTGCTGCTATAGGATGAGTATGAAATGTGCCCTGAATGTTAAAAGCTTGTTCTACAGAGTAGGGTACTAAGAGGCAGAAGAACTTTAAGCAGTAAGGCCAAGTGTGAGGCCTTCGATCACAGGGTACCTTAGAAGAGCATGTTGGAAACAAGTCTCCCTCCTCCTGTCTCTTTGATTCCTGGCTGTGAATTGAGCAGTTTTGCTCTACCAAGTGCTCCCCACCATAATGTGCTCCCTCCCCACAGGTCCAAAAGCAATAGGGTCAATTGATCATGCACTGAAATCTCTAAAACAATGAGCCAAAATAAATTTTTTCTCTTTATGAGTTGATTTATCTTGTGTGCATGTTGTTTTGCTTTGTTTTGTTTTTTTTAGTGATGGAAAGCTGATTAGCACAGATACAAAAAATATTTCTGCTGTCTGAGAATATCTCAAGAGTCTAAGGGTATTTATTTTCTTAACTAGAAAAGAATCCAGAAACTGCCCTATTGTATCTCCCTTGAAGTAGACACAAGAAGGCAGGGCTGCTTCACAAAGGAAGCACCAGAGACAGTAGCCTGGTAAGGCAAGGAGATCCACAGACTGGGAAAACTTCCCACAGCCAAGGCAACAGGAGAAACTGCTCCTCAGCCTATGTGCTTCCCAGACACAGGTAAGTCCATGGAAGGAAGCTCATACACTTCTGGAGCATACTCCAGGGCAGATCAGGACCCAGTTCTGTGCCAACACAAAGAAAAGTAAGAAAGAAGGAAGAAAGAACATAAAGAGAAGAGAGAACAGATAAATGGAAATAGGAAGAGAAGGACAGAGGGAAAAGGAGACAAATGAACGTATGTAACCACTGCTCAGAATCCTTTTAACTGTAAAGGACAGTGACTTCCTTATGAAATAGAAACAAGACTCCAGTGATAGGATTGACATTTACCTTCTGAATCTTTGTTGTAGAAAACACCATGTGGATGCAATGAGTAAGGTCGGGATGCAAAGTTCTTTAAATGAACGACAATAACATCACCCACTTCAGCCCTCAGGATGGGGCCCAAGAATCCAAGCCAGGGAGGTTTGGAGATCTCAGTGGTGTAGGTCCCATCTGTAAAGTGTCTGTAAATAGCCTTTTTGTAAATACCACCTATCCGGTTGGGTCCTCTTTCAAGAAATAAGGTTGCAAGTCTGAAGTAAGAAGGAAAATGTTTTAAAATACAGATTAAAAGAGAAATCATAATAGCTTACCTTTAAGAGTCCATAAAATCCTTTTATGCATGATTTTTCATTTGATGTTTACCATAACCTGTGACCTCTGTAGAGTTGGTAAGATTATCTCAATTTACCAATGGGGAATTCAGGCTCAGCTTGTTGAGTGACAAGTCCAGAGGCACAAATAATAGTTACAGCTAAACTAAAACAAAACCAAAGAATTCTAAAGTCATACTAGCCACTTGCCCCTTTTCACTCAACACACTCTGGTTTGCATTTAACAAACATTTATTGTGCACTTACTGCATTCTCAGAACTGTGACAGGTGCTAGGGATGAGGGTGGCATAAAAAGTTTTTAATTTAATAATCAGAAAATTAAGTACCTGTACAAAGCAGTATATGATTAGTTTTTAATTGAGTTATACAACAGATACAGGCTCAACTTTTCTAGCGATATAAAGAAAGAAAATATTGCTATGGGTAGAAAAGGTATGAAAATATCTCATGACAATTACATAAATCAAGGGGTAGGCTTAGCTCTTGTGAACTGAGCTGCTATAAACATAGGTATCACTGTAGTACACACATTGTGTCTTTAACTCTTTCAGGGATATGCCCAGGAGAAATAGAGCTGGGTCAAATAGAATTTCTTTTTGGTTTTTTGAGGAATCTCTATATTGATTTCCATAGTGGTTGCTATTACTGTACATTCCCTCCAACAATGTAGAAGGGTTACTTGTCCTCCACATCTTTGCCAGCATTTGTTGTTGTTTTTTTTGCTTTTGATTATACATATTCTGGAATTTCAGAGTTGTTTTGATTTGCATTTCTCTAAGGGCTAAACATGTTGAACATTTTTTTCATGTACTTACTAGCCATTCGTATTCTTCTCTTCAGAAGAATCTATTCAGTTTTCTGCCCAGTTTGCTTTATTCATTAATATATGTGTGTGATTTATAGTATTTGCTTTCATCTTGGGAACTGGCATATACACACATCGCATTTTAATCATTTTTCTTTCACTTCCCCTTCCCATCCTCCTATCTCCTCCCATCCCCATGACACCTTCCCAGTTTTCAATTGGGTCATTTGTTTTATAAGGGTTAATTTTTTTGAGTTCTTTATATATATCCAGATATTAGTCCCGTATCTGAAAAGGAACTGGCAAAACTTTTTTTTCCCATTTTGAAAGTTGACTTTTTATACTGTTGATTGCTTCCTTTGCTATGCAGGAGCATTTAATTTGATATAATCCCATTTGTTGATTCTTGGTATTATTTCCTGTGTTGCTTGGAAGAGTTCTATTCAAGCAGTCTTTGCTTGAGCCTATGGCTTCAGTTATTTCTGCTATGCCATCTTCCAACAGTTTCAAAGTTTGTGTTTTTATAGCTAAGCATTTGATCTATTTCATTTTATGTTAGTAGAGGATGAGAACTAGGGATCTAGTTTTAATCATCTAGACATCTACATCTCCATGGATAACCAGGCTTCTCAGCCTCATGGGTTAAAGAGGTTATTTTTTTTTCTCAAATGAGTGTTTTTGGCCCCATTGTCAAAGATCTGATGGTTGAAGGTTTGTGGGACTTTCTTCTTTGTCTTCTGTTCTATTCCACTGGTCTACATTTCTGTTTTTATGCCAGCACCATGACATTTTAAGTACTATAGCTTTGTACTATAGCTTGAAATCTAGTACTGTTATGTTCCCATTTTGCTTTTTGCTTAGGATTCACAGTTTAAGCTCTAGATACAACCTAGATGCTCATCAGTGACACATACATTTTTAAAATATGGTTTTTTTTAATACAATAGCCTATTATTCAACATAAAGAAGAATTAATTCATGACACTGGTGGGAAATGAATGGGACTTGAGATCATAATGATGTTAAGTGAAATAACTTAGATATAGAAAATAAAGTATGATGCAGATTATCTTATATGAGAAAACTAAAATATAAATAAATAAGGGTAAAATAAAGGGTAGATGATCAGAAACAAAAAGACAGACTTCTTGGAGATAGAGAAAAGAACCAGAAGGAGGGCAGAGGTTAGAAAGGAGGTAAAGAGATAAAACAGTGATCAATATATATTATATAAAAGTACCAACTCCCCAAAATGAACATAACTATTATGCATTACAAGCATGCACTAACAAAATAATTAAAATTAAAAGAAGGGGTCAGTTTAGATAACAAAAGAAGAAAGTGAAGACACTGAGAAAAAACAGAGCATGACAACAAGGCAGAAGATGTGGACATGAACTTGTCTTGAAAATACAGCACTCATTGCTATTTTTCACAGAACAGCTAATATGACAATATGGGGCCATTCTTACAGCAGTGGTATGTAGACTTCACAGGAGTCAGGCAAAGGCGATAGCAAAATACAGAGAAAGAGACTGTTAGAATGGGTGGAGCAATAGAAAAAAGGGACTTATGTGGGAAAAATATAAGACTTGATGTGATTAGATGCCCTTCTGGTGTCTCAGGGAGGAGGGAAAACTTAGTCATTGTGTATGTGGGGGAGACCTGAGACAACAGCAGCACTGGTGACATCACTATACCATACTAGCTTCCCTTGAGGAGGTACAACTCTCTCCCCACTCACTGTTTATATTCAGCTTGGAGCTCCAGCCCTAGAAGTACCAGCTTCTGCTTGAGTAAACGCTCCACCACTCTTGGTACAACCATATCAGCGTAGCTGTGCTCTCCCCGGGACAAGAAGCCGAGTCTTGGCCTGCCACACACTTCTGCAAGCTCATACACACACAACCCCTCTCAATTATTCAACAGACATTAATCATGCCAAGTCTTGCTTTCAGTACTAGGCATGTTGATTAAAGAGACAAAGTCTTTGCTTTGAAGAAGAGACCTCTGGAAGAGAGAGTTATGGGAACCCAGATTATGTTGGTCAGCCTCTACTCTGAAGTGGAAGACAGGTCAGGGGAGGTTTCCCAGAAGAAGCAACACTTAAATGTGCATCCAAAAAAAAAGACCTCTCACTTAAGTAAAGAAGGTAGAAAAGGTTTGTGCAATGGGCATCTCATCTGGTAGTGCAGCACCCATATTCTTTTTGTCTAAGAACACACCTTCCCCATCCTTATCCTGTGTGCATTAGATAGGCCTCCAGCTGTGGCTCTAGTGATGGAACGGGTGACCCAGGCCAGTCTCTGAACACACCATGTTCCTCTAATACATTGTTATCACAATAGGACTTAGATCCCTACCACTGGACCATAGCTACCTCTGGATCACAGTGATTAAGGGACAGCCACAGAGGAATCCAGGGACCTGTGAAGGATCTTCTTATTGTGCACTTGGGGATGGGGATGTGGGTCTAAACTAGCCCAGGGCCAGAGACAGCCTGAGTGCTTATTTTTCTAATTGCTTAAATTTTGCTACTTATTTCTTCACTCTAATCAATTCCAATTATCTCTATCATCACGATGATTCCCCTTCATTTTTTTCTTTCCCATTTCTTATACTTTTTATTCTATTTTATTCACTTCTAAGAATTCAAAACTCATCTAATTCATTTAAAAAACTGCCAAGAATTTTAAAGTGTCACCCACAATTTTTCCTTTCTATTCTTCTGTGCTCCTAACACCTTTTCAGTTCTTTTTTTTCTTTCTCAGCTTTTTCCAACTAAAATTTATCCCAGCCTTGCCTAAAGGATATGATTCCATGTCTTTAACATGGTCCATTCTGGGCTAGAATGAACAGTTTGTTTGTTTGTTTGTTTGTTTGTTTGTTTGTTTGTTTTGTTTTGCTTTGTTTTTTGAGACAAGGTGTCTGTACTCCAGGCTGGCCTTGAATGCACTGTGTAGCCCAGGCTGGGCTCAAACTCGTGGCAATTCTCCTCCCTCAGCCTCCCAAGTACTGGGATTGCAGGTGTGTACCACCACCCTTGGCTATAATGAACAGTTCCTGCAGTTCTGTTTATTCCAGGTTCATAATGAGTGCTCAAATAATATCAGGATAGATAGACCAGTTGGATCTAGATGATCCTGAAAGATCTGCTTTCTGGCATGGAACCCTGGAGGGTTCTGATGTAACTCAAGTTTCCCAGGTTCCTCCATAGTGTTCTCCACCAATTCTTCATTCTACTTTACCCTTCTCAGGATAAGATGCAAATGATCTGCCTTTCTTCCCTTCTCTTACTTCTCTGAGTCAGAATCCTAAGCAGATGTTCTGGTTCAGGTAATTGTCTTATCTGAGGTCCCAGCCTCGGATATTAACAGGTAGAGCTCTAAATCGGACTGCCGTATTCCCATTCCACCTAAATATAAAACCAGGAACAGTGCTCCTCTTGAGTTAGACAAAATATACAAATTCTATACCCACATGTGACTGTGCTCTGACAATTGGTCAAGGCTTTAAAGACAAATGACCACTCTGGATAGAGACAAGTGGAAGGCTTTGCCTCTCTCTGCTTCCATCAGCACACATGCGTCCTGTGACAACTCTCCCAGCAGATCCCACAGGTGTCTCCCCTCGGTCAGTCCTGAGTAAGCCACACTCTGCTGGCTTCCTACCATACAGGCTGAGCCCTTATGGCCTGCGAGGTTCTAGGCTTGATGTTCTGGATACAAAAACAAACATAATACAATCCCTGAACAAGTATGTTTCTGATCAATAGAAAGAGACAAAGACATTGATACACAAAGAGATAGGTAAAAATTGTACAAAGGAACTGATAATTGCACAGAGACTGTTGAGAGTTGATTGTAAGAACAGAACAGTATGTTCTGGAAATTTGGGAGGAAAGATAGATACTACCTGTGGAAGGAAGAGCTCAAGCAAGGCGTCAAAGTAAGGGGATTAGTAATCAGTTTAGCAGCTTTGTCGGGCCAGAAAACTTGATGGGACTGAAACTGCAGGGAAATTTGAGTGCTGGTTTAAAGAATTTAGCTTTTTTTTTATACAAGGGGTGATCAAAAATATGGTGAATATTAATTTTTTTAAAAAAATTATTACAGTAAAAGATACATTACCATAGCTCAGCCCCAAAATATTCCCCTTTGCTTCAAACACATTTATCCCATCATTCCTACCATTTTCTGAAGAAGTTCTGGGTGCTTTCATTTGTGAGGATCTTTATGAAGTTTGATCAAAAATACAGTGAATGCCATTGCCCATCCCATCCTATAAAAAGACAGGCTCATAAAAACATAAGCCCACTTTATCAATAAATCTGGCATTGTGGCTCTCTCCCAAAATCAAAATGATAATAAAAGCTAAACATTTGATTTGAGTAGACAGTACATTGAGGCAGCCACAACAGGTGAGGCCACAGATAATAGTAATTAAATCTACAATTAAAAGTTTGTGAGGATTCCTGAGCAGAGAAATTTAACCAGACCTGGGTTTCAGGAAAACATTTCAGCAGAATCCCCTATTTAACTTCTCTTCATCACAGCTGCCCACAAGACCCCCCGCCATGCTTTCTGCTTACTGGATCAAGCTCCTTCCTAATCTGCTTCTGAATACCAGTCCTACAACAGCACACCTGACCAAAACTCTGTTTAACTTTAAGCCTGATTTGGAGACTTTATTCCTTGGCATCTGTTCAGCTGAGGCTTCCAGTCTTCCAAACCCCAGGTGTGGCATCTGCTTGCCCAGTCTGATATGAATTTTTCTTTTCTTTGGGAGGGGTGAGAGGGCAACTTGGCATATTTCATGAACTCCTTTTACTTTAGTATCATCTATGCCCAATTAGTGTCCTTTATCTCCTCTACCCAAGCAGAGATATTTCTTTGTGATTATAGCTGACAGTCTCCAACCTATAGTCTGATTGCCATGATTTTAACTAACAGATTTTTATCAGCTTCATTGAGATTGAGAAATCACAACAGATCAAAAAGCTAAAGAAATATTTTCTGGGCTTCCCTTTCATTTCCTCAAAAAGTTATAAAATGTTAGTACCCCAGTAACTCAGAAACAAGCATCTAACTTCCTACAAAGCTCCTCAGAAGACTGAATTATGAATCCTTTGCCCATCCTGCACACACTTCAGGATGAGGAAGCTAGAGCTCAATGTGTCAAATAACCTGGAACCCATCCTTCTATGGAGCAGAAGATGGGAAACCTCCTAAACAGCAAAGGAATCGTTTAGGCAGATGTTGGAGATGCCACCTGAGTTAAGCTGGGGAGGATCCAGAGGTCGAACTAGTAGAAGTTCTCTTTGGAGCAAAAAGCCCCAGCTTCCTTCCTGGCCTCACTTCCTTTCTCTTTGTCCCAACTTCCAGGTCCTCATGTTTCTTTGGTCTTCTTGGAATACATGTCCTTTCAGCACAGAGAGTTCCCAATTTTTTTTCCTATGCATCAGCTTCCATCCTCATTCTTCAATTGCCAAGCATCCTTCAAGGGTAAATCAAATTACTTCCCTTTTCCCTCTGTCTACACACATAGTTCATATGCTAGCAGTGATACTTGTCAAAACGTGTTAAGCTATATACATTTCTGGTTTGTGAGCTCATTGAAGGCAAAACTGCTTCAAATCTCTTTTTTATTCTCAGTGCCTAGCCTGTGTTCCCTTTCTCTAATGCCCAGTCTCTTATGCCAATTTTTCTGAATGAGTTTTTACTTAACAGCTTTGGAATATAAAGAACATGTTTTTAAAAAAAACAAAAATTTGACCTTAGATTGGCAAGTTAAAGCTGGGATTGTTTTGCAAAACATACTTACATAAAAGTATAGGCTGCCTTGCTTAACTCTGAATATCCTTTAAGGCTCGGATGGCAAATAAGGTTTATCTTATGCACCAAATATAATTGATTGGCAGTGACTACTCAGAAAAGGAGTCAGATGGGTAGAATGACCTAACCAAAGTGTCATCTGTGGAGGTGGGGCTAGAAGCACACTCGACACATAGTTGAATCGTCTTGCTCTCCATGGACAATGATACTCCAGGATCTTTGGGTGAGGCCCTGTACAACTGGGTGACAGAGTACCTCACTACTGGCAGAATACATACGGAGTTATTTTCTCATAGTAGAAATAACTAGAGAATAATCCACCCAGGTTCATTTAGAAGTCCCTTTTGCAACCAAATTACACAAGGCATCTATCCAGTGATACCTGGCTCCAGTGTAGTTTGTGGTCAACAAACAATGTCTAGTGAGTATCTCAGAGATCCAACATGTGACCTTATGAGCTCCAGTTTGCCAGGCTTGCCTGCTAAAGAGTGCTTCTTTCCAGGGACCTGCTGGCAAGTAGTGTTTATAGCCTCTTTGCATTTTTTGTAATTTATAAACTGAAGTTACAGCATGGCAAAATTAAACAGAAAGGCCCTTAAAAGAGCATACCAAGATTTTAAAGTCAAGCCCAAAAGAATTATTATTCTTTTTAACCAGTTAAGGCATCCAATATGCCCCAAATCACCTAGTATAATTATACACCAGGTCAAACTCACTGGAAACAAATCTCCTTTAACCAAGCTGGCCTTCACTTTAGAGGCTGGAAAACCTTCAGGAGCCTTCCACTAAGCCAAATGAAAGGGCATAACTGGGTCTCACTTCTGAGAGGCTTAGGAACATCACTGGGGATCTAGAAGCCTCACTGGAGGGGAGTTGAAAAATTCACTGGAAATGACTTTAAAGGCAGAGAAAGTTGCAACTCCTACAACTTCTCCAGAGTATTGTATGGTTTGAGAAGAAGGCTTTGATTAGTTGTTTGAGATGGGATTTGCAAGGTACGCAGAGAAGGCCTGCTGCAGTCATAGCAGTAATAGCAGATGGTCACTGAAATCTCTTCCAAGGATCTGATGGACTCCAGATGGGCTCTTTTTAGCTGCAGCCAAAGGTGGGTTGAGAGCTGCCACCCTCAGGTCCCCTCCCCATCTCCTCAGAGCCTTTCCAAGTAAGAGTTGAATAAGTATTGTTGTAATACCAGATGAATGAGCCTTGTATTATTTTCGTCCCGGAGCACTGTTATTAACCTGCTTGGAGACCTACCTGTGTCAACCCTGCCCTACTCTCCATGTGAAGTCAGAAGGGGAGGTTCCCAGGAGGAAGCAAGAAGCCATGGTTTCAGGCCTATTATGGAAGAGCGGGGATGAGCCTCCCAGGGACAGGAAAGCACCCCAAGAATCACAGCACCAGAGGCAGCAAAGCTCTCCCCACTCCCAGCTTCCTGGGTTCAGCTTGCAACCTGGATAATGGGACCAATAAGACAGGAGTTCTGCTTAAAAGGTCAGAGAATGATTGTAACAAAAAATCTGAAAAGAGGAAAATGTCCTTCAGTTGGTAGTGGTTTGTTATGATCATGAAGATTCTAATGAAAATAAAGCAAGTTGCAGAGTATCAAGTAAAGCATGATATATTTGTGGGTTTCTAAATAAGTAAGGTATTTTGGGAACGTTAAAGGAAGACTGTACCAGAGGCCAGATCTGGTACCTGTCTGAGAAACTGTGGTAAGCTTTGTTGGTTACATTTTGGATCTTTGTAATAATCAATAATCTATATAACAGAGTGCCTTTCTGTTAGATTTGGTATATGTTGTTCCAAATAAGATTACACCTTGCATAGTTATAAAATAATTATAAGCATAAAAAATACCTGGACAGTGGGCAGGGAAGCCAGGAGAAGGGTCATAATTTCTAACCTTCAAAAGCAAAGCTACTAACACAAAGTGTGCTGTTGGGGTTCATTCTCCTTCTCTGCCAAAGGAACCACAAAGCCTGCTCATCGGGTTGGAGAGAAGAAAGTCCCTGCCCAGCCTCTAGCTTGCCAAGTCCCCTCTCAGGAACTGGACTGAGCTATTAGACCCAGCTGTACACCCTAGGTCCTATTAGTCAAGTCTGTGTGTATCTGCTACAGCTAGACCTCTTCTAGTCTATGAAACAGAGGCCTACATTTCCCTGTACAAGAGAAAGGGAAAAAGGGCCTGGAGGCCTGGTTTTGGGGGCTTGATTGTAACTTAGTATTGTCATGCAACATATTTGAGCCAATGAGATATAAGCAGGAGTTACTCAATGATACTTCTCTGGGAGGAGCTGGCAGAGATCCTTTTTGTCCTGTGTTCCCCTCATTCGTACCTCAAATGAAGATATGCTAGCTGGCATTTCAGCAGCCATTCTGAGATAATGAGGAAGAAAGTCCCATTAAAAGGATCAAATGGAGGCTATTAGATAGCTTAAGAACCTGGGGCCAGGTGATTACCAAATTTGAATCTCTTTTGTATATGAAACAAATCTGTAATATATTTAAACCACTAATTTTTAGGCTTTCATTAAATAGCAGCTGAATATAACTCCAGAATGAGTAGACTATCAGAAGCAGGAGTTGAAGAAGGAGGAGAAAGCAGAGGAAAAAATGAATCATCCACAAGCTGCCTAATTAGTGCTAGAGTAGGCAGAGTCACCTTAGCTTTATTGCTAACACTGGGTCACCCAGTCAAGTAATGACAGAGCAAGGATTAGTTTTGGAATCTCTGGGATGCTCTCTGCACTCAGCCTGATGGGTGAGATTATTCCTAAGTTTGTCACTCCAACAGAATTTGCAAGGAAGACTGCCTGGTTCTCCACCACGTTTGCCTACCACATGTGAGAGTGCATATGCACACGCACACACCAGCACACATACGTGAAATGCATGCTGAATATGAATATTCACATCCTACTGCTGATTTTAATCTTCTTAAAGGTTCTGACCTCACCCATGCCTGAGACTTTTCTTCATCACCTCCAGGATGACTTGCTTGGTAAAGCCACCCAAACAAGAGGGCAGTGGAGCATCAGAGGGAGGGGAAATGCTCGCTGACTTCCCACAGCACTTATTACATAAGCTGCATATATTAACATTGAATTGTATGATGACTTGTTTTGCACATTTCTGGAGATGTCTCAATCTTATCACCCAGGGGCTGGGGATTTAGCTCAGTGGCAAAGCGTCTGCCTGGCAAGCGCAAGGTCATGAGTTCGGTTCCCGGTACCGGAGAAAAACAAAAAAAAAACAAAAACAAAAAAAAATCTTATCACCCAAATAGGCAAGAGTCACCACAAGAGAGAATTAGGTTTTCTGATTGTTCTCAAATCTCCAGTCATGTACCACTTACACTAGAATCATCAGTGATATTCTCTGAATTTTTCGGTTCCCAGTCAGTTGAATTTGACTTTTTTGTGGTGAGGCCTGGTGTCTGTATTTTTCCTAATTTCACCAAATAATTCTTGTGGTATAAGAGTTTCCCAGGCTTCCCTGTTCTGATTCTTCTTTCTTCCCTGATTAAGAGGAATGCATTCTCTTTCTTTTTCTTTCTTTTTCCTTTTCTCTTCCTTTTCCCTACCTTCCTTTCCCCTCCCCAACCCTTGTTCTTCTTTTCTAAATAAATAAATAAAATGGAAACAAAGATTTGTAAATAAGGAGGGGAAGATGGGTTGAAGGAAGAAGAGGGGACTTGGAAAAAAAGGAATCAAAATATATGTAGGAGTACAAATTCCCTATGATGAATATGATCCTTATGTATATGCAATATGTGCCAGTACATTTAATGCAGCAGGAGTAATGCAAAGATCTTGCATTTGCAGTTAGTTGGAGTCAGGGGTTCCCAGAAGGTGGGCTGAGAGTGGAAGTGTCACTTCTGAGTCAGGGCACTTTATTGTCACTGTAAGACCTGCCATCCTCCATTGCAGGGAAAGCCTAAAAACCTCCATTGCCATGCAGTTGCCTGGCCTTCTATGAACTGGGTTGGGTGAGAAATAAACCTCTGTGGTGTTAACACCCTGACATTTGCAGGCTGTTATGCCCACATAACCTGGCCCATGCTAACACGGTTCTCATGCACATCCACACCTGGAAATGGGATATAAAACTATAAATTGGGGTCATGATATATTAATCTCAGTCCTGCACTCAAGAGGTTCACCATCTGGTTGGGAAATCAAAACATAAGCATGAGAAAATAAAGAGCAATACACAATTTGAGAGTTTAAGTGCTCAGCACACCTTATAGAGCCTGAATGTCTGGTGGAGGTGTGGATGTGGGGTAAAGATGAGCCAAAAGTAAGGCCAAAAGAAGGTGCGGTCAGAGCCAACATGTGAGATCATGATGGTCACAGTAAAGGTAAGCAGCATTGTCTGGGCTTGAGAGAGGATGTTGCTCACTGAGGAGAAAATAGGACCAAACTAGGACAAATGTCACCCAGCAAGAAGGGTGGAGAGGGAGATGACGCACTCCAACTTGGCAGAGCCATTCCTTCACCAATTAGACTAATAATTTTTCAAGCCATTCTGGTGAATTGCTGCTATCCAATTCTTTCATTCTAATTCCCCTGCCACCACCAGGGACCCAGTCTTGGGTTGAAATTTCATTTCCATAGAACCCCCTCAGAATACATATGACTTATGATAAAAACATATCCAATTTGTGAAGGGAAAAGAGAATGTGCTTGAATCCTATTTCTTCTACTTGCTGGTTGTTGATTAGAAAATGGCTTATCTCTGAACTCTCGTTTCCTGACCTGTATATGATAGGGCCCTCCTGAGAAGGACAACATCAGAAGAGGCATGGAGCCTCATGCACAACACCTGAGAGAGTAGCAGTTAATCAATAGCAGCAGTGATTATTTCTGGTAAAGGTCTATTAGAAAGGAAGGAAAAGTGATCACTTGAGGTCTCTTTCCCACAGAGCTCCCACTTGAGATGGGAGAGCTACCATTTTTTTATGAAAATGGAGGCAGAGGTTGGAATGATGTGGCCATAAGCCAAGGAATACTGGAAGCCACAGAAAGCTGCAAGAGACAATGAATAGCTTTTCCTTTACAGCTGACAGAGGGAGAGTTTGGTCCTGGCAACACGTACATTTTAGTCTTCTGGCCTCCAAAACTGGGATAGTAAGCTTCTATTGCTTTAAGCTGCCTAGTTTGTAGCAATTTGTATAGTAGTCACAGGAAACTAATATGTCCTTGAGGCAAATATTATCATTATCTCCTCTTTACTGATGAGAAAATTGAAGCTGAGAGAGATTCAGTTACCTGCTTAGTAAGTGGAGCAAGAATTCTTAATTTGTTGATTGATGCCAGAGCCCCATACTCCACAAGCAAGTTGACCTGCCTTGGGGTCTCTGTTAAATCACTGCTGGACTACAATTTAGCTGTGAAAATTCTCCCTATGCCTACTGGTCCCCTTGACCAAAGACAGAAGATCAGTCGCTGCTCTGTAAGGCACGTAAAAAATTTAAAACAATGCCTGGTGCATAGTAAAGACTCTGCAACACTTAGTTATTATATTGTCTGTGGGTTCTCCAGATCTTACCAACAGGCCATAGGGCCTTGTTATATGATGGTAGGAAAAGAAAAAAGAAGGACCAAGAATGCTTGTAACTGATGGGAAACAGGGTGAATGGGGGAGTGAGAAGGGGAGAAGAGTGTAAGATGCCTCCCAATATTCATGTTCCCCCTTTTCCTTAGTAACAGAATTGAAGCCCGTATTTTCTTCAGATAGGAAGGAACATAGTTAAAGGGCTATATTTTTTAAGTCTTCTTTGTAGCTATTGCATAATGAGATGTGGACAGAACTATTTGGGTATGGTTTCTACAACAACCCTTTAAAGGGTTTATACAGCAAGAATTATGCAACTTCCACCTTTTCCATTCTCTTCCTTCCTGGAATATAGACATGATGGCTGGAGTGTCAGAAGCCATCTTGTGACCCTTAATATTCCTGAGGAAGAAAACTACATGCTAAGGAGTTTGGGTCAGAAATAGAGAAATTTCACTAAGATTTCATCAGGCCATCTACTCACCTGTCTTGTACTACCTACTTCTGAACCTTTGCAAGCATATACAAAATCCTAATTTGTATATTTCAACCTCTGCTAGCAATTTAAGACAATCACTTACTAATAGAGCATACCACACCAGCTCCAAGAGATCAGGCGCACACATGACTTTTGAGGCTGATAAGATGAAAATTGGGATCTAAAAGTCACCATTTGTCTAAGGCCAAGCATTCATGAGATTATATCCTTCCCACTATTTTAAGCTTAAAAAAACTCCTCTCTATCATTGAAGCTCCAGTGGCACAATCAGCGTGTGGTGCTTATCATCCACCTGCTTTCCCTCAGTTGACTCTTCTTTTTTTTTTTTTTTTTTTGGTTTTTCTCCAGTACCAGGAACCGAACTCATGACCTTGCACTTGCCAGGCAGGCACTTTTGCCACTGAGCTAAATCCCCAGCCCCTCAGTTGACTCTTCTTTCAGATACACCTAAGGGTCTCTCTCTCATACCTGCCTAGGGCCTGCTCCTACTCAACACCCCTTCCCACCAACTGGGCAGATATGGTGATGTACTCAGGCAATCTTCTCTACCAGACCTTCCAAGCTTAGTATTTGGGCAGTAGTCAGCCTCATTCATGTCCAAGGGCTGGTCCACCCATGAGAAAGCTTCCATGAAAAACCCTGCATGTCACTGGGAAGAAAATGCCTGCCTATATATTGGTTGTTTAATGTGGTCTACAGTGAAAATGTGCCTTCAACTGAGGTGATCCCACTCAAATCTTATTAAAGACCAGGCTTTACCACCAAAGCATAGTCACACCTTAATTAAGTACTTTATGAGCCTAAGCAAGACCGGCATGAATGGATCAAAATGCTGACATCAGCCCTAGACAAATCAAAGGATGCCAGTGTCCCCATTCAAGCCTGTAAGGAGGAGCAGTATGTTTAACTGAAGAAGATATTTTTAAATAGAATATAATACTTAATCTTGTACTTTCTAAACAATATTAGTGATTATAGTCTTAATTATATTTTTGGACTCTAAGATCAAACAAAGATACCAAACTGTAAAGTTAAATCACACCATCTCTCTGCTACAGGGTGAAATGATTTCAATTTATTTCAATTAGTGAAATTATTTCAATTTATTTCTCATCTTATCCTTATGCATTAGTATGTATTAAGCTGTATTAGGATTTATTAGGCTTTTACTACTACCAAAGTTTCGATTTCCAAAAGTTTTTATATCACTGAAGCTGTGGCATCCACTCTCTTATTCTTCAAAATTTTGCCCACTTCTTTTACTAAAAGATGAAATGATTCATTTTTGTTCTAAGGATTCCAAATGCCTGGCCTCTTGCTCTATCCTCCATCAAATACTGTCATGGATAAAGTTCTGTGTCAAGAAAGAGAATTATTAAATATATCTGGACCTTCTTCCCTATCATCACTGCTTGTAGGCCGGATGCAGGGGCAACTAATATATATTAAATAATTAGAGAGTAATACAGAGAGAAGAAAAATGCAGCTTTTGGGTGTATAATAAAAACTTTATCATGCTAGGAAACTAAAAGATTAGAAAAGTCAGAATTGTGAGGAAAAATATCATGCATAAATGAAGAACTGGACACAATTCTTTAAGGACAGGGAGAAGAAAAGCATTTATGAAAAAATATAGAATGACTTGAGAATTGTCACACTGTTCATCCTAGGCCTACCCAACTTGAACTCCTAGGACTTCACATTTGCAAATTATTTTTCTCCTTTTGTTCATCACTACAAAAATCTTTCCAGAAGTAGCAAATCAGATTTGATGATTTAATTCAGTTTCAAAATTTTTATCTTAGTATTTGAAATTATATTGCTCAAATTACTTTGGGATTTATATTTCAACTAGCTTCTTAATACAATTTAGGGAGAGTTGCATTTGGAGAAATAATGTAACATGTTCACCATCACACAGCAAAATGGGGCAAAGTAAAAACTAGAAGTCAGATTCCTAAATTCCTGTCTCAATGTCTTTCCCCTCACAGTAGACTGAGCACTGGCTCTGTGAGTCTTCTGCATGTCACATTTGTCTAAGTCTGAATATACAAAACAGCAAACTGTCAGAATGAAGTCTGTGCCTGTTGAGGCTGAGGCATGATTCAATAATCCAAGATGGCTTCTTCCTGCTAGTAAGGAAATGGCGTGACCCAGAGTTCACGTGTGAACCTCACAGATGTCCTTGATCATAGCATCTTCACATATCTCTGGCATGTGTTTTCTGTGGTTTCCAAGCAAGGTAAGCAGCTACAGCCGTGACTCCTGAGGACTTGCTCTAAGCCATGTAGCACAAGCACTTGAACCTCCATGACACAGTCACCTTGAAAAGCCAACACGTCCCACAGGCTCACCTGGCTCCCCTTTCAAGTACCAGCAGTCAGCTTTATACAAACACCATCCCTCTGTCCACAGAAGGAACATCTGGGGACCTTGACATTTTAAGTGTGACATATTAGCTTTCCAACTACTCCCGTGGACAAGGTACCCTCATATGGAGCCTTGGCACTTGCGAAACCACCTCACTTTAATGTCAAATGAGCTGTTTTCATCATGCCTTTTTCTTTTTTACCATAAGAATTTTCATACGTTTTATTATACTTTTTTCAAAGCATCAACTTCTGACAGATCAACAGAGTCTTCTGCTTCTCCCTGTAACCAGTTTCATGAAAACAACATTCTAGAATCTGAGTACTTAAGGTTCTTTGCGGCTTTGAATAAACACAAGTAGCAAGTTTGGTCACAGACCATCAAGAATCATTTTTCACATCTCTCTGAGAAGAGTGACATGTGAGACTAACTGTATGGGTGAAAAAAAAGTATGGGTCATGTGAGCCTGGTGTAGACATTTACTCAGTAATCTCTGGGAAACATTCAATTTCAGAGCCTCAGTTCCTGCTTTATAAAATGGGAATTGTAACATCTACAAGTAGTAGTGGATTAACAATTCCTAATGGAATTCCTGGGTCAGAATAAATGCCCACATGCAGCTATACTGATGGGAATCTTAGAGAAAGATAGAATTTCTGTGTTTTGAACTCAATTATAGTAATATGCAAGTTGCAAACTTTTACAGACACAAACAGACCTCACATTTGGGGTTTTATGCTTTATATTGTATATTTGTGTCAAAGGTGTATAAAACTCACTTTGTCAGTCTTACAAATGAATCCAACTTATGAACATTCTCCTGGAACAGAGCTCTTTAATAAGTTGAGGACTTACTTTATATGGAAAGCAGCCCAATATCACATTCAATTGGAAGACTATTCACCACATGCAATGTACCCATTTTGAATGCTCTTACCTCCTAAAGTTGCTCATAGTGACCATTTTGTAACAGTCCTTCCTGAGGTAGGAGAGCTCTGTTTCTAGAGGTGGTTACAGGCAGTTAGGAGACATTTCTAGTCCCACATTCCTTGCACAGTGAAGACCACTACCACCAAGTGGTCAGTAGATGTGGAGTTAAAACCAATCAAAAGCTTTCTTTGGAAGTAACCTTACCGGCATCAAATTTCCCAGTACAGAGCGTAAGAAAAAGTCCTTCTTGGCAGCATGATTGGCAGAAGCAGGATTGTTCTCTAATAAACAAAACATGACTATGCCATCATTGTGCTGTTAGAAAAGCTGCAAGCTGTGTATCTCAGTTGACTGCATCTTAGGTCCTTCCTACAGAGTCTGTGGACCTGGCTCTCAAAGATGTATAAGCAGTCCCGTGCCATTCCTGAACTTTAGCAACTAACATCAGCTTTAACAAACAGAGTGTACCTGTTAAGTGTAATGGGATGTGCCTGTCAAGAGAAAGCATGCATTCAATTACCAGGAGTGTTGCCAAATCACCTCAGATGTTCCCAGAGCCACAAAACTGAAAATACATATGATCATTTCTGGAGCCAGAAGATATTCAAGGCACTGGACCCTGAAGATGAAGGGAAGCAATGGCTATTTTCTACAAAAATTAAAAATCAGGAGTACAGGACTCTCTAGTACCATCTTACCCTGTTATGCCACAGGCTGTGAGATATTATCCTTGGAGTAAATGAATCAAAACCAGAATAAACCTCTCACCAAAAGGTCACTTCTAAGTAGACTGAATGAAATTCTTAAAATATCAGCCACATCTATTATAACTGCACACATTTTAAATATTGCAAAACATAATTGCAGATGACATAGTTATCTTCAATTATGTTTCTTTTTAAAAATAAAAAGAAAATGCTATGTTTTAGCAGTAAAGAATTCTTGCAAATTCTCAAACTTTTATCCCACATTTGCCATTATTTTTTTTTAGGTTTTTTTATTCTTTTTTCTTTTTTTTCCCCGGTACCGGGAATCAAACCCAGGACGTTGCGCTTGCCAGGCAGGCGCTGTGCCGCTGAGCTAAATCCCCAGCACCCCCATTATTTTTTTTTTAAACAGAATTCATAACCCTCTGAACGTTGCTAGTGAAAATTGTCCTTTTACAGAATAAGCTATTATTCAAGACACCTGGTCACGTAGATGTCTCTTCCCAGACAAAATTAATAAATATGATAGCTCAACATATATGTGGTGTTAAGAATTCCTGTTACAAATTACAGATCCATTTATGCCAGGCAAAGCCCTCCAATTGGTATCAATCACTTCACTTCTACCATACAGCCACCCAAAGAATACCACCTTTCCGTGCAGAGCCAAAAAGAAGCCAAACCTGGGAGTCTGAGGCCCCCAAGTTCACTCACTTGTCTTCTGTGAAACTTTTTCCAGTAATGATATTCTTCCCTTGGGGTACATAGTTCCAGTACTCTTCCACAATCCCAATGTAGTATGTTCTGGTAACTGCACCAACCAGCCCAGGCAGACCCAAGAATGTGAGGAGAAGGATGCAGCCAGTCGGCTGCTTCCGAGGCATTTGTGGATGTAACTCAGGCAGGCAGCCTGCACAGGACACAACTTTGTTGGTTCCTCCCCCTCATTCCAAGCTAGTTATAAATAAGGAATGGACTAGGCTTAGCTCCTCCTCCTTAGGTGGCTCAGGATTGAGACAAAGGCTGAGAACTTGTGTAAGTAGAACAAGCTTGATGGGAGAGTTGCTATGATAACAAAATTTTTGCTAGCCAGCCAAGAAATGTGTAAGGCTTATTCATTTACTGTCTAAGCTAAACAGACCTGTTTCTGTAAATTTTGATTCTCTGACATGAATCATTTATCTTTCTCAAGAATGGTAGTATAACAACTTGAAGTGATGGGTCTCCTCCCACCTCCCTTTTTTTCTTTCCAATCCAATTACAGAACCATATTATAATCAGAGAAGTGGGCTGGCTTTAGAGAACAGCAGGAAGTATTCTAAGCACTAAAAAAGGCCTCTCATCTCTTTCAGGAAGGCAGAGGAAGTGATGTAATCACCCTGTAGTTTGTTTTATGAGGCTACATGAAACAATCAAATCACATCATAAAGTTCATAACGATACTGTAAAACCTCACTGTTACTACATTAGTTCACACACTATCTCCCCTAAATCCTGTCAAACACCACCAGCAAAACTGAGGTGCTTGACTGTCCAGATCAGCCAAATCCTGAATCAGTGAGCTGCATCTCTCAGGATGAGTAACACTGACAAAGGAGCAGAGGACCCCTCAGGCACATGAAGACAAAGCGCAGCAAGATGCCTTTGGGTAAAAAGGTGAAGGGTGTGCCATTCTTTTTGGTGTTTATATCTGTGACCTAGAATCTCAGTGGTGAAAGAAATCATGTTTGACCTTGGAAGAGAGCCAATCTGATCCCTATGCAGAGTTGCTCCTTAGGAAGCAACCACAGAGTGATGGAACAGCCTACTGGACTTTTAAGTTGAATGGACTTGGGTTTAAATCCAAGCTATACCACTAACCAACTTCATGACATGTAAGAATCATTTAATCTCTATGAGCCTCAGCCTATAAAACAGGGATTGAGGGATTCTTTAAAAATTTTAAAATATGATGTCTGCAATGTGCTTACCACAGCCTCCGCACATAGTAGATGTTAAATAGACAAAGACTTCATCTTCATCCACAGCCTCTAAGAGAGCCCATATCATCCTATATATCAACCAAATTGTGCTCCCTCTGACATTGTTCTGCTTTTTTTCTACTTCACTTTCCCAAAGTCTCATCCCCCATGCCTTCTACCAGTTACAAACAATGGAATTCTTTTTCTTTAAATTGTAGATAACTGTAGATGTTCTAAGCACAGATTTTGAAGTAATATCTTTCTTAAAATACGTTCTGAGTATCCTGTTTCATATCCAGACTCTTCACATTTTTCTTCTATCAAGAAAACTGGTAGAATAATTACCATAGAACATTGTCCTTTAATTAAAATCTACTCTTCAATCTATGAGACTGGAAACTTTCTATGAGCATGGCACATTATCAACCACTGTACAGAACTCACAGGATGGCCCCATGGCCTCAAGAAAAGCAGGGAAGTAGGAATCTTTGGAATTTGGAAATGTCTCAGACTGAAGAGCTTTTTGCTTATAACTAAGGAAATCAGGCTAATTTTGGCTCATCAAAAACTTTATTAGAACATGTTCCACCCAAATTCTTTCAGACAGGAGAAACAGGAAGTGTAAAGGATACAGGTAAAAAAGACAGGAGTTAATTTACCTATGCAGGATACTAAAAGCGTCATTACAACACTGGAGAGGTGCCACTCAGCTTGCAATGTAAAACTAGGCCTGAAGGAAGAAAGACTGGGTTGAGGCAACCACAGTTGTTACAACAGATGAAATCAGTGCATTCATCTTATTTTTAACAGAGAACCTAGTAATGACGGCAAAAGAGTTTACTATAAACAATAAAATAGTGTCCCTGGGAAGCTCTCTTAAAGTTTTCCCTACCCTAGCACAATAAACAGGTTACTCAACAGCATTTAAATTCCATAACAGCAAAACAAAGAAAGAAAATTGCTATATAAGAAGGTAGTGTTCTTTTTTTATGGAAAAAAGGTAAAACAGAATTTGATAACAAAATAATAGGACAATAAGAATAGTTAATACATTGCATATTGTCATCTCCAAAGTAGTTGCTCAGAGTACAAGATATGGGCATAAAAAAATTCTCCAATCAATATTAGCATGAACCTTCCTTTTCAGTGAATTAAGAGACACCAATAGTATAGTTAACTTGCATTTTTCTCCCTTTTCCCTTACTTCCTTTCCCATTTCCCCCACTCTAGATCGTTTTTCCTTCTAAACAATTTCTTCCCATTCCAAAATATCTATTGTACATTTTAGACCATATTTACCAGGGAGACAATATGATGTTTACACATGTGAGTCTTATTTATTTCACTTACGAGTATGGTGTCCAATTGAATCCATTTACCTATAAAAGTCTCAAATTTATGAAGGTAGTGTTCTTACACCACTCATTTCTGAAAACGTGATATAATTGTCTAAAAAGTGATTAGAAAACCTGTGAGTTATATTAACTAATGCTCTCAATTCCTTGGACGCTATTCAGACATAAAGTAGGAAAAGATCATTTTTGATCATCTGGTATGTGAGATGGCCAGGCCTGTGCATTCACTCCATTATTCCTCAAAATACTCACAGGATTTGATTTTTTTTCCGGTACCAGGAATCGAACTCATGACCTTGTGCTTGCCAGGCAGGCACTCTGCCACTGAGCTAAATCCCCAGCTCCAACTCACAGGATTTGAATGATGATAAGTTGGTATGATGTGTCAGGAGAAAAGAAAAGATGAACTTGGATCAAACTATTTTTCTCAGCAATATAGCACAGAACATTTAAATAAAAATTTCATTGGGAAATAAAGACATGCTCCTCCTTTAACCCTGCCACCTTTTTGCCAGAAAAGGAGGAAGTTGAGGCTGACAGACATGACTGCAAACAGGCAATTCTCCACACATAAGCAGTTAGAGAAGACTTATTAGACACACACTTCTCTGATCTTGATTTGACCCTTTTCTGTGATGGCAGTACTTTCATGGAAAATGGGACAAGGAAGGCAGAGTATGCAGCCGTAACTCTATATTGGACTCTTGAAAGTTCCTCACTTATACCTGGAACTAGTGCTCAGCTACCAGAGCTCATAGCTATCAACTTATCCTCTTTATGGAGGGCATTACCAGCTCCTCTTGGTGGAAATCTTTGTTGACCGTATTCATAATAATCCTGCTAATCTTATTATTTGGCCCATGCACGCATACTCAGTTGTTTCTTTGGCTTTGTCTGCTCCAGATTTAAAGCCATATGCCTACCCAAGATGAAAAGGCCTGGTATCTATTGAGGGCCTTTAGATAGACCCTCTGGAGAGTATCTCTGACTGGCAATTAACAACTATGACCCCCTTCAGCCTGAGAAGCCAGAGCTGTCATCATCCATTATTCCCTCATGGAAGTTTGGGTTACTTCTTTAGAGAGGGGAATGTTGTAGGCAGCGAGTTAGACAGAAATATTATAGGCAGTCAGACAGGGCCAGGCCCTCCAAGGAGGCAATATGGAAGACAAGATACCTTGCAAATGGAGATGTACTTGCTGCGGGCCAGACCTCAAGACAAAAGACTAAACAAATGCACCCACATACCGCCCTAGGGATGGAACTCAGGGATTGATATTCTAAATAGGTAGCAATCACCTTGGAGAGTCAGGGGACCTAACCCCTTACAGGAAAAGCCCCTGTTCTATATTCATGCCTGCTTGCTACAATTCTCGCTTCCCCATTTGATCCAATTTAATCAATTTTACCTAAACAATTCTTATTGGTTAACCATAGTTTTGTCCCACCTCATTCCACCTGTGATTTCCCATTTTTGCCCTACCTTGGACCCACCTCACCTCGTGGTTTTGCTCTATAAAAGTCCCTAGAAAAGACAGTTTTGGGCAACCCACTCCTGTCCCCTTTCTGTCCTTGTCTTGGACAGAAGCTTTCTTTCCCTCAATCAATATGTTTTCCTCTTAACCTCCCTTGTTCCTAAAATTCATTCTTCAATTTTAGAGAACACGAACTCGTCCCAGATATTGTTCAGGTTGGGAGTTTCTATTTTCTAATATCATTCACATCCCAAATTCTGACCACAAGCACTGTCAGCCCAACTTTTCCACTGCTCTGCTACAGTAGATGGTGGTTCTCAAACCTGGTTGGGAACCTCTGTTGTTAATGGCACTCACTGTCTCTCACCTGGAGTCCTGCAGCTTCTTAACTGTTCTCACCGGTACCAGACTGACTTCCTTGAATGCAGACAGAGCCAGATCTCTCCACTGCATGAGACTTTTCAGTGCTTTCCCATGGCCTTCAGGATCAAGGCTGCTGGCCTTGACTTGACTCTCAGGACTGACCCTAACTTGGCTTCTGGGGTTGGGGGCCTCTCCCCATCCTGTAGTCCATGCTGTAGTGACCATCATCATGGCCAGAATGTGCCCTCCCCGGGGCTCCCATCAGTGCTGTGCACACCTGTGTATGCATTTATCACCAGGCATGGAGCCACCTGCTTACTTATCCACGCTCTCAGGCACACTCTTCCACTATGGGAAGAGGCTGGGCCTTGTTCATCCCTGTGTCTCTAGTGTCTGATATATCATCGGCACTATTGAAATGGTAAATATTTTACCATTTCAAATATTTTACCATGCATGTGTGATAGAATGCATGAATGAAAAAATGAGTATTAGGTGTTTGTATATATGCAAAAGTGAACGTTATTTAGCAATTTCTATGCTAAGCCCTTCATATGTGGCAAAAACAAGTGGATATTTGCAAATCTGGGATATGTGTACTCTGACAGGTCATAGGCATGTACCGTATGAGATTGAGGTTTAGGCAAAAGGACACCTGTGTGTGTGCAAGCATGTGTGTGTGTGTGTGTGTGTGTGTGTGGTTCTGGGGATCAAACCCTGAGCTTCACATATTCTACCTTGAAGGGGATACTTTTAAATGTAAAGTAAAAGGATTGCATAAATTGTTTTGAAACAATAATCCTTGGTTACAAGAATTAATAACAAAGGTGGCATCAGCTCATGGTAAAACAGGCAGTTGCTGAGCAGATTTCCTCACAGAAATATTCTTTATATGAGGTTGTCGTTTTGGCAGAATCTTTAGTGACAGTTCTTCTTATCAGGTGAATATACACAAGGGTCCTCCCTTCATAACTCCCCAGCTTCATTTTATTTATGGAGGGTTGACATTACAGACCCCATTTTGATTCTGACAACTTTCATATGTGCTTTATCTCATTTACTGATTACAACAACTCTCTGAAGTATGTGCCATTTTTATCTTTGTTTTACAGACGAAAAAGCCAAGGTTTAGAAATGTTAGGAAATATTTCTCAGTGCCTCACAACTAATAAATGATGGAGTTCTATGACTCTTCAAAGCTATCATTTTTGATCATACTGTCTCCCCTGCCAGGTAAGTAGAAAGCTATCATTCTTGCACAGGTCAACACCTAAAGATAAGGGAACACTAGAGACTAGCACTGCCTGCTTTATACCATTGAATGGTACTTACTCTTTATAAAGAAATATGGGTCTGGGCTGTTCAAGCACCTTTTCACTGCAGGAGTGTCCTCAAATGCCCCTTCTGCCTAGCTTCTGTGCCCCTGACAGTCCAGATGAAACCCTAATCATTTCACAACCTAAAAAACACCCAAGCATACCATTTTATGTCCTTACCCTCCACCCACCCCCACACTCACCTTCACCAAATTTCTTCCCATCCTCCCAAGTTCTCCTGGGCTCTTCCTCTCCTTGGTTCCTGCCACAGCCTCACCCTCCTCCTATCTCCCAGCAGTTAATCACTCCTTCCTCTGTGCTTCTTCTGTATTCTTCACATGCTCATCTTTTTATACCATTGATGGCACATATGTTACGCTGTCTTACAAGTTGTGCACTCATTGAAAACAGAGTCACTGTAGGCCTCCCCACTTTTCCTACTAAATCTAAGGTCTGTAAGTTTTGTTAAAAGAGTTTGCAGGTCAGCTTCTGCTCCAGCATCCACTTCCCAGCCTTTGGACTTTAGTCTTTATGCTCCGCTCTTACCAAAAGTTTCACTCTGCCTAACTTTTTGCAATTTAATATCCTGCAGGTATATACGACGGACTTGCCTGGTTGAGGTTGGGCTCTCAGCCCTGGCTCCACAATACTATCTTCTGTTTATGCCTCTGCATTAAGCTTTGGATCTAGAATCAGCCTTGACTCATCTTCATGTCTGGTGCTGGTTGTTTGGGCCATTTCCTATTTGGCTTAGTAGATCTAAAAGGCACCTTAGTCATCTCTGTATCCTCAGTCGTTGGCACAGAGCCATGCATGCAATAGACCTTGAGGGGAAAAAATTAACAACTATAGCACTTACAATATGTGTGATAGTGTACTGTTTTACATATATTATCTATTTTATCTGTTTTATGTTATGCAATTATAATACCCTGTGAGGGAGATATTATAAACTAAGTTTTGGAGAGGTTCATTACCTGCCCAAGGTCACACACCAGGGAATTAGCTGAGCAAGGGTTCAAACCTAAGTCTGTCTGATCTGAGGTCTACCTAGATATTCCAGACTACTATACTCAATAGATATCGTCAGACCTGGGCCAAATTAAGAGCAAAAGCCAGGCGTTTTTTCAAGAAAGGAAGCACTAGTGTTATACAAGAAGCTTCCTCAAACACAAATGAGAGACTTAAAACTTTTAAAAGAACAGCATGTACAATGAACATGAGCAAAGACCATCAATTCAAAGCCCTCTGATGAAATCATTCAACTTGGCACCAACTTTGTGCCAGACAGTGTTCTAGTCAGGTGGGAATGAGACAGACTTGGTCTTTGTCCTCGGAAAGTCCTTCCTACTAATGAAGAAAACAAAGTAAACAATAAGCAAGTTTTAAAACTTAAATATCACAATGAGTTTAATGAAATTCAAGTTAAACCCAAGGTGAATAGTATAGACAAATCCTCAGGACCATGCCTAGGAGGTGTCTGAGCAGCTGGGGATGGTGTCCAAGGAGCTTGTTCTAAGGCATACTTACATTTCTATAGGGTGAAATAAACCACATAGAATCTTAGCCTTAGAAATGCCATCCACTATCATCATTAAAATACACACACACAAGCACACACATAAACACACATGCATGTGCGCGAAAACATGCACACACACCCCAGGATGGACACTTTGGTTGAAATTCTGTGAGGAAAGTTAATGGGCCACATCTTTCCTAGTGGGAACATTCGCTTTAAGGTGTTCATTTTTCCTCTTCAGGGAGGTGCCTGATGATGCCTCACCTCACACATGCCTAATGCAGACCCTGTGCCAAAACTCAAGAGAGCCAACTTGCAATCATGAGTATAACGCAGGGGTAGTGAACCTATGGCACCTTGTTACTTTTCTTCTAAAATAAAAGATGTTAAAGTATGAGTTGTTTTTTCTAAACTAAAACCTCAATATTCAGGTTTAATTGCAGTGTTGGCACTTAGTGATAAATAATTGGGTTTAGGGTTGCAGTATGGGCACTTCTTTCTGAAAGGTTTGCCATTACTGAGTGAAAAGGAGAAAAGAGGAAAGCTCCTTTTTACTCTCTGTTCAAATCCCTCATCTTTCCCTGCTTGCTTACAAACCAACACAGTATAGGAAAGGTTTAAGACACTCAGTGCTTTTTGATGTGTGGATGACCAAGCACTGAGGAAGGGCCATCCTAGCCTATATGTAGGCCAAAGGGGTCCTGCATAAATAATCAGAGTATCAGCATTACTTTGGTAGCTGATTTTCGTACAGTCCCATAAAAACTTGATAACTGCCAGTAGGCAAAATCTACCAACATGGCCACCCTCCTGGAACTGTAACTGGTCAGAGGCCTCTGGGTCAACATCATAACACTAGTCCCAAAGCCCCTATAATATCTTGTCCACCTCGTGTGCAAGGTAAAGAATTAGAGTGCTCTGAAGAGTAAAAATAAAAGAGGGACCAAGACCATCTAGGTCCCTATGTAGGCTTGGAGTGACCTGCTCAGATAGCACTCCCAAACCCAGACAGCCCCAGACGTCAGAGGGGAGCCATCTTGGAGGGAGGCACTTGGCACAAACCTCATTGTGTACTATAAGGACAACACCAGGACCAGACAGCTAGGTGTGAAGCTCTCCTCCTTGTCAGGTACTTGGGTATTTGGTTTTGGTTTTGGCTTTGGTTTTGGTTTGGGGTTTCATTTTTAAGGGTGAAGGATCAGCGGTGGCAGGCACAATCTGGCCACTGTGATCTAGACGTAGAGTTTTCCCATGGCATCTTATGGGTAACACTTTTGGATCCTTTAGAGAAATGCTATGTTTTTCACTCGAAGAGAAGAAAAAGAAAACAATGAGACGGAAAATCCCAGAGATGCACTTCCTGCCTCTTTTCGTGGCTGAAGGGTCGGCATTCACTCACTTCTCCATAGAACAAGGTTACCCTTCACAGTTTCACACACATCCTGACCATGCCCCGCTACCCTCCCTGCTTAGATCTCACAGTTGGCTCTGTTGTAACTTATGTACCCAGGAAGTGGTCATACCTTCTCTTAAATGCAGTCACCAAGAGCTGCTGAGATTCCCATTGTTCACAGTTCAGAAATCAATAAGACAATGATTTGACAGTTACCTTGGTAGTCAATAAAAGTCAAATCCCACTGCAACAGAACTCCGGAATTTTTTTTCTTGGATCTAGAATTTTTGTGTGTATATACAATACTCTTAAAATACATGGATCCTTCTCAGTGGTTGTTTTGTAATAATCTTGATTGCAATAGCATTAATTCATACAAGCAAATAAATCTCCATTTCCACTTAGTCACCACAGAAGAAGACCTAGAGTCCTAAAATTCTCTTGTCTGAGGTCCCATAATTCAAAATGTCCACAGGAAGTCATTTGGAAGTCTGGACCCTAAGATTTGGATGGTTGAAGTTGATCCCAACTCTAGGTCCCGCGCCTTCTTAGGAGATGGAAGAGGCCCGCTCCATTCTCCTATCTGGCTATGATCCTTCTAATGATAGCTCAGCTGGGCTGCTCTTGTTATACCTCCAAATACCTAGGTCAGTGGAATGCAGAGGACCTGGGCAGGGCACTCAGGAAAAGGTTTACAAACTCCCCCAACCTGTTTTCTGTGGAAGTACCAGGCTACTTATTCCATTACTTTTAAAAAATCCTGTTTGAGGAACTGAGCTGTTTGGAAAACCCTGCTGTATGACATCAAAGACGCTGGTTAGCTGTGACAAACTTCTGGGTGTGGGTGTGGGTGGGTGCAGGAAGTAAATTTCTGTTAGAAAAGAGGACCCTCACTCTAGATGGGAACTGTTTTAGCTGAGACCTCCAAGGGACATGGATTCCCAAGAGAAATGCTTCAGATGATCAAAGCACCCAGGCATCTGTACCAAAGGCCTTTATATGTAGGGCTTCAGTTCCTAGTTCCCAGCTTTGGGCAGGTAGACACATGTGGTATGGATTCTGGAGCACAGCCAATGCTCCCTGCCTGGCTTGATCACTGATGCCTGAATTCCACAATCAGAACATACTTTCTTTGGCTTACAACTCACCCTGTAAAACTAAGTATTGCAGGATATTAGTCTCACTGGTTGTGATTGCCTCCAATGAATAAGTTTATTAGGTCTTTTCCCATGAATCTAATTTCCTTTGAGAAGGGTATGATTTCTCCAGTTCATCATAGACTTCACCACTCCTCGCTTGCATCAGTCAGCATCAGTCAGCTTCCATGTTCAGGACAACTTGTCTTATAGATAATATGTGTTTATGACCTTTGAAGTTTAGTGCAATTTTCCACCCAATGCAAAAGTCCCTTCAACTATATCATATATTCTTCATTTATTCATATCCTCATTAATATATATATTTATATACTGAATACCTAGTACAGGCAGGTTTATAAATACATAAACTATCAGAGCAGGAAGATTGCTGGGATATGTTCTAATTTTATTACTTCATCTCACAGATGATAAAATCAAGGTCTGAGTGCTATATGATTTTAAACTTCTTAGTATTAATTTCTAACATGGTAAATATCAATAGGTATAATTCACACAAACTAAAGCCCTTTGTAAGAGTATATAGAGGTCCTCAGTGCAAAGGTTTGAGAATTACCGATGCAATAAACCTAGCAAGGGCAAATTATATTACTTGAATTTTTCCCACAAGCACATAGTCTTGCATTGGTTGTGTAATTATAAAGAAAAAAATAATAGCCTCTATTTTTGTCCCTTAAAAAGAAGGTTGGGCCTTAAAATGTGGCAGGTGCTGCAACTCCTTCAAATTACATTAAGGATCAGTAGGACCTGAGTTACGCTACCACCAAAAACTGGGAATCATAACTCCAGCTTTGTGGCTATTAAAGGATAACCTCAGTCTGATGCTATCTGTGTTCATGTCTCAGCCTTCACACTTGCTCTGCTGGTTCCATTCTCATGATTGATACAACTGCTGATAGCTTGGGCCACAACCTCAATTCCCCTTACACCATACCCCTCACTGTTTGCCACATTCACATCACAATATCCTTTAACAGCTCCAATACCTTCCCTCAACTACTATTCCCTCTTCACTGCAACAGTCTCTAGGTGACAGAGTCGTTATCTCTGCTGGGGGGTGATTTTGTGTCTTCTCTGGTCTCACAGCCCCTCCTGTCCCCTCCATCACGGCTCTATTCTTCCCCTAATCTTTCTATTACACAATCTAATCATGATTCACCTCATTCAAACTTCAGTGTGGCATAAAAGACCCTTCACGATGCAGCCCCTAATGACCTATTCAGCCTTACTGCCTCATACCCTCTTTTCAACCTTATGTTCTATCCTGGAGAGCTCTTTGTAGATCTCTAAAACCAGGACACACAGTGGGAGTCCCTTCAGCATGAAGCTTGGAGTCCTCTCAGCCCGGAATATATGTGCTCCCCACTTGCCTATTCTGTAACTCTCATACTTTGCCTCAGGGCAAGAGCTTCCTTCTTTTGAAGGAAACCTCAGCTCCTAGAAAGGCCCAGGACAGAGTTTAGCACACAATAAGTGTTTGTTCAATAAATGAATCAAATCCTTCTTTGAAAAAAAAGAACATTCCACAGTGTCTGTTAAATGTCCCTGCCTTAGTAGTATAACACAGTGAATGTTTTAGTGATTGTCATCTTGCACATCCAGCGATCTTCACTCCAGACACCAGGCCTACCTACATGTTCTATAAGGCACAGCCAGGGACCCAGGATGGATAATTACTCAGGAGTTGTCCTAGACGTTCTTTTTCTCTTTGTAAATCTTAATATCAACTGCTTTTTGTGTTTTATTTCTGTTTAAAATGGAATTTGGTTGAGATAATTTGTGGCTCTAGTAAACTGATGTGTGGTTCATTTGTTCTGTTACTTTCAGGCTGATAATACAATACTTGAGAAGCTTTTTTCTATTATAGATAATGAAAGGGTATTATTCTCATCTTTAAAAACAATATGTTTTTGTAACATCAATTCTGCTACCATTTTGGTTTTTTTTTGTCTTTTTGAGACAGTCTCACTACGCAGTTCAGGTCGGCCTTGAGCTCCCTTTGTAACCCAAGCTGGTCTTGAACTCACAATGATCCTCCTGCCTCAACCTCCTGAGTGCTGCAATTACAGGAGTGCACCACCACACCCGACTCTGCTACCATTTTTTTATAATGTCAACATAAAATAGTGTCTGCAGAGCCTGAGTAAATACTCTGTTGTTTCTACTTCCTAGTAATACAGGAAACTTTAGCACAAACCTTTCTTTTTTGTCTTTTTGAGACAGGGTCTCGCTGTGCAGTTCATGCTGGCCTTGAGCTCACTTTGTAGCCCAGGCTGGTCTCAAACTTGCAATGATCCTCCTGCCTCAGCCTCCCAAGCGCTGGGATTACAGGTGTGTGCCACCATGCCCAGCCTGAGGAACCTTTATAAAAAGAAGAAAATCTATTGAAATAACCAACATCAAAACACCTAAAATAGGATTTATCATGCAGTAGTGAACAATAAATACTATTTCTCCTTTCTACCAACTCAATAAGACTAACCAGATTTTTCAGCATGGCTTATATGTCCCTACTGATCTGACCCCTGCCCACAGCTGAAATCAGCCACTTTCCTCAGGAAACTTCATGCTCCTGCAATGTAGTCTGCTGGTAGCCTTTGGGTACACAGTGCCATGTGGCTTCCCTTTACTCATCTCATTCCTCTGCTGGGAATGCCCTTGCCCCATCTATCTTCTTCCCGTTCTGCCAGACCCACACCCACATTCTTTCCCAGTTGAGTTTGCTGCTCCTACTACCTATTTATAATAGATAATGGCCTCACAAGCATTGTACATATTATCAACCTGAAAGTGACAGAACCAGTGAACCAGATATTAATTTACTAAAGCTACTACCTAGTCTTATCTGTGTCATGGCCGTATGACCCTGGTCCTAGGAACTGACCTCTCTTACCTTAGTTTCCTCACCTGTAAAGTAGAATAATTATAGTTTTACCCTTACCGGGTTATCTCTATAAATACTTGAGATATATTAAAGTGCTTAGAATAGTGCCTGTTACATAGTAATCACCTCCTACATCTAGCCATTATATTTATTTTGTTAGCCTGTACCACTTTGAAACAACTTGTGCACTTAGCTGGGATTATTTTTTTTTTTTCTATTTCTGAAAACCTAATTGACCTCCTGGCCATTAGTGAAAAAACTTATGCGCTTAGCTGAGATTACATTTTTTTTTTTTTCTATTTCTAAAAACTTAGTTGACCTCCTGGGCATTAGAAAATGCTTTATAAGCTGAACTAACTCTTTGTGTCACTTAAAATTCCACTGTCTATTAATGTACACATATAGGTTTATACATAGTAGTCAGCAGGAAACACAATGCCACATTCTAATCTTTCGTTTTGTATCAGGCATACGTTTGATATTTTAAACAACTGTATGCATCTTTCTTCATTTTTCTTTATATTTTAAATTGATTTTGTTATAACATCTTTTGCACTAAACTTTTTGACTTTATGGGAGCAGGAATTATTTGGGAGCTGGAATTATCCATATTTACAGCTCTTGTGAAAGATTGCACCACTGATCTCCAAAGAGATGCTCATACACAGTTTCTCATGAATCCATTTCTCTCCAGATTTGTCATGATTAGGTTTTAACACTGGTTTTGTTGCTTTAATGGGGATATAAGGGCACCTTTTAGTTGCTTTTTCCCCCATTTTCAATTACTATAAAGGATGGACATTTTATCATATGATATTATATTTTTCCCATCAGTTGTAAAACATCTATTCATTTTTTGCTGCATTCAAAATGGAAAACAAAGAACAAATGTATTAGTCAGCTATTTGTTGTTGTGACCAAATAGCTGACATATACAACTTAAAGGAAGAAAGGCTTATTTTGGCCTCATGGTTTTAGAGCTTCATTCCATAGTCAGCTGGCTCCAAGGCTGAAACATCACAGCAGAAGGGCAAAGTGGAAGAAAGTTGCTCACCCCATGGCAGGAAGAAAACAAAAGAGCCAGTAAGACATGTAGGGGCTGGGAAGAGACCATACCTTTCAAAGGCAGGCCTCCACTGACCTACTTCTTTTAGTGGGAGTCCACCTATTAATAGCCCATTCAACTATGAACTTTTCAATGGACTGATGCAATGATAGAGTTAGTGCCCTTATGATCCAATCACCTCTGTAGGCTCCACCCCTGCTACATTGGAGATCAGGCCATCAGTAACTGAGTTTTGGGGACATACTTCATATTTAAATCACAGTATTCCATACCTGGCCCTCAAAACCTATATTCATCTCAAAATGCAAAATTCACTCTTCTTCAAGAGTCTCCAAAGCCTCAAGAGTTCCAGCACTGCTCAAAAAGCCCACATCCAGACTTTCTTCTGAGATCCAAGGTAAAGTCTTAGATGAGAGTACTTGTACAAACAAACTACATACTCCAAATATATAGTGGCAGAAGGTAAACATTCCATTCCTAAAAGGAGGAATGGGTGGAAAGAAATCAGACCAAAGCAAGACTAAAATCCCAAAACATTAAGTCTGATAGCTCCATATCCAACAACCAGAGCATATGGTGCCAAGATGTGAGCACCCAAGGGGTTTGGCAACCCCATCCCTAAGGCCTTGCCGGTTGCAGCTCACGTGACTTCTTTCTTCAGCTGGCTCCCTGTTATGGTTTATATCTAGATGCCTCCCAAAGCCTTGTATGCTCATAGCTGGGGCATGGGTGGTGATACTCATTAGTGGGTTATTTCACTAATGAGTTTATAGCTAAATGTTATGTGGGGAGGTGAAGCCTGGTAAGAGGAGATGGGTGCTAGGTGCTACAAAGAAGAATAACATTAGATTAATCCAAACCAAAGAAAAAACAAAAGATAGCATAAAGGACAGAAAAAACCTATTCACATAAGTAATAGCAGAAAACTTCCCAAGCATATAGAAAAAATTTATGTACAGTTAAGTGAAGCACATCAAACCCCAATTAGTCATGATAAGAAACAAATTACAGCAATGCACATAATAGTCAAAACTCCAGAAATTCAACACAGGAGGAGAATGTTAAAAGCTTTTCCAGAAAAAAGATAAATCACCTATAAAGGAAAACCTATCAGAACCTATCAGAACCACAGCAGACTTCTCAACACAAATCCTTTCATGAAGAAGAGCTTGGAGTGAAGTATTTAAAGCCTAAAAGAAACAATCTCCCACCACAATGATGAGCCTGACCAAATTATTTTTCAAAATTGATGGGGAAATAAGATACTTCCATGATAGAGAATGCCTGAAGAAGTTCATGACTAGCAAACCAACCCTCCAAAATGTGCTGAGGTATATTCTAGCAAAGGTAATAAAGACAACAATTCCATAAATCCTGGAAGAATGAACACATCAGGAAAGGCAAGCAATTAAACAGAAGGGAAAGAAAGGAAAGTAGCAATAGGAAATTCATTTGATAAAGATAAGTCAATATATGTCAGTTATAACCATCAATCTGAATGGTCTCAATTCGCCAATCAAAAAAAAAACAACCTTCCAGAGGGACCTGGGAAGCAGGAAGCCTCAGCGAGCTGCCTGGAGTCCCAGATCCTATAGCCTTGTCCCCTGCCACCACCCTAGGAGGGACCTTGGATGTGGGAAGCCTTGGTGAGCTGCCTGGGACCCCAGATCCTCCAGCCCTGCCCCCTACAGCCATGGGCCTTTGACTTGGGAAGCCTAGGTGAGCTGTCTGGGTGCACAGATCCTTTGACTCCATTCCCTGCTGCCATCTCAGGAGCATACCTGATTCCCCAAGGCCTAGGGAGATTTGAAAATGACAAAAAGAAGAAGAAAAATGGATCTTAGTCAAACACCCCACTGAGAACAAGTACAGGAAATAACACCATGGAAGAACATGGAAGTCACACACCTGAAATTTCTTAAATGATAGCAATTGAAGTAAAGAATCAACTACATCAGGCTATAGAGGAAATCAGGTCAGAAATAACTGCTCCAGTAAAAGAAATGATAACAATTATGAAAGAATTGCTGGGCATATCAAAAGAAGACATAGATTAAAAAAAATAGAGGAGCACAGAAAAATGATGCAAATCTTGAATGAACAGTATAGGAAAGAATTAGAATGCATGAAACAGGTTCAAAGAGACTTCAGGAAATTAAAAATTCCATTGAAATCTGAAAGAACCAATTGGATGAAATGGACGATAGACTCTCAGACCTTGAAGACAGCATTGCAGATAGTGATCTGGAAAGAGAAGTTCTCTTAAAAATAACAAAGGAACACCAAATAACAATTCAACAGCTACAAGATGAGGCAAAGAAAAACAATATAAGGTTGATAGGTGTCAATGAAAGAGCAGGAGACAAAATGAATGACATAAAAAGACTACTTGCAGCAGTAGTAGCAGAAAATTTCCCAAGCATGGGACAAGAACCTTATATACAAATAAGCAAGGCATATAGAACTCCAATTAGACATAACCAAAATAAATCTACGCCCAGACACATAATAATCAAGATCCCAGAAATTGAGCAAAAGAACAGGATATTAAAAGCTGTTAGAGAAAAGAAACAGCTCACCTATGAAGGAAAGCAGAGCAGAATTACAGTGGACCATCTAGTCAAGAAGAGCTTGGAGTGAAGTATTTGAGGTCCTGAAAGAAAACAACTTTCAACCAAGATTGCTGTACCCTGAAACACTATCTTTCAAAATTGATGGGGATATAAGATAATTCCATGACAAAGGTCAACTGAAGAAATTCATGAGTGCCAAACCAATCCTATAAAGAGTACTGAAAGATGTTCTACAAAGAGATGAAACTGACCATAATCTCAAGACTAACAATAGAAAAGAACTACCAAGCAAGGTAAGAAGTTAAACAAAGTGGGTAAGTAAAGAACCAACAGTGGGAAAATAACATGAAAAGGGTAAGTAAACACATATCATTAATAACAATGAATGTAAATGGCCTCAATTCACCAGTCAAAAAAACAGACTAGCAGAGTGGATCAAGAAACAAAATCCAACCATATGCTGCATACAAGAAACATATTTAACACAAAAGGAAATCCATACACTAAAAATCAAAGGATGGAAAACAATACTCCATGTGAGCAGAACCCAGAAAAAAGCAGGAGTATCTATTCTGTTTACAGACCAGGTGAACTTCAAATCTACAATGATTCAAAGAGATAAAGATGGTCACTATATTCTTGTTAAGCAAAAACTGTAAGAGGAAGAGGTAATAATCATAAATATATATGCACCAAATGTAGGAGCATACAATTACATCAGGCAAATTTTAACAGTCATAAAAAATCAAATAAGTAATAACACAATTGCAACAGAAGATTTTAGAACATATTTAAGTAAACACAAAGAAATTAAAATTATCCCATGCATATTATCGGACCATACTGCATTGAAACTAGAAATATATGATAAAAGAAATCACAAAAGCTCCATAAACACATGGAAATTAAATAACACCCTGCTGAACAGCCAATGGGTCACAGAAGAAAGTAAAGTAGAAATTAAATACTACCTACAATCAAATAAAAATGCAGATACGAAGTACTGAAACCTGTAGGATGCAATGAAAGCAGTCCTCAGGGAAATTTATAGCAGTGGATTCCCACATCAGGAAAACAAAATGAACACAAATAAATAACCTTATGTTACACCTCAAATTTCTAGAAAAAGAAGAGCAAGTTAATCCCAAAGTGCAAAGAAGGGAGGAAATTATAAAGATCAGAGCAGAAATTAATGCAATTGAAATGAAGAAAATAATACAAAGAATTAATGAAACAAAGAGTTAGTTCTTTGAAAAAATAAAATTGATTAACCCCTAGCCAACTTTATCAAAAAAGGAAAGAAAAAACTCAAATTCATGAAATAACAATTGAAAAGGGTGATAAATGAATGAAAGTGTCACCAAAGATCCTGTAGAAAATCAGATCACCAATACCTACTTTGAAAATCTTTACTCTCCTCAGGTGGAAAACACAGAAGAAATGAACAGGTTCCTAGATACATATGAATTACCAAAGCTGAATGAAGAAGATA
>NW_004955414.1:571936-582178 GCF_000276665.1 Chinchilla lanigera
AGTATAACAACAATTGTTAATATCCTATCACCATGTTTTGAAATTCTGTATCATTTTCATTCCTCTCTGTGCTGTTTTGTTTATGTATTTGTTTTTGTTATGTTGTTTTTTTAAATGAAAAATGAAATTTATATGTATATATAAGTATAGCTGGAATAAGTATATTCCTGATGTCTGTGGTTTACTGAGAGGAACCATCAACACTTAAAATTTTCTTTTTTTCTTCACCAACTTTACATGCTTGAATTTGGTAATTAGAATGACTGACCTGAAAACAATATGCAGTATAAGAACCACTATTGAACTCCTGTCATTTTGTATGGTGAAGCTCTGCATCATTTCCAATGTTTTTTTAAAATTATTTTTATTATTTTTTACTTGTTACTGTTTTTGATTTATTGATCAAACTTACATTCCTATGTCTTATGGGCTAAGCAACTTTGTTGAAGAAAACAGCATGTAATTTAGCAACCACTGTAAATTTTTATCATTTTGTCTTGAAACCATGTTTCATTTTTGTTGTTTTTGTGCTGTTTTGATTTTGTCTTCATTATTGTTTTGTCCGTTTTCTAAATTTTTAAAATAAAAAAAAATTTAAAAAAAACAGATTGGCAGGATGGATCAAGAAATGACATCTAATACTACACTGCATACAAGGAAAAAGTTTTACTTACAAAGAAATTCATATTGCATCAGGAATCTGGAGAAAAAGAGGGATAGCTTTTCTACCTGCAGCCAAAGTGGATTTCAAGCCACGACTGATCAGAAGAGACAAAGAAAGTCACTACATACTTTTTAAGGGCACAATCCAACAGGAATAGTCAAAATTAATAAATATATATGCACCAAAAACAGCATACCCAGTATATAAAACAAACATTAAGAGATATGAAAATTCAGATACACATTAATACCATTGTATTGGATGGCCTCACTACCACACTGCCACAAACACACACAGATTAACCAGAGAAAAAAATCAACAAAGAAATATCAGAGCTGAACCACACTTTTGAAAAACTGACTTAGTAGATGTCTACAGAGTGTTCCACCCCCAGAAAGAGAGTATACATTGCTCTCAGCAGCATGTGTGACTTTCTCTAAAATATACCATGTACTGTTTCATAAACAGTACATGTTTATGTAAATAAGCATGTTTATGTAAATGCAAAGAAATTGAAATTATCCCATGCATATTATTAGATCATAGTTCACTGAAACTGAAAATTCATGGGAAAAGACACTACAAAAAGTACATAAACACATGGAAATTAAATAATATCCTCCTGAACAAACTGGGTCACAGAGGAAATTAGACAATTTTAATAATTAAATGATAATGCCAGTATGATGTACCGGGACTTATGATACTCAATGAAAGCAGAAAAACAGAGAAAATTAAAATAAATAACTTTGATCTTCAAGCTTCCAGACAAAGAAGAGCAAGTTAAACCCAAAGAATATACAAAAAAGGAAATTATAAAGATCAGAGAAGGAATTAATGCAATTGAGACCAAGAAAACAACATAAAGAGTCAATGAATCGAAGAGTAGGTTCTTTGAAAGATTAAATAACATAGACAAACCCTTAACATTACTCTGATACCAGAACCAAAGAAAGCTCCAACCAAAAAAATAGAACCACAAGCCAATCTCCTTAAAGAACATAGATGCAAAAATCCTCTTTAAGATACTGGCAAACAGAATGTAGCACATCATCAAGAAGATTATATACCATGACCAAGTAGGATTCAGCCCAGGGATGCAGGGATGGTTCAACCTACACAAATCAGTATAAATGTAATATACCACATTAACATGACCAAGGAAAAAAAATCACATGATCATCTTAGTGGACTCAGAAAAAAACATTTGACAAAGTCCAACCCCCATTCATGGTAAAAAAAATAACCCTAAAGAATATGGGAACAGAAGGTCTTTATCTCATTCTGATAAAAGCCATCTATGACAAAACAGCCAACATCATACTAAGTGATGAAACACTGAAAGCTTTTATTCTGAAATCAGGAATAAAGACATTATTACTTATGAGACCATAAGATATTAAAGCCCACTATTACCACTCCTACTTAATATAGTTCTGGAAACATTAGTCAGCACAATTAAACAAGGAAAAGAAATAAAAAGAACAAGGATAGGAAAGAAAGAATTTAAATTATCATTATTTGCTGATGACAAGATACTCTACATAAAAAACTCCAAAAACTCCAACAAAAGCTCCTGGATTTATTAACCAAATTCAGTAGCATACCAGGATACAAAGTCAACACTCAAAAATCAATAGCATTCCTGTACACAAATAACAAACTCACTGAGAGGAAAAATTAGGGAAGCAACAAGTTTCACAATAGCATCAAGCTAAATGAAATACTTAGGAATCAATCTAATGAAGGAAGTAAAAGACCTTTACATTGAAAACTAAAGCACACCAAAACAAGAGATCAAAGATGGTATCAAAAAATAGAAAGATACCCCTTCTCTTGGATAGGCAGAACCAATATAGTGAAATTTGCCATTCTTCCAAAAGTGTTATACAGATTTAATTCAATCCTGATCAAAATACCAATAGGATACCTGGCAGGAAGTAGAGAAAACAATTCTAAAATTCATTTGAAACCAGAAAAGACCTAAAGTAACAAAAGCAATTCTAGGCAAGAAGGTAAGACCTAGTGTACTACAATCCCTGGCTTGAAATTATACTACAAAGCTACCTGATAAAAACAGCAAATTAAAAAAACAGCATGGTATTGGCAAAAAACCAGACCTGGGAATCAGTATAACAGGACAGAAGATGCAGAAACAATTCCAGTCATACTCAGTTACCTTATCATTGACAAAGGTGCCAAATAATTTCACTGGAACACAAATAGTCTCTTTCATAAGTGGTGCCTCAAAAACTGAAAGAGTAAATAAAATCCAAGAGGTATAATAGATACTGTGAAAGGAAAAGAAACTGCTCAAAAGGAAAGAACAATTGGGATGGGGAAAAGAAGAAAAGAAAGAAGGAAGGAAGGAAGGAAGGAAGGGAGAAAATAGTTCCTAATTCCTTTTCCTTTTGAACAATTTCTTCCCATTTCACAATGTCTATTGTATATTTTAGACCTTATTTACTCTTTCAAATTCTCACACAAGAGAGACAAGATGATGTTTATACACGTGAGTCTGATTTATTTCACTCTTCATACCTTTTCTTACATAGCATTGTTCATTCACTACTGCAACCTGTACTCGTGTGATATATAAATAATGATTAATAAAATGCACCAGGAGCTGGGAATTTAGCTCAGCAGCACAGTGTCTGCCTGGTAAGCACATGGTCTTGAGTTCGATTCCCGGTACCAGAAAAAAATAAATAAATAAAATGCACCAAAAAGTGACAAGATGAACAATATGAAAGTACAATTGAAATAGAAAGATCTAACATAAAAACACTGTATTATAAAGGCTGATATTTTCCAGAATTAAAGAAAGACATAAAACCATAGACAAAGAGCATCACATAACTAAATGGATTTTTATTTAAAATTTTTATCTAAGATTCATATCTTGAAATATTATAATATACATACATATACATATATATAATATTATGTGACCATAAGATATTAAAGACATGGGCAGGCACATTGGTGCACATTTGTAATTCTAGTACTCTGGGAGGCTGAGGCAGAAGGATGATAAATTGGAGCCCAGCCTGGGAAACTTAGTAAGGTCCTGTATCAAAAAATTTTTTTAAAGGTGAAGGGTATGACGGGGATGTAACTCACTGTGAAGGCCTTGGGTTCAATAGATAGTACTGAAAAAACACACCAAAGACATAAAGAAGGTACAGTACTAAAAGAAGTGAGAAACAACAGATCACTACAAAAGAGTTTTACAGACTGGTAACATATTTCCTAATAGCAAAAACAGAGTCTAGAAGCATAGTATCTTCAACTACTGAAAAAATAACAGTCAAAATATAACACTAGTCCCAGCTAAGCTATCATATGAGGATTAAAAACAAAGTTAAGACATTTCCAGACAAATTGGAAGCAGTATTTAAAGAACTATTAAAGTAATACTGTAGAGAAAGTGAACACAGATTGCAGCAATTATATGTAAAAGTCAAAATTAAGGTTAATAAAAGGACAAGGTTTAACCTTCACTATATTTTCAATATGTAACAAAAACATCAGGGTGGGCATGGACCCTGTAAAAAAACATAAATGGAAAAAAGGAAACAGTTAAAAATACTTAATGCCCTTATATTGTTTTTGTTTCTTTGGTTGGTGGTTTGAGTTCTTTGAGACAGGGTCTTACTACGTAGTGCAGACTAGCCTTGAACTCATTACATGGCCCAGGCTGACCTTGAAGTCACAGTGATCCTTCTGCCTCAGCCCCCTGAGTGCTGAGATTTCAGGCATGCTCCACCAAGCCCAGCCTTGTCCTTACATTGTTAAAGTGAAAAGAAAAGCTATCAAAATTGAAAGCGGGGCCGGGGATATAGTTCAACAGCACAAGTGCCTGCCTGGCAAGTGCAGGGTCCTGAGTTTGATTCCTAATACAAAAAAAAAATTGGAAGTATAACTACAAAAACAACAACAAAAAAATACAAGTAACAGGAAAATAAACAAAGCTCAATTAATCTAACAGGGAGCAGAAAAGGAGGGGGGAAAGCAGCTCAGAAAAAAACATAAAAAAATAGGAAGCATAGAACAAGATAACAGAAATCTATATACAATCAGTCACAAAAATAAAGTACAAGAAACTACCACACTATTTTAACTCATTTATGTATTACTAAATATTATAAAGCTGTTAAAATGAATAAACTACATATACCATCAAAAATAAATCCCAAAACATAATGTTGAATGCAACGAAGGAAAAGAACATGACATTATGCTGTTTATGCACATTTTAAATTCTCAAAAGTACAATGTATATTGTCCTGGTACACAAGTACATATGTACACAAATATACATAGACACATGTAATAAAACTAAAGACAACACAGAGAAAATATACAAAAGACTTAAGATATTGGTTAAGGACAGAAATGAATGAGGGTTGGGCACTAATTAGTTCTTTAAAATTTTGATTCTTTGTTAAAGAGACATAAAACAAGTATGGAGAGGTATTAAAAAATATTTTATCATAACAGGGGGTTGATTTCTGTCATTTTTCTCTACTTTTCCATGTGTTTGAAACAAACATTACTTTAATATAAACACATTTTGATAAAAGCTTGTTAGTTTCCATCTAGGGAAAAAACCAAAAAAATGGAACCAGGTCACCATAAACAAATGGATAAACAAAATATGATTTATACAGTGGAATATTATTCAGCCATAAAAAGAAATGAATTTTATTCATATTGCAACATGAATAAATCTTAAATATTATTCTAGTTAAATATGCCAGGCACAAAAGAAATATTATATTATTCCACTTATATGAAACACCTAGGCAAACTCAGCAATTCGATCCAAGGATACTAGGGCTTACAGGAAGGAGATGAGGAGTTACTGTTCAATGATTAGAATTTTGTTCAGGATAATGAAAAAGTTTTGGATGTAGTAATAATTGTTGTGCCATACTGTAAATGTAATTAATATCACTGAATTGTACTTTAAAAATGGCTAAGACACCAAAGTTTGCTACACATATGTACCAAAATTTTTTATAATTCATAATGTAAAAGGTCAAATATCACTGAATAGTACATTTCAGATGTACTATTACCATGTACTATTACATGTACTATTACCAAAAATTATATGGCATGTAGTTACATCTCAATAAAGCTCTTAAAAATGCTCTCATTAGTAAGTGAAAGCCTTCATCACTAAACCATCTAAAACAGATTTAGAGCCAAAGATCCACCATTAAGTGTTAATTTGGTGACCTGAACTTCTGTTACATATCTATAAATAAAATGTATGAAATAACTGCTAATATTTACATAACTATAAATAAAATGTATGAAATAATAAATAAGAATATGAGATTATACAAAAATCAGAGCCAAAGAGCACCAAGATAAGCTTCTTTGCACTGCTGTAAGGTCATTTTAATCAAGTGAAGGAAGATAAGAAAATGGGGCTCTAAGGCCAGTAATTTAATCCTGTCTGTGATGCTGAAGGCTTGAGCTGGTCCAGAAGATTGAGCCACTTTCCAAACCAACCAAGATTAGCTCCAAACCAAGCATAGCTTCCTACCAAACCCCACCACTATCTATAATGCCAGAATTGTATTTCATAAAGAATGTTTATTTGTATCTAAACATAGAAAATTCTAGTATGTTATTTCTCATGCTCACTAGCTTTAGAATAAATAGGAACTGCTGCAGATTTTTGTTCAAAATATAACCAACCCCCCCCCACCCACATTTTCCTGCAGTTTCAGGTATCTTCAGTCAACTGTGGTCTGAAATACCAAACAAAAATTCCAGGTGGCAAATGCTTGTGATCCCAGGGTTCAGTAGGCTGTGGCAGAAGGATTGCAAGTTCAGTTCTGGCCTCGGGTACATAATGAGTTCAAGGCTGGCCTGAACTACATAGTAAGACACTCTCAAAAGCAAACAAAAACATTCCATAAATAAACAATTAATAAGTTTTAAATTGTACACTATTCTCAGTAGTGTAATGAAATATCACATCATCCCTATTCAGCTTAGGACATGAGTCATCCTTTTATCCAGCACATTCATACTGCATAGGCTAACCACTCACTAGTCAGTAGCCTTTTCAGCCATAAGACAACCATGGTATCACAGTGCTTATGTTCAAGTAAGTAGATAAGTACCAGTTACACGGCTTACATAGTTCATCTTCCTTAACATTACCCACATGGGCATTATTATATATCACATCATCATAAGAAGGGTGAGTACACCATGATAAAATATTTTGCGAGAGAGACCACATTCACATAATTTTATTATAGCATATTGTTATAATTATTTTATTATTAGTTATTGCTGTTAATTTCCTATTGTGCCTACTTTAACTGTTATAATTTAAGAACAGCATTCCTTCCCCATGTGAGCAGACAGGCCCAAACGAGATGAGTGGCACCCTTCCCCACAGAAGCAGGCACACCTGCATCCAATAAGCAATACCTCCCATAGGCAAGTAGGCACATGCCAGATAAGCAGCACCCCCTGACACAACGATGCAACCATTCACCAATTCCAAGTCAGCTCTACATTTTGCTGCCCCATGGCAAAAGGAGCAGAGACAAGGACTAATCAACTGACTTGATCCTGGAAGAGGATAACGCCCTGAAAGAGAAGAGAACAACCAGACACTACAACTGTAGACAGTAAGTCCAATAGCCCCCTGCAACTATGCCCTGTGACCTACATCCAGAGGAAGCCAAGGGACTGATCATGTTCCCTATCTACCAATGGAAAGAAGGACACACCTTGGCTTGATGAAAACCACAATCTGAGGGGAATGGACAGAGGGGCCTCTAGTTCAGGAAGGGCTCCTCAAAATTCCATTGGCCCTAGGGCTAGGCATAGAAAATCATGACTGGCTAGATCCCAAGACAGCAGATTCTGGAAATAAACTACTCATTCAAAAATGGGAACTTTTTACTCGATTTTTAAAATTTTTATAATTTTTATCTTACCTTTATCATATTTTGGGGGGACTGGAGGTTTTTTCTCCCTTTTTCCCACCTTTTTAGTTTCTTTTCTTTCCCTTTCTTCATTTTATGTTTTTGCTCTCTGCCTTTTCCTTTTATTATTTGTTCTTCCTTGTGACTGTTCTCTAACACTATCACTTTCCTTTTACTGTTCAGCGGGATCCCTTATCTCACGTTTCTCTCCTTCTCATATCACACTGGTTAATTTATCAGATTTTGCTTTTTTCATTCTCTGGTTCTCTACTCCCCATGTTTACTGGTATAACTATCAAGCTTTATGAATCTCGAGGCACCAGGTGAAATTTGCACTATTACTATTGTGTACTGTTCTATTGTTAATACATGTAAATTTGTTCCACTTAGTAAATATTTACTGTAAATCAATAGGAGGTCAATGTTTGGTTTGTATTAGTGTTCATACTCTAATTACATATCTTGTTTATGATGAAGGATGGTACATTATTGGTCCTTAGGGTTTGTGCTGTGGCTTAAGTCTAGATGTCCACCCAAAGCCTCATGCAGTCATAGGTGGAGAATTTCAGAGGTGGTTGGATCTAGAGTGTTTGATGGCAGGATTAAGTGTGTGATACTGGGCTGAAGAGTGTGCTATTACTAAATTAGTTTGGCATAGTTCTGGGTGTAGATAATGGGAAGGCCCAACCTTGGTGTGAGTGCTCCCACCCTAAGGGCACATAGCCTGGATAGAATACAAAGGATAGAAGGAGGGCTGTTGTTGCTTGCTGCTTTCTGCTTCAGTACTTCACTTCTTGCTGCTGTGCCATGAACTGTTTCTCCTCTGCAATGCCCCTCTCCCATTTCACCCTGCCTTGGAGCCAGCCAACAATGAACTGAAACCTCTAGAAAGTGTGAGCTACAATAAATCTTTATTCCTTCAACTTTGCGTGTTGGGTATTTTGTTTCAGCAACAAGCAAAGTAACTAAGACAGTTTGTCACTATTCAGTTTGTATTTGACAATATAATTGATACTGATTTTATTAGGCTAGCAAAGGTGACATAGCTGTTAATATTAATTGCTACTCTTGAGATGCTAATATCTGGATTGCCCTAGGGCCATTAACAATACTGTGATCCATTCCAGGAAAACTGGGTACTGAGCCAAATATGCTGCAACTTCCCATCTGAAGCAAATGGATGTGGTTGGATCTCAGGACAGAGACAAAGGCCAATAGTTACCCATGCACAGAGGATACTACTGCAAGTAGACATTACTAAAAGCAAAGAATTCCACTATAATCAATCTACAGTTCTCAAAACAAAATACTAAACAAACAAAAACAGAAACTTGAGAAGATAAGCTAACAAAATATCTCCAAAAACTCCACTTGATTCTCTCTGTGGGATGGCAGGGCCTGCAAGCACATGAGTCTGTGCCTCCTCCATTCTCTCTGTGAGACAGTGGGGCCTGTGAGCAGAGTGAATCTGCCCCTCCTCCATTCCCTCTGTGGGATGGTGGGGCCTACAAGCAGAGTAAGTCTGCACCTGGTTCTTCCTCCATTCTCTCTGTGGGACAGAAGGGCTTGCAAGCAGAATGAGTCCTCCCCTAGTGTCTCCTTCATTCCCTCTGGGATGGTGGGGCCTGTAAGAAGAGTATGAGTCCACACTCTGTGCTTCCTCCATTGTCTCAGGGACAGTAGCATCTTTGAAAGGAGTGTAAGGACACATGCCTTTATTGAGTAGACTGACAGGAAGTCCATGACCTGAGACCCAGGACAACAGCCTGGTCCCAGGTGCATAGGTGCACACACAAACTTGGAGGACAGAGTAATTAGTCAGACCAACACCATGCAAGTGTCTGACACAGCAGCAAGGAGCTGTGTGGTTAAACTCCAGAGAACTCCACCAGCAGAAGTCCAGACAGAGGCCCAACATCCAAAAGGATAAGATCAGTTCCATACCCAACACATTTCTGGGATAAAATATGGACACTATCACAGAACTGTAAGCACTAGAGGTATTTTAAAACTTTCATTCTCCCTTGTCTGATTGAATATCCCTCTCCTGTCTGATTGGATGTTATCTTGTTTTCTTTTGTATTCGATAGTTATTTTTCTATTTGGGATTTTTCTTTTTCTTTTTCTATTTTTCTCTCCTCTCTTCCATGACATTTTTTCTTTTTTCCTCCTCTAGTTTATTTTCAATCTCTCTTCTCTTTTTCCTTTCTATTTCCAATGTTTAGGTTTCTTACCTTTTTTTCATTCTCTTCTATACACTAACTTTCTCTCTTTCCTCAACTACTTCTTGAATTTAAACTTTCAAGTGAGTAAACACTGTCCCTGCGCTTTCTGATTGGTCCTTCGTATTCAGTTTTATTCTTTTCTTTGTTTTAAAAATAAAAGGAGGAAAACATTAACACACACACAACATTTTACAAAATAGTAAAAGAACAGTACAGACAATACAGAGTTACAAACAAAGTGGTAGGAAATTAACAATACTTGTTGTATTACATATTGATATCTTCAAAGTGGTTTCTCATGAATACAGATAGAGACATGCAATATTGATCAATCAAGGACTCACTGATAGTTTCTTTCAGCAAAGAAATACAAGACAGTAGCACAACT
>NW_004955414.1:598315-605184 GCF_000276665.1 Chinchilla lanigera
AGATGACATGATACTCTACATAGAAGACCCCAAAAACTCCACCAAAAGACTGCTAGAGTTAATAAACAAATTCAGTTGCATGTCTGGATACAAAGTCAATACTCAAAAACCAATAGCATTCTTGTGCACAAAAAAACAAACTTATTGAGAGAGAAATTAAGGAAACCATGCCCTTCACAATAGCATCCAAAAAAAATGAAATACTTAGGAATCAATCTAACAAATAAAGTAAATAATCTATACAGTGAAAAGCACAGTACTCAAAATGAGAATTGAAGAGAATATCTGAAAATTGAAAGATATCCCTTGCTCCTCAATAAGAACCAACATAGTGAAAATGGCAAAACTTCCAAAATTGTTATACAGATTTAATGCAATCCTGATCAAAATACTATTAGCATACCTCATAGAAGTAGAGAAAATACTCCTAAAATTCATTTGGGACCAGAAGAGACCTAGAATAACAAAAGCAATCCTGGGCAACAAAGACAAGTCAGGAGACATCACAATCCCTGACTTGAAATTATATTACAAAGCTACTGTGATAAAATCAGCATGGTATTTGCAAAAAAATAGACCTGAAGACCAGTGGAACAGATTAGAAGATGCAGACACAACTGCAAACACACTCAGCCACCTTATCTTTGACAAAGGTGCCAAACACATTCACTGGAAGAAAGATAGCCTTTTAATAAATGGTACTGGAAAAACTAGCTCTCTAAATGCTAAAGACTAAAACTAGACCCATGTCTATCACCAGGCATTAAACTACAGTTAAAATGGCAAAAAGATTTAAATATTAAAGCAGAAACACTAAATCTACTGGAATAGAAATTAGGTTGAAATCTTGAAGACATAAGGGTAGGCACAGTCTTCATGAACAAACCCCAAATTGCACAGGAAACACTTAAAAAATGAACAATTGGCACCTCATCCAATTGAAAAGCTTTTATACTTCAAAAGAAGTCATCAATAGAGTGAAAAGACAACCCACACATTTGGAAAACAGTTTATCTAACTGTCCCTTACACAAAGGACTTATATCTGAAACATATAAAGAACTGAAAAAAACTCAGAGCCCCCCAAATTCAAAGACACAATCCAAAAATGGGCATCTGACATGACACACACTTCTCAGATGGAGAAATATGAATGGGAAATAAGTACATGAGAAAATGTTCAACATCACTGGTCATTCGAGAGATGCAAATTAAAATAACACTGAGATTTTATCTCACCCAGTAAGAATGCTTATCATCAAGAAATCAACCAATAACAAATGCTGGAAGGGCAGTGGGGAAAAGAGAACTCTCCTTCACTGTTGGTGGCAATGTAGACTGATGAAACCACTGTGCAAATCAGTGTGGAGATTTGTCAAAAAATTAGGATTAGTGGGCCCATTTAGCATAGCCCTTCCCTTTCTGGATATTTTCCCAGAAGAATTAAAAACATCATACCACAATGATATGTGTGCACCCATATTCATAGCACCACACTTTGTCATAGCAAAATTTTGGAAACAACCTAAATGCCCATCAACTGAGGAGTAGATAAGAAAAATGTATTTTTATACAATGGAGTATTACTCAACTATAAAGATAACCTCGAGGCTTTTATAGGTAAATGGATGCGACTAGAGACTACATTCACAAGCAAAATAAATCAATCCCACATGTGTAAACACTGTATTGTCTCCCTAGTGTAAGAATCTGAAAAAGTAAATAAAACTTTAAGGTACAATAGATATTGTGAAAAGGAAAGAAACTGCTTAACAGGAAAGAATAACTGGGATGAGGGAAAGAAGAAAAGAAAGAAAAAAGGAAAGAATACAAACTTACACACAAGATAGCTAAGATAATTGTACTACTAATTTCTATTGGTTTGTTGAAAGGAACAGTTAATGTTTAATTGTTTGATTAATCTTGCATATCCATATCTGGTAACCTAAGAAACTAATTTGAAGATAACAATAAGTAATACAACAACCATTGTTGATTTCCTATCATATTGTTTTGATATTCTGTATCATTTTTATAGTTTTTGTGTTGTATTGTTTTTGTTCTTTTGCTTCAAAATAAAAGAAATAAACAAACAAAAGAAACTCCCAACTTCTCCAAAGCTGATCCATGGAGCATCAAAGGAGAAGAAACCAAAGCCACAGACCTGAATTATTGGAAATAACATTAGAGAAAAAAATAGGGAACATTAGGGAAATAACATTAGGGAAATAACATTAAGGAAGAAAAATATTAATATAAGGCATTTGGTAAGCTCACAGAAGATATAAGTAATGATATTAGGCCAAAAAGAATGATAAATGATTCTGCAAAAGACACTAGTAAAAGGCTAGCAAAGCTAAACAAAATTATGTAAAACATGAATGACCAGCACAAAATGAATGAGTTCATCAAAAGACTCTGAATAGAAATTCAGGAAATTAAAAATTCTATCAAATGTATGGGCAGGAGAAGTGACCAATGTCAGGACAGTTTAAAAAACTAAAAGACAGGGCTGTTATTGGTAACAAATTAACGAGATAAACCTTAAAATCAAGAGAACATAAAAAATGTATCCAATCACCCCTAGATAATATGAAAAACAACAAACAGAATAAAGAGACAACCTACAAAATGGAGAAAATCTTTGCTTGCTAGCTATTCTTCAAACAGAGGATTAATAACTCCAAAAATAGCCCAATTAGTCAGTGGGCAAATGAATTGAACAGACATTTCTCAAAAGAAGTTCAGATGTCCATCCAGTAACTATAGGAAAAGTGTTCAATACACTTAGTCATCATAAGGTTCCACCTTGCCCCTTTAAGGATACAATAAATAATAAATACTTGACAGGACAAAGGAGCTCTACACTGTTGGTAGGATATAGATTAGTACAGTCAGAGGTCCCTCAAAAAGCTAAAAATATTGCAGATTTACCACTTGATCCAGCTGTCCACTCCTCAGCATATTCCCAAAGGAATTAAAGTCAGAATATTACAGAGATACCAGCACACCCATGTTTACCCTAGTATAATTCATAATAGCTAAGCTACGGGAGCAACCTAGGTACCCATCAACAGAAGAATGGATAAAGAAAGTATGGTATATACACACAGAGACACAATGAATTATTATTCAGTTATAAAGAACAAAATCATGTCATTTGAAGGAAAGTAGATAGAACTGGAAACCATCATGTTAAATTAAAAAAGCCAATCTCAAAAAGTTAACAAATTTCCATATATAAAGAATTGGGGGTAGGAGGAGATCCATGAAAATAGAAGAGAGACAGGGGCTGGGGATTTAGCTCAGTGGCAGAGCGCCTGCCCGGCAAGCTCAAGGTCGTGAGTTCGATCCCTGGTACCGGAAAAAAAAAAGAAAATAGAAGAGAGACTATTAGAAAAGAGCAAGGACATGGGGAAGGGCGAGGAAGGAAGAAAGAGGATCACAATAGGGGTAAGAAATGAGCAAAGTATGTTACATACATTTACAAATATGTCATAATGAAACCTATATAAACCAGTATGCATTAATAAAAATATTCAAATAAATTTAAAAAGAGATGCTCAGAGTCTCAACCTAGGTATAGACAAAGAAATAAAGGGGATTCAAGGCCCATTTTAGGATTAAAATTAATAGGACTTCCTAATGAAATAGAATGGGCACATGCTGAAGAGGGACGAAGTGAAAGTAGTATGGAAGCCTCTGTTTTGTAATAGTATTACCCAAGGTGTACTCGGTGAGAATAAAGATCCATTCATTCATCCATTTAGCTAATGTGTGCTCTTCTGGCATTGTCATAGAGGCTAGCAAGATCTCAGTGGGGATATAAGGAGCTACAATCCAGTGGGGCCTATGGACATGTACGGAGACAGTTGCAATAAATTTGTTAAGCTCTATGATGATGGGGAGTACCTACTGCCAGGTAGCATGTAAGAAAGGCATCCAGAGGGATCTCAGAGTAGCTCATTGAAATCTAGAATGGAGGATGAGCACCATCTAAGGAGCCCTGACCTCTGTGATTGTCACTGGGGGTGGTCCTGCAGACCAGGAGGAACCACACTTTATCATTGCCTTCTGAAGACCAGTACCCATCCAAGAAGAGATTACAGCACTCCCAATCCCCATAGAGCCTGCTTTCTGCAAATTTGCATACAGCTTTGCAAACTGTAATGACTGCTGCCCTCCTGCAATAATGATTTTAAGGATCGCATATATATTCTAAGGCCATTCTCAACCACAGATTTCCCAGCATCCAATATGCAGTTACAAATGGGGCCTTGGAAATAGACAGCTTCTAAATCAGGTTGATGTCTTAGGTTTTCTTTCAGCACTCACCAGACTAGCCACCATGATTGCCTCATATACCCTGTGCATCCATAAATCATTACTTCATTAGGCATGTTGTAGCACCACTAAAATTATTATTCACAAAATGCTCCCTTAAAGGACTGGGGCAGATTCAGGAGGAATGAGTCATGAGGATTAAAGAAAGCCATTTCTAAAATCCCAGGATTTCTTGGGAAATTCCCGGAGGCAGCCAATAGGGAATTAGCTTGTGTTGGTGGGCTGGATTCTTCAGAATTTTTTGGATCTTTTTACAAGGTAGGCAGGGTGGAATTTTTGGTCAAGTTTGGTGAAGATTTAGAAGTATCTGGATGACAAATTGCCCAAGACTCCAGGGTGGAGCAAAGTAACCTAAATACATGCTCCACCTTAATTTCATCCCAAGTGTAATTCTTAACTTTGTTATCTTATGGACCTAGGAGGTGCAGGGGCAAAGCCTGAGAACACCAAAGTGTGTGAATGTAGGACTTTTAGGGCACTGAAACACTCTAAATCCTACTCTAATTGTAGATACACTATGAGTTTATCAAAACCCATACAACGCACAACACAAATAATGTTAATGAAAATTAAAGGCTTTAATAATAGTGTACCAGTATGGACAATGTAACATCCTGTGTAACAAACGTACCATCCTAATTGAAGATGTAAAAAATAGGAAAAATTAGATGGAGTGACAGAGTACATGAGAACTTTCTACTTTCTACTCAGTTTGTCTGTAAACTGAAAACTATTTAAAAACTAATGAGGTCTAGGGTCTGGAGATACATCTCAGTAGTAAAGCACTTGGCTAGCACTCTCAAGACCCTGGGTTCCATTCCCAGCATCACAGTAATGACAATAAATCCTGTATTTTAAAAAAGGAGTCCTCCCAGGATAGGAGCAGGATGAAGGAAGGACAGACAAAAGTTGGATAAACTCATTAATTGGTGAAGTTGAAGCAAACAGGACAATAAGCACTTACAGGGTAAGGACTGTTTTATTAACCTCTATATTCACAGCATGTTGCAATCTATTTGATATAAGAGTGAGTGGATGAGTGAATGATGAATGAATGAATTATGAGAGAAACTAATTTTATTATATTTTAAGACAGTTGCCACCAGACAAATGGCAACAGATTACCAAATGGATTAGACTGCATAAATACACACACATACACACACACGCACACACACACAGTCAAAGTTAATTTTACATGCAACAAAGCACTGAGCCCATCAGCACAAGAATGTCTTAACTCACTACTTCTCTTTACCTAAGCAAAATCCTTGCTTCAAGTAGCAGTCCTTGGACTTCACTAGCACTCTAGAGGCCTCTGATAAAACATTTGTGTAGTTATATGAAAACTCTTCTGATCTCTGCACTGCACCTAAGGTTAATCTTATCTGATCAATGTCTTCCTTTTGCAAAGAGGGGAGAGGCTATGAGACCAACTTAGATTATAGAGCATGCAAAGGAGGCAGGAAGTGAAAGAGCTATATCATTTTAGGCCCTATAGGATCAATCTAGAAGGGTACTAAGGCCTGGGGTGAACTTCAGGTTGGGAGAATCACAGGGAGGTTGGCATATGAGCTAGACTTAAAGTAAATAGGGTTCTGGCCTTCCTTCCAGCCATCACACCTCAGTGAAAGGAGTCACTGGTGAGGAGGTAATATGCTATTTTTCACAATCATTAGGCTGTAACTACTTGTTAGATCTTTCTTGCATATCTCTGTCTTCCTGAGAAATCACTTTGAAGATATCACCATGTATTATGGCAGCCATTGATATTTTCCTACTAATCTATCCATAACTCTGCATTGTTTGTATTATTCCTATGCTATTTCATAAATGGATGCATGTCTATTATTATGTGTTTCTGTCCATAACTCTGTAATGTTTGTATTCTTCCTATGCTATTTCATAAATGGATATATGTTTATTACTATGAGTTTCCTACACCAACCATTGAGAATAGTCAATGAATATTCAGTTGGTCACTCATGTATAGCTCTATTGATTTTCTTTAGAAAACACTTTGAAGATACCAAAGTATAGTACAACAACCATTGATAATAACCTACCACTTTTGTCTGTAACTCACTATTATTTGTCTATTTATTTTCCTGAGAAACTATCTTGTAGATAACAATATGTAAAACCACAACCGTTGATAATTTCCTGCCACTTTGTAATTCGGTAAGCCCCTCTATTACTATGTTATCCTTCTTTTACTCTTTAAAATAAAAAAAAAAGAGTAAATAGGCATTTGTACATAAGCAGGAAAGGCAAAAAAAAATATATTCAGATTGGCTATTTTAGAGATTGTTAATAATTGGCCCATTACTCACAGCCCAAATCTGACAGAAAGAAAAGGTAGTTTTTGCTGGCTCGCTCCCTGCCTCATAGGCACCTGGAAGGAGGTGCCCAGGCGCACAGGAAGCCATGGGTGGGGAGCACTGGTCTTCTGACTGGCTTGCTCCCTGCCTCGTAGGCGCCCGCAAGGAGGCCCCACGGCACAGGGGGAGCCACACAGCAATGAGC
>NW_004955414.1:606213-608996 GCF_000276665.1 Chinchilla lanigera
AAAAAAAAAGAAAAGGTAGTTTTAAGCTACTTGTGTATAAAGCCTAGAACCTACATTGGCTTTACTAGAAGAGTTTGTCTGAAATCTGAGCAGCTATTCAATGAGTTCGAGCCCTGGGAAGTCTGGCAATGTCTAGGTTAGAGCCCACTTTGTCTATATGAACTTGGTGATTTTCCTTTCTTCCTTCCTTTCCTTTCTTTCCTTCCTTCCTTCCTTTCTCCCTTTTAAAAAATTACTTAGTATATGCTTGCAGTACATAATAATTACATTCACTGTGAGGAGTTGTTACATGTACATTAATACATTTTAATTCTTTTTACATATCCTTCCCCTCTGCACCCTCTCTCCTCCTTCCATCTCTTAGTGCCTTTCCCATTTGCAAAAGATCTATCTCCCTGTTTTCTATTGTCTATCTTTTGTTGTGCTTTTTAATTTGTTTATACTTTGGGTTTCTCATATAAAATAAACTATGCAATATTTAAGCTTATGTGTCTGATTTACTTCGCTTAACATAATATTCTCTCTCCCCCCTCCCTCTTCCCTTGCCTCCCCCTCTCATTCTCTCCTTCCCTTCCCCGTTTCCTCCCTTTTTCTTGTCTATCTGTTGTTAGAAATACAAAAACCACAATCCAGTTGTCCAATTTCTTAGTTGGTTTGCAAGCTAAAACAAGATGAGCTTACTTCCTGGGAGTGAAAGCAAGATTTCCCTAATCCAGGAAACATCATGGAATGTTCCACAAGCAGGAGACCCACTAGATAGCCTGAGATTCTAGTTGAGCAAAACTTTAACTTTTAAATTACATTAAAGCTTCTCAAATTTTAAGGTGACTGCAAATCACCAGAGTGTCTTGTTAAATTATAGATTCTGATTCAGTAAATCTGGGTTGGCAAAGACATTCTGCATTACTATAAGCTTCCAGATGCTACTGATTGACAGATCCACTTTTTGAGTAGCAAAGCACACAGCACACCAGTACACAGGAAAGCAAATCTTACCTTCATTGATGGAGTATATGAAAGCATTTCTAGGTATCATCAATTGCCCATGGCTACTTCCAAGTATCAATTTCTCAGACCTCAGGAATCCAAGTTTTGATCCAATTGGTTGGTTCAGAAAATATTCAAGTATACCTTATTCCTATTCTCAGAGAAAAGGCACCATCTGTACTACATTTCAATAAGGGTCTTTCAATCGAGATATGTATAAAGAAAGTAAGATGAAAAGGGCAAATGGAAGCACTAAGGAGTGGAGAGAAATTTATACACATGCAGGCCAACTTGATCAGATATTCAGACAGTTTTCATAGCACACCAGTGTAGCGAAGACTGGCTAGCCAATCATCTAACCCTCTCCTTCTCCTCCTGGACCTATAACAAGACTACATTTATCAGCATCCCTGGAAGTTCTGGCGAAGAGAATGTGGACAGAGTGTTATGCATTACTTCCAGGATTGGCCATAAAACCCTCCCACATGATTCTCACTCTCATCCTTCTTCTGTCACAGTATCTAAGGGAAGGCTCCAGGGCCCCAGAAATGGCAGTCACAAGGCAGAATTGCCACAGGTTCTGAATCGTGTAGAAAGCTCCCAGTGAGCACTCATTGGACTTTAAGCCCATAAAAAATAAGCTTGTACTGTTTTAATCTCTTAAAACTTGGGGATTTAACTGTATATTAGTCAAGTAGATCCAGGCATGGAACAAAAACAAGTCTAAGTCTTTCAACAGAGACAATTTAACACAAGGAGTTCATCATACAAAAGATAAAAGACCTTAGAAATAAAAAACAAGGTAGTAAAGCCACCTTATGGTCAGCAGTAGTGGAGACTGCTCCATCTCTAGGCTTCTTAGACACAGGATACGGTGATACTATCAGAACACAAACGTTGAGGCAGTCTGGCTGGAGCTAGGGCCACAGTGGAAGTGACTAGTGAGCTACATTCACAAAGAAGGAGGCAATGTTGCAAAAGTGGGGCTCAGAAAAAATAGCCACTGAAAGTGTCCCGCAAGTCAGATTAGAAGAGGAGAAATGCCCTCGTTTCTGTCCTTCCTCTGCCAATACATCCTATTGGCCTCTCTACCCAGAAGGCAATTGACAAGGAATTCTGTGATGCAGTTCTCTATGCTATCTAAAAGGGCAAGGGAGAGGTGAAGAATAGATTTGGGGACAAAAAAAAGAATCAGTTTCCACAGTCTGTTTCTACAGCTGTATTACTGCCCTTAATATATGTGACATGTTTACAAATGCTCTCCATGGAGTGTTCCTGGGCTCAATGGTGCCACAAACATTGCTCATCCTTAGCTTGACTATTTTCTCACTGTACTATCACCTGCTCTTCTCCACTAACTCTCCTGTGCCAGAGAAGAAAAACTTTTGGAATGTCATACACCCCAAAGTTTCCAGAGTATAGGCAAGAATAGCAACTTGCCATAAAATGTATAATGAAAGATTTAGCGTAGCCTCTACTACTTAATGAATCTGTTAGTCTTGGTAAGTTATTTAAACATCCATTGACCCACCCACTGGGAGGCAATTAACAATCACTCCCATCCCATTGTGAGAAAGAAATGAGATAAATTGTACAGAGTGTGACACATACTCTATGCTCAGTACCTGAGAGATATTGTTCACTCATTTACACATACATATATACATGCACTTTATTTTTAATAGAAATAATAAACCTATTATTCATGGCTCTCTACAGAAATAATAGAACAAGAGAAGTTCTGAAATTTTTGTAAAGCTGTAGAACAACTTTCTGTGTTTATTTCAGGTTTACAT
>NW_004955414.1:609196-612974 GCF_000276665.1 Chinchilla lanigera
TTCTTCTTTCTTCATCCTCTTCTTCATCTCTTGTCTTTTTAAGACAGGGTTTTACTATGCAGTTCGAGCTGGTGTTGAACTCATTTTGTAGCCCAGGTTGACCTCAAACTCACAGCGATCCTCCTGCCTCAGCCTCCCGAATGCTGAGACTGCAAGCATGTGCCAGGCTAAGATTAATATTAATATATGAGCCAAACTTTATTCTAAAATAGAATCTGTAAGGAAGATAGTGCATAATGAAGAAAAGATAAAATCCTTTTCTTTCTAGTGTTTATATTTTAGTGAATATGTTTTGACCACATGAAAAAATTAGTTGAAGCTTTCTATCGGGCACTTTTAGCCCTTAAATATATAATTGCTACTGCAGTTTCACTCAAAGTAAAGGATAATGCTAAATATTTATAACTGTCCATGATTAGACATAAACTTGAGTTTCATATCATGGAAAATAGAGCACATTAATTTAAGTAGTACTCTCCAAGAGCAATGGATGAAGGATTCTTTCACCAGCTAGGAGAATTGTATCAGATGACCCCAAAATTCATCCTATGTTTATAATAAATATAGGCTACACTTAGCTCTTTAAGATCGACCTTGCCCACCAGCATATTCTCAACATCTATCATAATGCCTGGCATTTTACAGGTAGCTACTCAATATTTGTTAAATAAGGGATTAGTAGGTCTATGATTGTATTATCTGGTTCATAAGCTTTATTACAGCACTTACTACTTAAAACATAGCCAATAAAATACAGAAACTTAATTTTTAAGTTTTAATGAACTTAAATTTAATAACCAATTTGGTTCTTGTGAAATATTTAAACATATTTCGAACAACTTAATTATGTGAATATGCTGTTTCACTTGTAAACTTTATAAAATCTAAACACTGATCAACTATTTCCAGTGAAAATTTAAAAGTCAAATTAAGATGTGTCACAAATATAAAGACACTAGAATTCAAAGACTTAGTATAAAAAACCTTTACATATTTTATTAATAACTTGTATATGTATTATATGTTTAATATTGTATTTTTATGTATCGAGGTAAAATTGGGATTTAGTAATGTATATTTATATTAATTTTCTTTTTTATTTTTTTGATGTGATTGCAAGAAAATTTACAATTATGTAGATGGCTTGTGTAATATTTCTATTGGACTGTGTTGTGCTAAAATGGCTGTAACTTCCAAGTTGGTCTTTAACATCCATTGGGTCCAAGCTTTCTCTAACTCTCCTTCAAACTTTACGCTTCTTAAGACAGTTTTCCACTTTGCATCTCCTGGTTGCCTGTCTTATCCAATCTAAACTTCTCAGCTCATAGTTACGGTTCTATAACTCTGTCTTAGCTCCATGCAACCCATACCTCCCCACAGCCCATGCCTCTGTAATCATTTTGTCTATTTCCTACCATTCTGTCCATGTTCTAGCCAAACAAATGTTTTGCCAATTCCATTTCAATATTTTTATAGTTTTCTTTCTTTCCCCAACCATCTTTTCCTCAAATTTCTCAAGTCCACCTCACTTAAGACACATCCAAATCCTGCTCTTCTGAAATATTTCCCATAGCATTGGCCTTTCTCCCCTTTGCCAAGATCTAAAATTACTTGAGCCTTCAGACTGCTGTAGAACACTGCCCTCATCAATGTATCTCACTACTATGCCATAGTCAGTCTTCCAGTGCCCAAGACTCCTGTGCCAAGCTATCCAACAAGCTCCTGAAAAACAGATGCTGAGACTTCTCAGTGTTTTACATCCCCTAGCAACACCTCTGCTGTGCTTCATAAATGCTTGTGAACAAGCAGCTGACACTATAATAAACCATAATGAAAGACATGTAAGGACAGACAATAGAATTTTCATGCACTGATACTTCTTCCTACAAATGTTTTTCATGTGGTATGAGACCACATATGGCATGTCATCTCTTGTCATTTGTGGAAAGGACACACCTTCATCAAAGGCTTCAGTTACCAAAAGCATTTTACAATAAAGGTCCCTTTATTGGGGGTTTTTTAAGCAACCACTTGTACAGGTAAAGTTATTAGCATTCTATCTAAAAGTGTACTGAGCATTTTCTATGTCAAAAACAACCCTTCACTAGATACCATTAGCACTCCCTCAAAATCATTGGTCTCCATATTCAGATTTTTCATTAATTTGCTTTTTAATGAAAGTTTTGAGCTAATATGTTTTTAGAATAAATTTCTTTATAAATTTCTGTCTAAAAGAATTTCTCTCAACCACTAATACATATTCAATCCTTCATTTATTTAATGAAAAAGAGATACTCAGTCCTAAAAATGTGCCAGGTTCTGTGCTAAGAACAAGGGTAGAATTGGCAGACAGATGTGGCCCCCCTACCACCAAGACTGTTTTAAAGAACAAGAATAGCACTTATCACATTCATTTTGATAAGCATAATTGTAAGTGAAATAAATGATACTCAGGGCAAGGAGTCCTCTTGAAGAAAGGCACAAAGCATCAAAAATTTGCACTATTTGTGTTGCTCCCTGATATTAGGAAATTTAGATCCAGAAATTCTCCTAGCACCCAGAACACCTCCTGGAGCTATTCCCAAAGCCCCACTGCAAAACCAGTTCTAGTATAGAGAAGTTGGATGAAGATAGGGCCATCCTGAGGGCATGTGCAGAAGGACTAGACAGGGATTACCCAGACAATCATCCTACCAGTACACAAAAGGGACAGGGGGACAAGAAGTCAAGCATTTTAGGTCAAGCACATTGGGTGCTCAGTGCTCTGGTGATCTCAGTGCTGACCTCCATAATATTAACACCTTAGGCATCTACTTCACAGAACAGGAAACCCAAGCCCCCGGAACAGCCATCCTCCAACATTTTAGTCTTTAGCCCCAGCTACATTGTCAAGAAGTATTGATAATCCCAAAGAGCTTTTGTTTATGTGGTTTTAATCTATTATCACACCCTATTAAAAATGAAAGTTGAGACTTTTATAAATGTTATTTAAGGCCCCACCACCTGCCACAATTGTGGGAAGGACCCTTAGTCCCGGGAAGCCTCAGTTTACTTCCTAGAAGCCCCAAACCCCACATTCCACCTCCAACCATTATTGTGAGAACGACCATGAATACTGGGAAACCTAGGTAGCTTTGAAAGTGACAAAAAGGAGTAACAAAATGAAATCTCAGCCAAATACTCCACCCAGAACAAGTCCAGGAAACATCAACATGGAAGAACATGGAAGTCACACACCTGAAATCTCTGAAATGATACCAACTGAAGTGAAGAACCAACTACATCAACCTATAGAGGAAATCAGGTCAGAAATAATCACTCAGGTAAAAAAAAGAAATGATAGTCATAATGAAAGAATTGCTCAGCATATCAAAAGAAGACATATATTAAAAAATAGAGGAGCACAGAAAAATGATGGAAACCTTGAATGAACAATATAGGAAAGAATTAGAATGCATGAAACAGATTCAAAGAGATACTCAGGAAATTAAAAATTCCATTGAAAACTGGAAAAACTGCTTAAACAAAACTGAAGCTAGATATTCAGACCTTGAAGACAGTATTGCAGGTAGTGATAATGAAAGGAAATATCTCTTAGTGAAACTCTGTATCATTTCTAATATTTTCCTATTATTTTCATACTCTTTAATAGTTTGATCACTCTTGCATTCCTACATCTAGTAATCTGAATAACTTCTTGAAGATAATAATATGTAATATAGAGCCAGGTGTGGTGGTGCATGCATGTAATCCCAGCACTTGGGAGGCTGAGGCAGGA
>NW_004955414.1:613074-615749 GCF_000276665.1 Chinchilla lanigera
TTTTGCTTTGTTTCATTTTTGTCTATGTTGTTATTTTGTTTTTATTCTCTTTAAAATAAAAAAATAACAAGGAATCAGTAAGAAACAATTCAACAGCTGCAAGATGAGACAAAGAAAAACAAAATAAGAATGATAGGTTTCAATAAAAAGTAGAAGGAAACATGAGTGACGTAAAAAGACTATTTGCAGAAATAGCAGAAAATTTCCAAATTGTGAGAGAAGAATCTGACATACAGTTAAGGAAGGCATATAGAACTCCTATTAGCCATAACCAAAATAAATCTGCACCCAGACACATATTAATCAACATGTCAGATATTCAGCAAAAGAATAGAATATTAAAAAGCTGTTAGGAGGGGCTGGGGATTTAGCTCAGCGGCAAAAGCGCCTGCCTGGCAAGCGCAAGGTCGTGAGTTCGGTTCCCGGTACCGGAAAAAAAACAAAAACAAACAAACAAAAAAAAAGCTGTTAGGGGAAAAAAACAGATCGCCTATGAAGAAAAATCCATCAGAATCATGGCAGACATCTAAACACAAACCATCAAGTCAAAAAGATTTTCAAGTGAAGTATTTCAGGTCCTGAAAGAAAACAGCTTCCAAATCAGACTGATGTACACTGCAAAACTATCTTTCAAACTTGATGGGGAAATAAGATACTATCATGACAAAGATCAATGGAAGAAAGTCATGACCACAAAACCAACCCTATGAAGAGTACTGAAAGATATTATAGAAAGTTATAAAAATGATCACAATTTCAAGACCAACAATAGAAAAGAACTGACAAGCAAGGTAAGCAATTAAACAAAGGGGAAAACAGAGCCAAAGACAAGAATCACATGATCATCTCAATAGATGCAGAAAAGACTTTTCATAAAGTCCAACACCTATTTGTGATAAAAATCCTACAGAAAATTGGAATAGATGGTCTTTATCTCAATCTGATAAAGGTCATCTATAAAAAACCAACAGCCAACATCATATGAAATGAAACAACAACTGAAATCTTTCACTTTAAAATCAGGAAAAATAAGGATGTCCACTATCACCACTCCTTATCAACATAGTTCTGGAAACATTAGCCAGAGCAATTAGACAAGAGAAAGAAATAAAAGGAATAATGATGGGAAAGGCAGAAGTGAAATTATCAGTATTTGCAGATGACATGATATTCTACACAGAAGGCCCCAAAAACTCCATCGAAAGACTGCTAAAGTTAATAAGCCAATTCAGTTGCATGGCTGGATACAAAGTCAATACTCAAAAGTCAATATCATTCTTGCACACAAACAACAAACTTATGGAGAGAGAAATTAGGGAAATCATACCTTTCACAATAGCATCCAAAAAATGAAATGCTTAGGAAACAAACTAACAAAAGAAATAAAAGCTCTTTATAGTGAAAATTACCATACTCTGAAAAAAAGACACTGAAGAGTATTTCAGAAAATGAAAAACTATTCCCTGTTCATGGATAGGAAAAATTAACAATGTGAAAATGTCCATAGGGGCCTTGGTGGCTACTCCTCACACCCTAGTGTGTCTGTGGGAACCAGTCTGCACTCCAGACATCTTCAGGAACACTGGTAAGCCACAGTTGCACTCCCTGACCAGTGTGTGAGGCAAGCAGAGACCAGGGCACCCTCTGGGGCCTCAGTGGTTACTTCCCACACCCATAGTGTGTCTTCAGGTGCTGCCTTGAACCCCAGACATCTTCAGGAACCCCAGAGAGCCACTGCTCTGACACTTCAACCAGCATGAGAGGCAGGTGGAGCCCCAAGCACACTCTGAGGCCTCAGTGGCCACTTCCCTAAGCTTTAGTGAGTCTGCAAGTGCTGGACCAAACCCTGGACATCTTCAGGAACCTTGGTGAACCACCACTGCACCTCTCTGACCAGCAAGAGAGGCAGATGGACACCAGGAACTCTCTGGGCCTTTGGTAACCACTTGCCACATGCCTATCATGTCTGCAGGTGCTGGGCTAAACACTGGACATCTGTAGGAACCCTGGTGAGCTGCTCCTGTGTCTCCTGCACTAATGTGTGAGGCATGTGGAGCCCTGGACAACTTCTGGGGCCTCGGTGGTCACTCCCACAAGAATCCAAACTATCCTCTAAGCCCACCTGTAACCCTGACAGAGTCAGCAGCCTCATGGACTCCACATCACTACTCCTTTGCCAATGTGGAAAGCAGGCTCTGTTCTGGGCAATATCTGTCACCTTGGTAAACATGACCTGCACTGCCCTTGTGGAAGCCCAGCCAAACCCCAGAGAGCTTCAAGAACTCCAGTGAACCTCCCCCACCCCTGCCACACATGCCTAGGAGCCAACTGAATGTAAGAAAACTTCAGGAACATTAAGGACCCCAACATGCCATTGCTCACCAGCACAGAAGCTGCACAGAGCACTGGGGATCTTCAGACAAACACCCTGCCACTCACACACAATTGGGAGAGTGAGGCTGTGCTCCAGGGAACCTTTAGATATTCAAAAATGATAAAACAAAGGAGCAAAATGCAATCCCAGACCTCCACATCACCCAAAACAAGTCCAGGAGACATCAACACAGAAAAGCCTGGAAGTCATACACCTGAAATTTATGAAATGATAGCTACTGAAGTAAAGAAACAACTCCATCAGGCCATAGAAGACATCAAATCAGAAATAATGTCTCATG
>NW_004955414.1:632213-640135 GCF_000276665.1 Chinchilla lanigera
GATATCTGGGATAATTGTATTGCTGATGTCTACTGGTTTATTGAAAGGAACAGTTAATGCTTAAATTTTTTTTCTTGACCAGTTTTGCATGCTTATTTCTGGTAATCAGAACAATTAATTTGTTATTTTAAAGATAAAAGCATGAAAATACATTAACAACAAACAGACATAGACCAAACAACACCCAGACAATAGAAACAATACAGAATTTCAGAGCAGGTGATAGGAAATTAACAATGGTTGTTGTATTACATCTTGTTATCTTCAAATTGGTTACTCAGTTAAACAAAGATAGTCATGTAGGATTGATCAAACAATTAAACATTAACTAGAATAATTAATTTGAAGACAACAATATGCAATGTAACAACAATTGTTGAATTCCGACCATCTTGTTTAATGAAGCTCTGCATCATTTCTGAAGTTTTTATTACTTTTTTCTCTTTAATTGTTTGATCACTCTTGCATTCTTACATCTGCTAATCTGAGCAGCTTCGTTGAAAATAACAATATGTAATATAATAATCATTAATTCCTATCATCTTGTTTTGAAATCCTGTATCATTTTTATTGTTTTTGTGTTGTTTAGTTTTTGTCTTTGGTGTTGTTATTTTGTTTTTTCTCTTCAAAATTAAAAAAATATATATATTATTTAACATAACAACAAGTGATAATATGCATGCTACTATAAATAGCAAATATTTAGGAAAATAACTATAATTTCCAAACGTTGATAAGAAGTTTAGTATTTTGCAGATTTGTAAGTCTCATTAGTGTCTGGTTTTATAGATAATAGGTAAGTTCTCATATTTGCTTCTAAATTCAATTTTGTTGTAAAACAAAAGAATATATATTTGTGCTATTGTTCAATGATGTTTGCACAATGAGGCCTTTAAAAATTTCAGAGAAGTGTGAGGACCTTCCAGGTAAGTGAAAGAACTGAGATTTGGGAAGGGCTTTGCCGAGAGAGGGCATGAAAGCTCTGCCCCTGCTGCCAGACCTGGTCCTCTCTGTGCATCACTTACATTTGGCCATTGATAAGTTGAATCTTTTCTAACATACCATAACAGTAAGCAAAGTGCTTTCCTGAGTTTGTGAGGCAACCAAAAACCTTATCAAACCTGAGGAATTGTGGGAACTCCCCAATTTGTAGTCAAGTCAAACTTCAGTAATCTGGGCATCTAACATTTGTGATCTGAAGTAAGGTCCATCTTGTGGGGTTGGGTCCTTAAATCTGTGGAGTCTGGCACTAACTCTCTTCATGCTGGGACTGAACTGAATTGTAAGGCACACAGTTACCCTCCAAGAGCTGAACGGCTGGTTATTGATGTGGGAAAAACAGACATATTTGGTGTCCGACTGTTGTAAGTAAAAAATAGTTCTTTGTGGCATATTTTTTAATTGAGAAAACAAAGAAAATCTGGTATAGAGTATTTCAATAGACTTCAGATAATTCCATTCTTTTTAAATTTTCCTTCTTAAAAAATTATTTTTTATTAGAGAAAGAACACAAGATGAAGTTTACGCCCTAAACAAAAATTTAGGGCAGGGGATATAGCTCAGTGGCATAAGCAACTGCCTGGCAAGTGCAAGGTCCTGAGTTCTACTCCCAGTACCAATAATAATAATAAGAAGAAGAAGAAGAAGTAAATAAAAATTTAAGTGCACAGTACAGAACTATAGGCATAATTTGGACAACATATCTTTAAAACTCACTATTCTTACATACCTGAAACTTTAAATCTGTTGACAGGAATCATTTCCCTTCCCCCCTCTCCTAGCCTCTGGAAATCATCATTCTACTCTCTTTGCAGAAAATTTTGGATATTCCTCTTTGATATTAGGTTAAAACTGAAAAAATGATAGAAAATGTTCATTTCAATGTGGGAGCTGAAATTATATTATTAACTTTTCACATTAAAATACATTGATCAAATTTATTCTTTGAATAGATCTTTAACCCCTGCATGATTTTGTAATATCATGTATTGTTGATCACTTGGAAAATATTAGTACACTGAGTTATAAAGATATTCTAAATGTTGACATAGTTCCTGGAACAGTATCAAAATTATGTATTTGCTAGCATGTCTAATCTCACTGGAATATCCTTAGATATTGGAAAGCTTTAAATCTTATGATGATAAATATCAACTATCCAAAATTTAAATTTCCATTTCAAAGCTTAAAAAAAATTTTTTTGAGACAGTGTCCAGTTATGCAGATGAGGTGGTCCTTAAACTCACAGTCCTCCTTCCTCAGCCTCCCAAGTGCTGGGATTATTCATGTAAGCCAGTTCACTTGTTTTCCTTTAAGTAGCAGACTCCCTTTGGTCATTTTTAAGAAATGCCTGCTAATTCTTCAAGTTTGGCTAGGTAATTATACTTTGCCTAGTTATTTCAAGAGAAGATGATATTCCACAAAACAAAGAAGCTAATTTAACTTACAGCTCAAATAATTACAGTGTTTTTCTTTGAGTCAACTGTCAGAATTTGACAGGTAGCAGAAGTACTTTATGCATACATTCCATTTTACCACACAAAACATTAAGAGTGTGATGAGTAAAATGTTGTGCTTTAAAAAAATTAATTACATTACAGCTTAATTGATATCCAGGATATTTTCAAGTAAAATCAGTTTTTAGTTTTTGGTGGTGGTGGTGGTAGCAGTGGTGGTGGTGGGGTTTTTATATAGGGAAGGGTTAGCTATAGGATTTGGTACAAATTACAGTTTCAGGACCATTTCAGTTTTTACTTGAAACTCTACCTGTTCTTCTGTATTAGATTCTAGGAACAAGATTTCCCTCTGAGGCAAATTCAAATGACATTGTGAAAGACCGCAGGGTATTTGGGATGCAAGAACCAGAACCTGCAGGTGAATTCTAAGGAGACAATCAGACCCTCCCAGAATCAGCCCTTTGAGCACCATTTTTCTAAGTAGGTCTCCACAACCACAGGCGTTAGCCAACAGTATGGTTTGGTCATTTTGGGGGCAAGAGAAAGCAATGGATTTTATTTGTTTCTTTATTTTTTCATGTACATCATTTTGCAGTTTGGGAAATGAAGGATTGATTATTATTGTATAGAAATCTCATAACATCTCCAATAATACGTATTTCAAGGTTGGGAAGTCTGTACAAGGACTAATTTGGCCTGTTCTAACCAGGATTCAGTTAGTTCAATGGAACGTGGTTTATCCTGGCCGAAGTATCTTATAGCTAAGAGTTGTTAAATTAAAATTTTACTTTGGTTATGGTATTATATCCCCAATTTTAAAATTGGATTAAGACTTCAAGTATTACTGAGACCGCTGCAGAGGATTCAGGTCTCCCAGGGGGCGATATGGTACATGGATGAAAAAAGACAGATCTGTAGTTGACGGGAATCTGGGATGGCCAATTTCTCTCAGTGGAACAAAGGCCCAAGAGTCAGAGTGCCCAAGGATTTTATTGGTACCTATCAGGGAGGCGGGTGGGGGTTGCAGCAGAGTGCATGGGAGGAGAAACTTTGCAGGCATGGCATGCAAGGGAAAAGAGAACACTCTTGCACCAGGCACAGAGGCCCTCTAATTAGTGGTGCAAGATGATATATGAAAGGCTGGCACCTTTACTGGCAGGAAGGTATAATTCTTTTTGAGTCTCATGACTTAGCTGAAATGTTATCTCATGTCTTAGCCCTGGAATTTCACAGCTCTTTGCTCCAGCCTCCATTCTAGCCATCAGCATGGGGGCAATTTTGACCTGCTCTGCTGCAATAAGACACATTAGCATGTCAATCAGACTCAGTCATGCTCTTTTGGCCAATTAAGGGAACATTTGCTTCTAGATAGCCAGCTCTGCATATCTCAGTAAATAGGGGTGAAGTAAAGGTCAGGTGAAGGTGGAGGCAAGAGGGGCTGGGATTTAGTAGTGGCTGGAGATTTAGCTCAGCAGCACAGTGCCTGCCTGGCAAGTGCAAGGTCATGAGTTTGATTCCCGGGACCAGAAAAAAAAACAAAAAACCAAAAACCAAACAAACAAAAAAAAAAGAAGGTGGAGGCAAGGGGCTTCATTTCTCAGAGGAATGCTGCTTTGTGGTCTCCCTCAAAATATAATTCACTGAAGTACAAAAATCATGATTAAAGTAATAATTAAAATATTACATTTCAAAATAAAGTTATAAATAGTGAAAAAGATGCTAATATAAATATACACTGTGGATATGTGCTGGATAAGTAAATATCTGAATATGATGATGGTCCACAGCAGATGGAAAAGAAAGTTACTAAATGAAATACCACCATTACTGCCTGAGAAGTTGGCCTCATGGCTGAGCAATCCACTCAACTCCAGTACCCAGTGCACCGTGTGCTATGAAACGTCTCAATACAAAGGCATTTGATGTTCTTGCCCCACACTTAAGTAAAGCCCAGTGACTTTGTTTTTAAAGAAAATGATTCATCATTTGAAAAGATTGAAAAAAGCTGTACAGAGACATGGCTCAATTGTGTGCTCCTAGTGGCAAAAATAATCATTTAAATATTTCCAAAGTTTATAAAACTAACCCCACAGTTCAGGGGAAAAATCCAGTACCTAAAGAGAAAGCAGGGGAGTCAATGACAAAAAACTGCTACATCAAATGAAACTGTTGGTGTCAGGTGGCACCAAAGCACACACAATGGAAAGGCAACAGCAAGCTGACTGACAGGCCTTGATGTGAAGAGGAAGCCTCTTTTTTAAGTGGAAAGCATGCAAATCAAAAAGAAAACTTGCACTGTTTCTATCCCTAAAAATTCATACTACAGACAAGAACACTTTGTTAATTAACAGTATGTGAATTCTATTCACTAGAAAAGGCATTTTGAAATCATTGTTGAGAGAGGTCCTGCTATGTATGAGCTTGAGCAAGTCATTCAACTTCTTTACCCCAATTTCCTCGCCAGTGAGCTCAGCCTCACAAAGCTTCTTTCCAAATAGGCAAAGCAATTCTAATTTTGTGTTCATGGAAGTCAGGCAGTGCTCGGCTGGAAGCAGGGCACTGGCCTGTAAGCTCTTTCACTTCATGCTGTTCAAGAAGGTAGCAGTACACTATAGTTAAGAATGCTGATGGACTAAAAGCAGCCTCTGTAGCCCTCAGTTTCCCTTTTTGTTAAGTCAAAATAATATGATAACATTGCTTACCACAAACTATTGATGTTTTAAAATGATCACTTAGCAGAGATCTTCACGTATGGACAACAGCAGATGTAAGCTATTATTACTGTTGTTAGATTATAATTATCATCATCATCATCATCATCACCTTCCTTCTGAGATACGTCAGCAGTGAGAGCAGATTTATGCTGAAACAAATTTAGGAGGGAAGTAAAAGTAAAATTCTGATTATATAGCATAGCAAATTATCAAAAAACAGGTCTGGTTTGGGCTTGTTTTCAAATAGGGAAACTAAGGCAATCAGCCGTGGAATTATAGACCAAAGTCCATCCAATGTGAGTCAGTTATAGAACCTGGAACCCAGCCCAGAAACAGAGTTTCTGGGGATTATTATTATGAGTTCTCAAATTTCCTTAAGTCATATGAAGTTTCTGAATAATAAACTGTTCCATTTTCTCTACCCTAACATCAGTTTGAAGACAATCAACTAAAGAAAGGCATGTCTACTCACTACAGAGGGTTTTAGAATAAAACAAACTTTTAAATATTATAATTCATGATGATAAATTCTCTGAAATATATTTATCTCCCCAGATTGCTCCATGCAGCCTCAGAGTCTTGGTTAACATGTTGAACCTTCAGTGGTAGTCATGCTTGAGGTCCTGGATTCAATCCCCAGCAAATAACAATAAAAATAATTCATGATAATAATTAATAGTAGTAGTAATAGTAATAAGTTGGGTCTAATCACCATTCCACAACAAAAGTAAAGGTCATGGGCAAGTGCTATGTGATAACTTGGTCACATGCGGAAACTATAGGAAGCACTAACCTCAGACTCCTTCACTGGAGATTTGTTCTAATGTGCTTGGCCCTTATTATCTCTGATATCTAAAATACATAATAGATGCTAAATAAATATTAACTTAATTAAAGTCATACTGCTTGGCAGCCTTACCCACTATTAAATCCCTAGATTTATGTTAATTGAATGCAACTATGCTATTACTATTGATGTTTAAAATCAAAATTCAACCTTTAACCTATTATATACTAACCTTTGCTGCTTCAGTTCCCCAGTATGTTTTCTATTACCTGACAATCATAACTGTCCCATTCTCACTCCATGTAGTCTGGAGGATATTGACACTCTCTCAGATCAAAAAAGGAGCATACAATGCAGGGCTGGAATTGGTTCAGAACAGGTGTCTCAAACGTGACCAGTGAGAAACAAAGACTTTTTTTCCTGAAGAGGCAAAAAAGTAAGGACACTTTTCTACTGGACTTAAACCTTGGAGCATGTGACGCTGCCATGCAGCCTGTGAATGAAAACAATACAGTACAGCATAGCTCTGAGAGTTGGAAAGAAACCACATCTTGGTGGCATTGTTTGGCTTCCTAAATTTAGCAGTGCTGCAAGCCCTTCCAACATTGCCAGTTAAGTTTCCTTATTAAAAGTTGCCAATTTGCATCACAATCCCTGACTTGAAATTATACTACAAAACTACTGTGATAAAAGTCAGCATGGTTTTGGCAAAAAAAAAAAAAACAGACCTGAAAAATCAATGGAACAGACTAGAAGATGCAGCCACAACCACAAACACATTCAGCCACCTTACCTTTCACAAAAGGGCCAAACATGTTCACTGGAAGAAAGACAATCTCTTTAATAAATGGTGCTGAAAAAACTGGCTCTCTGCATGCTGAACACTAGACCTAGACCCATGTGTATCACCATGCACTAAACTAAAGTCAAAATGAATCAAAGATCAAAATATTAAAGCAGAAACACTAAATCTACCAGAAGAGAAAGTCAGTAGAAATCTTGAAGACATGGGATAGGCAGAGAGTTCATGACAAAAACCAGACTGCGCAGGAAATACCTCAAAGAATCAACAACTAGGAACTCATCTTATTGAAAAGTTTTTGCACATCAGAAGAAATCACCAACAGAGTAAAAATAAAACTCACAAATTGGGAAAAAAAATTTTAGCCAACTCTCCTTCAGACAAAGGACTTCTATCTAGAACATATAAAGAATTTTTAAAAATCAGGCTCCCAAAATTCAAAGACCCAATCCAAAAATGGACATTTGACATGAATACACACTTCTCACATGAAGAAATACAAATGACAAATAAATATAGATGAACAAATATTCAGCATCATTGGTCATTTAAGAAATGCAAATTAAAATAATACTAAGATTCCATTTCACCCCAGAAAGAATGGCTATCATCAAGTAATCAACCAATAACAAGTGCTGGAGGGGCTGTGGGGAAAAAGGAACCCTTCTCCACTGTTGGTGGGAATGTAGCCTAGTACAACCACTGTGGAAATCAGTGTGGAGATTACTCAGTAAACTAAGATTAGAGGTCACATTCAACCCAGCTATTCCTGTCTGAGTATTTTTCCAAAACTGAAAGCATACCACAGCGATATATGTGCACTCATGTTTATTGTAGCAAAATTTGTCATAGCTAAATCTTGGAAACAACCCAAAAGCCCATCAACTGAGGAATGAATAAAAAAGATGTGGCATTTTTGTTCAATAGAATATTACTCAGCTATAAAGAAAGATAAACTTGGGCTTTTATATGTAAATGGATGCAATTAGAGACCATAGTCATCAGACCCACATATGTAAACCATCATATTATTGCTCCTGCCATTGGGAACCATCATATTATCTCCCTAGTGTAAAAACCTGAAAGAGTAAATAAAATCTGAAAGGTACAATAGATATTGTGAAAGGGAAAGAAACTGCTCAAAAGAAAACCAACTGGGATGA
>NW_004955414.1:642310-643713 GCF_000276665.1 Chinchilla lanigera
GATAACGTGCAATATAACAATCATTATTGAATTCATACAATCTTGTTTTTTAAAATTCTGTATCATTGCTAATGTTTTTTCTTATTTTTTATTCTCTTTATTTTTTTTTTTTCTGGTACTGGGGTTTGAACTCAACCTCGCACTTGCCAGGCAGGTGCTATACCTCTGAGCTATATTCTCAGCCCTCTTTATTCTCTTTAAAATAAATTTTTTACAAAAGTTGCCAATTTGAATTTGTTTATTTGTACATTTGTTGTACTTGACCAGTGTATCAGTTTTCTAGGGCTGAGATATCAAAATAATACAGACTTGGACTTAAGCGATATAAATTTATTTTTTCTCAGTCTGAAAATCCAAGATCAAGGTGTTTGCAGGTTCAGCTTCTCCAGAAGCACTGTTCTTTGATAAGCACCTTCTTGCTATATTCCCATGGGTCACTTTTCTATATATACATACCTGATGTCTCTCTTTATGTGTACAAATTTCCTATTCTTATCAGAGAATCAGTCAGATTTTATTAGGTTTCACCCTAATAGCTCAATTTTAACCTAATCACCACATTTTGAAGTATTAGAAATTAGGGCTCTAACAAATGGATTTTGAGGGAACACAATCCAGCCCAAAATAATGACAAAGAATTAAGAAACAATTAAAAAACACAAAGGAAATAAATTATCAAAGAAACTAAATGAAAGACTTTGCCAGATATCAAAAATATGCATTTCTAAACAAAAAAGAGACCACTAAGTTGCAATGAAATAGACCCTTACCTAGACAGATCATTGGAAAATATCAAAACAATAAGACCTAAAAGGGAAAAAACAAAAACCAGGTCACCACAAAGGCATAAGAATCATATTGACACCAGACTTCTCACCAAAAATGCTGAAAGTTAGAACACAGTGGAATAATATCTTCAGCAGCCAAGGGAAAAAAAAAATATTTTCAATTGTGAATTCTATACCCAAACCATTACAAAAGTTAAACACCGAATAAAAACATTTGCAAGCATTCAAAATTCAGTAGTTTTTCAGCTGATTTTTTGGGAAGCTATTGAGGCTATGCCCAATAAAAAAAAAGGAGTAAATCAAGAACAAGAAAGATTCAGGCTTCAAAATTTTAAAGCAGGGCTGGCTCACTCCCTGCCTCGTAGGCCCCCAGAGGGAGGGCCTCCGGCACACAGGGAGCCACTGGTGGGGAGCACCGGTTTTCCGGGTGGCTCACTTCCTGCCTCATAGGCCCCCAGAGGGAGGGCCCCTGGTGCACGGGGAGCCATGCAGCCGCAAGCACTGTTGCGCACCGGCCTTCAGGCCAGCTGCCACTGCTCAATTGAGAACTATCATGACACAGAGAAATAATGACACAATTGGCCCACCATGCACCGGCTGCAGATGCCCACCCAC
>NW_004955414.1:644712-657613 GCF_000276665.1 Chinchilla lanigera
AAAAAAAAAAAAAAAATTTAAAGCAGTGGGGACGTTTGGGAATAATGACAGTCTAGCATCCTAAGTCAAACATGAAAGACATTTAACAGAATGACTGTTTGGGCCAATTCTTCAAAAATAAAATAGTGTGATGCATCAATGCCAAAGCAAAAGGGAAAGTGAGACCATAGAATGCCAAAGCAAAAGCGAAAGTGAGACCACAGAAAAATTTCAAAGCTTTACATGACAGAAAATATAATGAAAGTACAAAACCTGGCTCTGTCCTAGTTAAAATAATCTTTAGCATTTAGACTACTCCCATAAACAAAGCACAGAAGACAGTTAAATTTCAAAACAGAATGTAAATTTTACCAGTCTTGACAAGGTAGAAGTTTAAATGATAAAAGTTTGGAAGTAGAAGCAGGAAAAAGCGCTGAAGGAAAAGGTAGGAATGCAGATGTTCCCATCTCACAAGGGGGATGGTAAAGAAAAGCCTTCTATTGTTGAATAAGAAATAAAGTGCTTAAATTTATGCCTTAAAGTTTCAAAGGAAACTCATACATTAAAATGTGATATAATTTAATAGTTGAAGAGGTGGGGATATAGCGTGGCTGAAGTAATAGATCAATGGCAGAGATTCAATAGCTAATATCTAAAACTGATCTACTATCTAGTATCTAAAAATAGCTAATATCTAAAAATAGAAGTATAAACTATTTAGAGATATGAGAATTAATATCAAAGAAAGAATAAAAAGATGAGGAGTGGCTGCCCTGGGGAAAAGGACAGAAATTAGCATAGGGTGCTATAAGAGACCATGGCTTCTTATGAAAGCTCTGTACCATTTTTATTAACAAAAGTAAGTTAGTTTATAAATTTGTTTCAAATTTGTAGGTTTTCTCTGGAACCACTGCCAAATTTCTTTTAAGTCTCTATTTCAAGTATGGATCCTAATTCTCATGGGCTCCTGCACACTCCCAGTGCCAAGAAATCCTTGGGCATAACCTCAGTCTTCATCCATCTTGCTGTGAACACCACAAGCAATGAAGTTTTCATGATCATCCAAAGGTCAAGGGCATTAATAACAGTGGGTGTTTATATGGTAGCTTTCATCTGAAGACTGCAATGATGTTATGACATTCCTTCAACCATGTTTCTGTAGGGGAAGTAGGAGCCAGGTGCTATTAACCCCATTACACATATGGGAAAACTGAACCAGAGAGCTCTCATAACCAACCTGCTAGTTTGGTTCTGTCACTCAGAATTAAGGGGATGACTGGTAGGCCTCAGGACTCTTGTGACTCTGGAGATTTAACCTTGTCTTGTGTTTTGTTTTGTTGGTTTGGTTTGGTTTGGTTTGGTTTGGTTTGGTTTGGTTTGGTTTGGTTTGGTTTGGTTTGGTTTGTGTTGAAGTCCTGAAAAAGGTTCTATCTAAAGATAATTGTGAGTGGGCTTAATTGTGAGCTTCACATTTTTCTTCTCTGAGTGATCCAGCACCATGGGTGGAGCCTATGGGAAGAGGGGAGTCAGTTACAGTAGGTGAGGATAGGAGAATGAGAAAGAAAGGCACAGTTCATACAGGCAGACTCCTATTGATTCACTAAATTGAAGAGAAAGGACTCCCCGTGAGGGAGAACTCCAGGAAAAAGAGAATTAGTGCTTATTTACCACTAGCTTATAATTTCTTTGGACGTGTAAGAAATACATACATCAAACAATATGAAAACCAAGGTGCACTGGAAGGGAGAAACAAACCAGTAAGTGTAGCAGAATCTTAGGGGAAATTTAGGTGAGAGCTTGAATAGGTATTTTTTCAACTTTTATCTTTCCTTTGCTTTTCCTACCTCTAACAATGGCACCAGCAGTGCACCCAATATCTGAAAAATCTTTCAATTTTTCCGTATTTGTTTTTAAAAGTACCCTTTATTACAAATATTTACACTTTTGCTAGTGAAATCCTCCTCTCACTACAAAGTTACACCTTGAATATGACAAGGCCTAAGTGCAAGTCCACAGGTGGGCTCCAGGTGGACACGAGCCAAGCCAGCTGAGGAACAGGGGATCACCAAACTGACCACAAGACAGCAAAGGCCATGTGGCCCTGGATTTGACCAAAGAAAGAGTATACTATATTCTCAGCCCTCTTGGCTGCCATGAGGGAGGGCCAGGAGGCAGAGGGTTGGGACGAAGATGCAGCTTGATTACTGAGGAAGGATACTTCTTGATCCACCTCCAGCTAGGACACTGGACCAGAAGAAAGGAAATCACATGGATTAAAACACACCATCGCCACAGCACGTCTTCTCCGTGAATCAAAAGAAATGGAAAAAAACAATATGTAGCACATGGCAGAGCGCAATGCCATGGTTTCTGTGTGCTGAGCCTGCCCCCAGAGCTTCAGACTTTCCCAGCTTCTCAATTCCTCCCTGTACTAATCTCTTCTCCTGGTCCTTGCTCATTCATCTAAGTATAAATATCCAAACTCTGGAACACTATTTCCTTGTGATTCAGGACAAGACTGACTAAGCAAAAACAAGGAGATCCCTGCCCATCTGCTCCCACAGAGTAGCAACCGAGCTGGAAGGAAAGGCTGTTGCAGTAGGGAGGGCTTGGTTCCTCCAGCCTCCTCTTGTCAACACCGCATGTCCCAAGGGTGTCCTAGTTTCCCTGGCGTTTCCAGACATAACCTGTTATACACACCTTTCTGAGATCCTAGACATAGATGACTGGTATTATTACTAATAACAAGGCACTAGTAGTAAATATTTTATTAGTTGTGACTAATATCAAAATTATCATAAATATATTATCATTATTAATAATGATAATAAATTTGATTAATTGTTTCCTAAGAACCCTGAAAAAAATGTATTCACCCATGACCTCTCAGGAAATAAAATATAGAGTCCTAGGCAGAGTATTTTTGTCATAAGAGATTCTACTCTCCTGCTCTTGTGGGAACAGTTCTTATCTCACCAGTTTCATGTTCTCACAAGACCTAGGCTCCCTCTGATGGTCATATTTGATTTTAACAAAGTTCCTCCAGTTCAACCAGAAACCCAGTGTGCTCTGTCCCTTCTTGGGACATGAATAGGGTATATTCTCTCAGACATGGTACCTTCTTTAACTCGGGAATACTTAGAATTTAAAAGGGAAAGATAAACCTAAACTCCTTCTAACTAATCTTTGGAAAAGAAACAAAATAAACTTTAAAAACACATGTGAGCACTATTTCAGTAACTTCTTTAGGGAGGCTGAAGTGATAAGAATTTCATCCTAATCAACAAAGGATGAACATTACATTACAGATGAACATTACATTACAGATGAACATTAGACAGACCTGGGACACCACAAGATGAAAGAGCCTCTACTTCATCTAACTCAGTGGTGCGCCTGATCTTCAGTTCCTTCCATACATCTTGCCAAGGCAGCACACCGTCCCCTTGAGCCTGGTTCAGCTGTGAGTCTCAGCTGAAGATAAAAGTGAGCAACACATCACCTGCTCATGGGGCAGAACTGGAGAGTAAGGTCTCATCATCCCTTTTCAAGGCATTATATATTCTTAATTTCCTATTAATTATCCAGTTTACTAAAAGTAGATGAATTATACACACATAGTCTGTCCTTAAAAATCTAAGCAATAACAAATAAAAGCAAAATCACCATCTCTGAAATTATTTTAAGTACTACATTTCTACTGTTGATTCTGAAAATGATCCAACAGGTCTGCTATTTAACTATGAACTATACCTGTTTACTCTGTCACTTCTGAAAACTGCCTCTAAAAACACACTAAGTGTTTGGAAGGATGAGAGAAGGGAAGATGAGATCAGAGGCCAATGTCAACATATTTGGGGAAGACAGAAAACATACGGAAGTGTAGGGGCCGTGAGGCTTAGAAGGAAGAAAACTTAACTCTAAAACACCTGCACAGGACACTAATTTCAATTTCACAAAGTTTCAGTCGCAGATCTTGCAAAGCCTCAACGAGTAGTTACCTATTTCAAAAGGCAGGGGTGGAAAATAAAGTTGAAAACATCTGGTGGCTCCAGCATCTCCTAGGATGCCTCCATCAGGGTGGCAGATAAAAGAAAAAAGAAGTAGGGAATCACATTTGAGGAACTGTTATGGACCAGGCCTGGAAGCAGCACATATCACGTCAGACTAAGTTCCACTGGCCAGAATTTAATCACATGGCTACACCTTACTACAAGGGAGGCTGGGGAAAGTAGTCAAGCTCTTTGTCCAGGAGAAAAAAAAAAATAGAATTCTAATTGCTAGAACAAATTATAGTTCAGGTAGTGACCATATGACCTGCATATTCACTATGCCTTTTCAGTATCCTAGAATGAGGTACTCATTGAATTATAGAATCAGAAAGACTTATTCCTTAGGGAACTTCCTCTATGTGTTTAATCACAATATTGTTTACTCTGTACCAGGCATGATTTTCATTTAATTACCTTATATTCCTAAATTCATTTAATCCTCACAATAACCATGTAATGTAGGTATTATGCCTACTTCACAGATAAGAAAACTGAGACCCAATGAGTTACATAATTAATCCTGATCAGATAGAAACCAAGCAGCAGAGCTGAGATGAGAAGTCACCAGTCTAGTTCCAGAACCTATCCCTAAGAATGTCCCCTAAGTTATCTCAAGTTTGGAGAAAGAAAATATTTACCATGTTTGTCAGGAGCTGTCCTGGCACAGTGTTTGCAGTTCTAGATAGTACTGTACCCATTTGCAGTTTGAACCTTAACCAGGAAGTTCTTTCTCCTGCCCCAAAGCATTTAACACTCTGCACCAGAGCAGCAGTGAATGTAACCATGATGAAAATCATTCAGACTAAAGAGCTACCTTCTTGGATCATAGTCAAGTTCGAGCAGTGTGCAGGGCACAGTGTGGGGAAGCTGGCATCTTTGGCAAAGCATTGGATAAAAGCAACTGTAAACAAGTCCTCAAAGAGCACTATTAATGAGAGCAATTAGCACTATGTAGCATGATACCAGTGGGCAGCATTTATTGAACATTTCATTTACATCAATCACTGTTTTTTGATTATCACATTTCTGCTGATAAATATGATTTAAGGAGCCATTAATTCTCACCACATTCTTATGAGTTATAAAGTAATCCTACCATTATTATGATCCTCATTTTAGATATAAGGAAACTGAGACTCAGAGACAGAAAGTAACTTATCTAAAAATAAGGGCCAAGGATACAGCTCAGGGACACAGTGCCTGCTTGGCAAGCACAAGGTCGTGTGTTTGATTCCTGGTATGAAAAAGAAAATTTTAAAATACAAATAAAAACATACAGGTAGTGAAAGACCAAGGCTACTACTATTCTAAGATATATTATTTGGCACCTGAAACGTGAGTAGCATGAAACTGCAGAAGAAAATTAACAGGGCCTGGAAAAAGAGAAACAGATTGGACTCCAGCGAGCCCATTTCCCTAGGTGTGCATTTGTGCCACTTCTGGAATGAAATGGAAATGGAAATGCAGGAGAACTCTACATATAACTCTCTATATAGCAATGCATTTACTGGCACTTATTCTCCTAGTTTTATGAGTTCTACCTTTCTGGTCTCTCTCTACAAGTCCTCCAAGTATTATGGTCATTGTCTGGACAGAAAGGACCTAGTCCACTGAAGTCAGGAAGAGGCAAACCTGATAAGCACATGAACCTTCCCATGACATTTTAACAAGTTGAATATGTGTGGATGTGCCTCATCTCACATGTCCATATATATCATGTACATGTGTGTTTATAATACTTGCATGTGAGTGAGAAAACATATACAAACTTGGATTAAGTTCAACATATTCTATTAGCTGTAAGCCTTAGGGCAAATTGTCTATTCCCTCTGAACCTTATGCTTCTACTCTGTAAAAGAATAACCTACTAGATTGTTATATTAAATGTATTTGAAATCTCTTTATGAATTAGAAAACTTGATTCAGAAGCATAAGTTAAATGTATGTAACAATGTACAGAAATTACCCTTTAATGATTTGTCTGAAATTTTGTCTGATTTCCTCTGCCCATGTTCTCCATGTCTCCTTGTTGGCTTGTGGAAGCACATACAAGGGAATAATATTAAGCTGCTTTTTAGATGTGCATAATTTTTGATCCTTAGAAACTGTGAGCTCTTGAAGTGAGTCATCAGATAGTACAAAGGTATGTGGCACATTAGTCACTGATGAACAAATTACAGGGTCTCAATCATGAACACTGGTTCAAGGCCACCAAATACAAGCCTCATGCAATAGGTCCAGGAACCTGATGTGCCCAAAGTGGTTCTTTTCATATGCTGTGTGCATTGCACCACAATGATGGTGTACGTTACAATTGTCTCTATGGCTTTATTCAGAATCCCTTCCAGGGAAAAAGATACACTGCAGGAAGAAAGACCTAGAACAGTCCAGCAGAAGAGAGTACAGCCCAGCTGAGGGACTCATGGTTCCTGATCCATTAAGAGCTTACACAACAAAATAATCACTGTCCTTGCTATGGTTTGTGTCTGGATGTCCCCCTAAAGCCTCATGCAGCCATGGGGCAGGCTTCTAGAGTTTATGATTGATTCATGGTCCAAAGTTGGGATTATGGTTGTGAGTTCTATACCCACCCTGGGGTGGGTAGCTTGCATACAATGTAAGGGAGGAAAAGAAGCTGCTTGCTGCCCTCTGCCTCTTTTTTGCTCTTGCTGATTTTGCTGTTTCGTGCTGCTGTGAAGTGTGGTCCCATACTCTGCCACTATGCCTAGACTGAAACCTCTGCAAACTGTAAGCTAAATAAACCTTTCCTTCCTTCATTTGGGGCGTTGAGTATTTTGACTCAGCAATGACAGAAAAGTAACCAAGACAGTCCTCTAGAAAAAAAAAACTCAACAACGGATGAACAGTATAATTTTTTTTTCTATTTTGCTGGCAAAGAAGCTGCAGCCAAGACAAGTTAAATAACATAGATGAAGTATCTAGGACAGAAGCTTTATATTTGCAGATGTGCCTGCAACTTATTGACAGATAATCACAGCTCAAAACAATGACACAGAAAGAGGAAGTATCCCTGATAAAATTGAGAAAAGAGTCTGTGATTCTATTGGCAAAACCATGCCCAAATAGACCATGCAATTCACCAAATACTAGCAACTGCAGCTACAGAGACGAGAAGACTCAGCTCTCACTACCTGCTGCTTGCAGTGGTCCCAAGCTTCACTAATGAACACAATGAACCACAGACTGAGAGATGAGACTGTGGGAGATTGAGAAAAGATGGTCAAAAAGTAAAGAAGCCTCAAGGTAAAAGAGTGAAGAAGAGAGAAGCTATTTGCTACTGCTAGTCCTAGGTGATCATGTTGACAGGTGTCACAACAGAAAAAGTAGAGTGATTTATAGCATTGGTCTTTTGCATAGGAAAGCACTTCAGTATCAAGTTTAAAATTATGATACAGTTAGACCTCTGGAGCTAGTATCTCACTATAGAATATGTTCCACTTCCTCAAAGGTTTTAGCAGCATATTGGTCATCTCCATGTAGGGTAAACCAAATGTGGTGGATTATTAAAAGGAAATGAACAAGAAGAAACTTGCTTTCTAGAGCAAGAAGAAACTACAGCAACACTAAGGCAATGAAGGCATTCTCACAGTCACTGACAGGGAACAGGACTACCTGGGACTCATCCCATTATGTGATCCAGTGACCAAATTCCTGGCACCCGGCCCCCAGGGCTGCTCCTCCTCTGCCTCCTGTGACAGTGTAGCGGCAAGCAGGCTGAATTCCACAGAAGACCGAAGAACTCTATTTAGAGCAAACAGTTTATTGAATTTGAGGCCAGCCACCATGTGTCTCCCAACTAACAAGTTAGGAGGCATCAACACTCGCTAGTCTTTGTTCAGTTCTTAAACATGTTTTGGGTTTCCATGGTTACAAATTGGGATGTTATATTTGTTGACTCAGGTGGCCATATGGTTTTCCTCTCATCCCATGGGATCCCAGGTCAGTTCCCAGTCACATGTCTAACCATGATAGATATTTCTCCCATTATGTTGTTTGGTTCCCTTTTTACAACCTATACATTCCTTTAGGGTTGCAGTGTTTAACTAGGGCCAGGGAAGGGATGAAACAATCCAGGCAGGGTCACATATGGTTATCTAGGCATGGGGTTTTCCTTATCTCAGGGAGACATTCCCAGGAAAAATGGACTGCAGAGTTAGCTTTTACAGTTTCCCTGGGAAGTTTCCCAGGATACATTTTAGGCCTTTACTAAGACTATCTAAAATGATATGCTAAGATTCACTGTCCCCTACAACAGTACTACTACAGTTTAAGGGCCCAGAGTGGTGGGTTAATATATCTTCCTTTCTTGGCTATTGGAGCAGAGACCAAGTCCAGCGGGAAATCTAAATGCACTGCTCAGCAGTGTGAAAGGTGCACTGCCCAGCAGTGACATGGGATAAGGTGAGACTTGTCAGCAGTCCTGGGCCTGGAGCAAGGGAACTACAAGATAAGTTGAAGAAGATAAGGTGACACCCCAGACTCCCCACACAATTCAGCAGGGCTGACAGGTCTACACTTGCCCTAGGAAAGCTTCTTAGAGGTAGCTCCTGCTGAGGGAATCAGAACCAGGCGCAAGAGAGGAACCTCAGGCCTCTTCAAGCGAATGTCCGGGTTGGCTCAGGCATTCCTGCCTGGGCATATGGGGAGAAATGGAGTAGCATCCTGAGAGACAAGACCTCAGGGGTGAGGTTGGGAGGAAGCAACCTAATGATTCTCCTCCGTGTTTCTCCTCCGTGTTCTCCTCCGTGTTTTCTGTGAGATGAGCCCTATGTAAATTGAATTGGATACTCTATAACCTGAGAAACAGAGTCAATATTCTCATACACAACAAGGCACAGCTGAGTGTTATGTATGTAACAATATTGCAGCTGATAATATGCGGCAATATTAGCCACAGATTCAGTGAGGCCATCAAGATAGCAACTTAAGGTCAGACTGTGGTGTGGTTCAAGACCCCTCAGGGGTCTGACTAGGGGATGCAGCAACTACAATAATTGGTGGTGCACCCAACACAGTAGAGGCCTGGAAGTTCGCAACCAATGGGATTAGCAGAGGCCTGAGAACTTCAAAAGTGAAGCAAATTGATGCTACCTTTGGGAATCAAGAAAGGCCTCCCAGAGAAGAGGGTACTTGAACTAGGTCATGCAAAATTAGTAGTAGTTGGCCAAACAGAGAGAAGGAGGATGTTCCAGAGAGATGAAGTAGCTGTGCAAAAACACAGTAACATGACAGAGTAAGGTGTAGTTTGGGAAAATGGGCAACTGGGTGTGGTTGGAACATGAGCCGTTTACCTGAATTACTGATAGAAGATGGTACTTAAGTAGAGACTGGTAAAATTCTGTAAGACCTCTTATGACATGCTAAATGGAACATTTCTGCCTAATGTTCTATTTTTGGAGCACAAAAACAATATAACATAAAAATTTTTCTCTTCAAATTCTTGTTTTTTAAATTTTTGTAGGTAACATGAATTTCATGCAAAAATAGAAAGTTACAATGGTTCTTACCCTTTAGGAACTCATCCCACAAATATTTATAGAGCACTTACTATGTACCAGCAATTTTCCAGGCCAATGAGGCACAGAAAGGAATGAAATGAAATTCATGCTCTCATGGAGGTTATATTCCAATGAGAAAGAGGAAAACCATAAACTAGCAACTGTATAACATTACTGTCAGGTGAGTACTGTGATGAAAAGAATAGAATAAAAAATATGATAGATGGTACAGTACTGTCAGAGGAGGTAATCTGAGCAGCCACCTCAACAAAACTATGTTGTGATATTTAAGGAAAGAACATACCAAGCACAGAGAATGGTGCGTTTTTAATACTCTGAGTTGACAGTGTGTTTAATGATTTCAGGAATAGCAAAAACAAACAAACAAACAAACAAACCAGTATCGCTAGACCTGGATGGAAAAGGTTTGGAAGAGATGACAGGAAATGAGGTCAGAGAGAGAGGAATATTGCCACTGGTCCTGCGTAAGCAGTAGAGCCACATAAGCAGGTGCATGAAGCTGTGTCAGTCCCGTCTGGAGGCCATTGCTGATTTCTGGACATCTTATTTTCAATCCTGGCTCACTGTAAGAACCAAGTGATACTCCCATGTGGTACTTGGAGGAATTATTAACATTCATCTTTTCCAGGCTGATTCCAATAGTTCTTTCTCTTTATTTTAAAGAAAAGAGAAATAAACAATAAAAACAATGATATAAAATTTTGAAACAGGATTGTAGGAAAGTAACAATGGTGAATATATTGCATATTCACTACTTATATTCAAAGTAGTTGCTCCTATTACAAGATATAGACATGAAAAACTGATTGAGCACTATAGGCATAAACCTTTCCTTTCGGTGAGCTAATAGCAATTAGCAATATAATTATCTTAACTATCTTGTGTGTATGTATATTTTTTCTATTTCCCTTCATTCTTTTCTCCTGTCTCCCATCCCAGTTTCTCTTTCCCTTTGAACATTTTCTTCCCATTTCTCTATATACATTGTACATTTTGGGTCATATTTACTTCTTTAGCTCCTTACACTAGGGAGACAACATGATATTTACTCATGTGAGACTGATTTATTTCACTTATAAATATAGGTTCAAGTTGCATCCATTTCCCCATAATGTCTCAAGTTTATCCTTCTTTAAAGTTGAGTGGCATGGCACTGTACAAAAATAACACATCTTTTTTATCCATTCCTTGCTTGATGGGCATTTGGGTTATTTCCAAGATTTTGCTATGACAAGGTGTGCTGCTATAAACATGAGTGCATATATATCGCTGTGGTATGATGTTTTTAATTCTTCTGGGAAAATACCCAGAAGGGAAATAGCTGGTTTAAATGGGACGTCTAATCCTAATGTTTTGAGGAATTTCTAGACTGATTTCCAAATTGTTTGCATCATTGTACATTGACACCAACAGTGAAGAAGAGTTCCTTTTTCTCCACAGCCTCTTCAACATTGGTTATTGGTTGATTTCATGATGATAGCCATTCTTTCTGGAGTGAGATGAAATCTCAGTGCTGTTTAATTTGCATCTTTTGAATGGCCAATGATGTTGAACATTTTTTTCCATGTATTTATTTGCCATTTGTATTTTTTCATCTGAGAAGTAGGTATTCATCTCATGCCCATTTTTGAATTGGATCATTGAATTTGGGGGATCTAACTTTTTAAATTCTTTGTATGTCCTAAATAGAAGTTCTTTGTCTGTGGGACAGTAAGCTAAAATTTTTCCCACTTTGTGGGTTGTATTTTCACTCTATTGGTGATTTCTTTTTTCAGTAGTTCTTATTTGTCATCTCATCCCTATACTCTCAACACATATACTCCCAAACTGTTTCATCCCATTTCATGAGAGGAAGATTTTGGACTCCCATGGACCAAGAGAAGAAAAGAAGAATCATAATTCCTGATACCAGAGGTTCACAAGAACTAGTAAAAAAAAATCTCAAAATAAAAAAGTATTGAGAGGACTTCCAAGAAGATGACAGAGTGGTAAATAGCAACAAATCACCCTCTCCAAGATTCAAAATTCAGACACTGAAAAATAACAACTTGGGGGAGAAAAGAAGGAGAGGGGTGGATCCCTGGGACCAAGGAAGGATATGAGTAAAAATTGGAGCCCATAGAGAAAGTGAACAGACAGTCCACAATTAAGAAAAAAGAGGAGGCAAACTTCACTTTCTCCTTGGATCCTGGCTCATGGTGTGAGGGAGGAGGATCAAATCCACAGAGAAATGGTGAGGGCAGGTGACTCCAGAGGCCACCAGGGAGAAGTGGACCACTGGAATGGAGCAGTGCATGCTGTGTAGTGCAACAGGTGGTGACTGACTCCAATCCAAGGGTCTGCCATGTTCCCTGGCAAAGGTGCTTGGCCAGGTGCCATCATAAGGAAAGACCAAGTGAACCCAGGACTCAGAGCAGTCATGGGTTGGCTTCATCTCAGGGGTCCCAGTACTGAAATCCCACTGACTGAGTGACGAGGTGAGGGACAATCACAGAAGACATCAAGGGTCAGTGGGGCAGGCCAGCAAGAGATAGGGTATTGCAGGTTGAACAAGTCAGGCCCACAACCCTCCAGCCAGGGCCAGAATCAGCCTGAACTATGGAGTTGAAAGCATCAGAATTGGCATCACACACTATTTCTACTAGCCTTGCTGAGATTATGCCCTAACCCTACTGCCAGTTTGCTGGGATCATCCAGCATGGATCTGGGCTCTGTTTCCTTTGCACCAGTAACAGAAGAGTCATACCTTGAACTGGACACTACCACAAAACTGTTGACCCCAGAACATAATCACAGGCTTGAAATCACAAAGAAATTTCTTTGTGTTTTTCTCACTTTTGGCTTTTTTATGGTTTTTCTGTTTTCATGAGTGTAAACATTGTTTTCAGATTTTTATTTTATTTTATTCTTTTTTTCTTCTTGTCTTCCTTGCCCTCCTGTCCTCTTAAACAGTTTCCAGATACTTGGGTAATTTACTTTGGTCTTTGAGCCTTGTTTGAATCTCTTTCAATTATTTTTCTATTTTTCTTCTTTTTAAAATATTATTTTAAAGAGACCAGCAAATGAGGGGGGGAAAATAGCAGCATACCAGCAACACAAACATAAACGAACCAAAGCAAGAACATTAAAAGTGATACAGGGTTTCAAGACAAAATGATACAAATTAACAGTGGTTGTTATATTACATATTGTTATCTTCAACTACATTGCTCAGATTACCAGATGTAAGAATGCTCAAACCATTATAGGGAATAAGAAAATAATTCTTTGACAAGACAGTAGAGATAATACTGAGTTTCTCTAGGCAAGATGGTAGGAGTTCACCACTAT
>NW_004955414.1:658288-659870 GCF_000276665.1 Chinchilla lanigera
TGGTTGATTTCTTGATGGTAGCCATTCTCTCTGGGGTAAGATGGAATCTCGGTGTCGTTTTAATTTGCATTTTTCAAATGACCAATGATGCTGAACATTCTTTCATATATTCCTTCACCATTAGTATCTCTTCATTAGAGAAGTGTGTGTTCATCTCAGATGCCCATTTTTGGATTGGGTCTTTGAGTTTGGGGGGCCTGATCTTTTTTAATTCTTTATAAGTCCTTTGTCTGAGGGGCAGTTGGCTAAAATTTTTTCCCAATTGGTGGGTTTTCTTTTTACTCTATTGGTGATTTCTTTTTGATTGGTTTCTCACCTCATTGTAATTCCTGATGAGTCACCATGGCATCCAGCCAATATGGCACTGGAGGTCATGTGGTACGGTACTGAACCAGTATGGCACCAACCCAATATGGCGCTGGTCACTGGAGGCCATATGCTAAGCCCCATCCCTCTTCCTGAGTCAAATTACAACTTCCTACTTCCCTTTTTGTAATGTCCTGTTCCCTTTTCCCACACTGCCACCCAATCCTGGTCTGCTGTGTCAGGCGGTCCATCTCCTAAACCCAGCCTCCAGCCTGGGGCTATTTAACCTGGGACCCCACAAAAGACCCTCAGTAGCTCCATGTTTTTCTCTCTCTTTCTTTGTGGTCTTCTCTGCACCCACAGTAAAGGCATTTTATTCTGTTTTACTTCTGTCTGTTCTGGAAAAACCTATCACTTTTAATGTGTGAAAACTTTTCAATAGGATGAGATCTCAGTTGTTGATTCTTTGAAGTATTTCCCATGTATTTTGATTTTGTTCATGAACTCTCTGCCTATCCCTATGTCTTCAAGATTTTTATTTAATTTCTCTTCCAATAAATTTAGTGTTTCTGCTTTAGTATTTAGATCTTTGATCCATTTTAACTTTAGTTTTATACACAGTGAAAAACATGGGTCTAGTTTTAGTCTTCAGCATGTGGAAAGCCAGTTTTTCCAGTACCATTTGTTAAAGAGTATCTTTCTTCCAGTGAACATGTTTGGCCCTGTTGTCAAAGATAAGGGGACTGAGCGTGTTTGTAGTTGTATCTGTATCTTCTAATCTGTTCCGTTGATCTTCAGGTTGATTTTTGTGCCAGTACCATGCTGATTTTATCACAGTAGCTTTGTAATATAGTTTCATCAGGAATTGTGATGCCTTCTGCCTTTCCTTTGTTTCCCAGGATTGCTTTTGTTATTCTAGGCCTCTTCTGGCTCCAGATGAACTTTAGGAATGTTTTCTCTAGATCTGTGAGGTACACTAATAGTATTTTAATTGGGATGGCATTGAATCTGGACAATAATTTTGAGAGTATGGCTATTTTCACAATGTTGGTTCTTCCTACCCATGAGCAAGGAATATCTTTCAATTTTCTGATATCCTCTTTGATCTGTTTTTCAGAGCACTATAATTTTCTTTTTTTTATTTTAAAAATAAAAGGAGAAAAACATTAACAGACAGACAACCATTTACCAGATAGCAAAAGAACAATACAAACAATACAGAGTTACAAACAAAGTGGTAGAAAATTAACAATGCTTGTTGTATTACATATTGATA
>NW_004955414.1:662409-665138 GCF_000276665.1 Chinchilla lanigera
TAGGTGATCTGTTTCTTTCTTCTAAGAGCTTTTAATATCCTGATCTTTCATTGTGTTTGTGGGATCTTGATCACTATATGTCTGGGTGTAGATTTATTTTGGTTATGATTAACTGGAATTCTATATGCTTCACTTATCTGCATGTCTGATTCTTTTGCCATGCCTGGGATATTTTCTGCTATTATTTCTGCAAATAGTCTTTTTATGTCATTTGTGTTGACACCTGCTGTTTCATTGATACCTATTAATCTGACATTGCTTTTCTTTGCTTTGACTTTCCTGTTGAATTGTTGTTTCCTTTGTTCTTTGTTGTTTTTAAGAGATCCCTCCTTTCACATTCATTAGTGGCCATGCTGTCTTCAAGGTCTAAAAATCTATCTTCAGCTTGATTCAGGGGTTTTGCTGGCTTTCAATGGAAGTTTTAATTTCCTGTATATCTGTTTGAATCTGTTTCATACATTCCAGTTCTTTCTGTATTGTTCACCCAAGGTCTCCATGAGTTGCTTATGTTCTTCTATTTTCTTATCAGTGTCATCTTTGGATATGCTGAACAATTCTTTCATTGTTGTCATTTCTTTTTTACCTGAGACATTATTTCTGATCTGATGTCTTCTATGGCCTGATGGAGTTGTTTCTTTACTTTAGTTGCTATCATTTCAGAAATTTCAGGTGTATTACTTCCAGGCTGTTTGTGTTGATGCCTCCTGGACTTGTTCTGTGTGGTGTGGAGATCTGGAATTGCATTCTGCTCCTTTGTTTTGTCATTTTTGAAGATTCAGAGGTTCCCTGGAGGGAAGCCTCACTTTCCCAATTATATGTGAGTGGCAGGGTGAGTGTCTGAAGATTCCCAGTGCTCAGTGCAGCTCCTGTGCTGGTGAGTGATGGCAAGGTGGAGTCCTAGGTGTTCCCAAAACTCTTGCATTCAGTTCATTCCCAGGCAAGTGAGGGAGGTTCACTGGAGTTCTTGAAGCTGTCTGGGGTTTGCCCCAGCTTTCACAGGGGGGTGCAGGTCATGTTTACCAAGGCTTCAGATATTGCCTAGGACAGAACCTGCTTCCCACCCTGGTAAGGGAGTGGTGAGAGTGGACTCCCCAAGGCCACTGACTCTGTCCAGGTTTCAGCTGGACTTCTAAAGGGTTGTGGGTTGTTCTGGGAGTGACCACCAATGCCCCAGAAGTTATCCAGGGCTCCACATGCCTCACACACTAGTGGGAGAGGTGCAGGAGTAGCTCACTGGGATTCCTAAAGATGTCCAGTGTTCAGCCCAGCACCTGCAGACATGATAGGGGTGCAGCACTGAGGGCCCAGAGACAGCCTGGTGTTCATCTACCTCACTTGCTGGTCAGAGAGGTGCAGCAGTGGCTCACCAGGGTTCCTGAAGATGTCCAGGGTTCAGTCTGGCACGTGCAGACACACTATGGGTGTGGCAAGTAGCCAGGGAATTTAAACGAAAGAAATCAAAAGCCACTCACCTGAACTCTCTGCAATGATTAAAACAGAAGCAACAAAGCAGATGAATGAGGCTCCAGAAAAACAAATCAGAAATAATTAAACAGTTAACCAAAGAAATGATGACCATAGTTAAGGACATGGTTAGTGAATCTAGAGTAGTTACAGATTAAAATAAAATAGGGGAGCTTAGGAAAGTGATGGAAAGCATGAATACCCAACATAGGAAAGAACTGGATCCCCTAAAACAGATTCAAACAGACATCCAGGAGATTAAAAATTCAATTTAAAATATACACAGCCGAATCAATCAAAATGAGGATAGAATATCAGATCTAGAAGTCAAGTTTGTGGTTAGTGATCATCAAATGAAAGACTTCTTAAAAATATCAAGGAACTACAAAAAATTATTCCAACCACCGATAAATGTTGTTAACAATAGCATAAGATTAAACTGAATCAGTGAAAAGATGGAAAATAGCACAAAGGATATTAAAAAAAAAAAACCTGTTTACAGAAGTAATAGCAGAAAACTTCCAAAGCATGAAATAAGCATTTGATAAGTGAGCCATATAGAACTCCAATTAGCTATGGTCAGAAAAACAAAAACTACCCCAAGGCGTATAATAGTCAAGAATCCAGAAATTTGACATAAGAACAAAATATTAAAAGCTGTTCAAGAAAAGAGACAAATCACATATAAAGGAAATCCCATCAAAATCACAGCAGACTTTGCAATGCAACACAAACCCTTAAGTCAAGGAGAGCTTGAAGTCAGTTATTTCAAGCTATAAACCACCTCCAAATCACATGATGTGCCCTGTAAAATTAATTCTCAAAATTGATTGAGAAAGAAGATCCTTCCATGATAAGAACACATCAAGAAATTCATGACCACCCAACCAGCACTTCAAAAAGTTCTGAAGGATAGTCTAGAAAAAGACAATGAAGACAACAATTCCATGAAGCCCAATAAAATGAATCCACTGGCAAAGTAAGCAATTAAACAGAAGGGAAAGAGAGGGACCCCAAAATAGGAAAATAATATAACAAGCAGAAGGCAATACATATCAGTTATAACCATCAATATAAATGCTCTGAATTTACCAATCAAAAGAAGCAGATTGGCAGAATGGATCAAGAAGCAGGATTCTGGGCTGGAGATATAGCTCATCAGCACAGCACCTGCCTGGCAAGCTCAAGGTCCTGAGTTCAATTCCTGGTACTAAAAAAAATAAAGAAAGAAATAAGAAACAAGATCCAATAATACACTGCATACA
>NW_004955414.1:665238-678360 GCF_000276665.1 Chinchilla lanigera
CTCATCAGCACAGCACCTGCCTGGCAAGCTCAAGGTCCTGAGTTCAATTCCTGGTACTAAAAAAAATAAAGAAATAAATAAGAAACAAGATCCAATAATACACTGCATACAAGAAACACATTTAACCCAAAAGAAATTGATAGACTGAAAGCCAAAGGATGGAAAACAATACCCCACGTGACAGGAACCTGGAGAAAAACAGTGGTAGCTATTCTACTTGCAGACAAAGTGGATTTCAAGCCAAGACTGATCAAAAAAGACCAAAAAGGTCACTACATACTTGTTAAGGGCACAATCCAAAAGGCAGCAATAGCAGTCATAAATATATATGCACCAAATACCATCACACCCAAGTATATAAAACAAACATTAAGGTATATGAAAAAAGAGATAAGCATTAATGCAATTGTAATGAGGGACCTCAATACCACACTGTCACAAGTAGATCAACTAGATAAAAGATCAACAAGAAATATCAGAGCTGAACAAAACTTTTGAATAAATCAACTTACTAAGAAAACAATATAAAGAATGAAAGAGATAATTCTTTAAAAGATTAAATAAAGCAGAAATACAGAAATAGTGGACACATTTCCAGATATATATGTAATGAAAATTGAATCAAAAACATATAAAAATTCTAAATAACTCAATATCAACCAAATTCCCAGAAGATCCATATTGGGCACTATGATAAGATCTGCTTATCTATAGAACTCCGAAGCCAGCAGAGTAAGGGAAAAATTTGTGTTATTAGTGCAATAGAAGAGACTAGAGAGAGGGAAGGAACCATTTGTTTTGCTTCACAAAGGACTCTGCAAGCTACAAAGGGGAGATGAATCTGTTTCTTAGGGCTTCTGTAACATATTACCACAAAGTTGGTGGTTTAAAACAACAGAAATGTATTGTCATAATTCTGGAAGCCCAAAGTCCAGAATCAAGGTATCAACAGGGCCACACTCCCTCCAAAAACATTAAGGAAAGTCTTTTCCTACCCTCTTCCAGTAGCTGGTGGCCACTGACATTCCTTAGCTGTGTCCACATCACTTCACTCTCTGCCTCCATAGTCACATGACCTTCTGTTCATGTCTGTCTCTCATAGCTCCACAGCCCCCCCTTTTATAGGGCTATGTGGTTGCATTTAGGTCCCATTCAGATCATCCAACGTAAGCACCCAAGAAAATCCTATAAAGATGTTTAACTTAATATACTCTTTCACCATATAACATAATATTCATGGGTTCCAAGTATTAGGAAGAAAATATATCTTGGGAAGAGGGCATTTTTCACTCTACCACAAAAGATAACATGTGAACAAGCCTTTTGAGGGTAAACAGGAGTTTGCCTTATATCAAAGAACAAAAGGTGCTTTCAAGGCCTATGGACAGGAATGTCCTGGCCTTTCATTAAGAACTGGAGAAAACCCAAATATCCATAAGCTCATGTGTCTGGAGGTCTTGAAGGAGGAAACTGAGGCTCTGACAGCAGAGCATGAAGGGCACGTGACTCATACACAGGGACTGAGTTTTAGCCTGCTGACAATGCAGAATTGCTAAACACTTTACACAGCAAAACATACAATCAAACTTCATCCCCCAAAGCTGGCATTTCCTTATTCCAAGAGCGTGTTCTTTGCCGCAGACCCTGGTGGTAGCACTCAAGCTACTGAGACAAGTGCTCACCAATGTGGGTCAAGCACTATGAGTCTCCATGATTGTTAGCCTCCACCCAAACATGGACTGTCTCTCTTACAAAGGACACTTTTCTAGAACTCCCAATAGCATTTTTTCAAAGCATGTGGGCACTGAGCAGGACTCTAGCTGACAGAGATAGGGACTGCTGCATGAAACAGAGTAACAGAAGCCCAGACAGAGGTTTTAAGGGAAACAATGCAGGAGACACAAAGCCTATGGGCATTGGTAGACCAGCTGATGAGGAGGTAACTGTTTGTGTTCCTGTTTATCTAAACAAAGGTGTAGGACACTCCCATCCCTGTCTTTCTTTTTTCTCCACTGGGTTAATGTATCATAGAGCCAGTATTCAAGCAAGAGGGGAGATTGAAGATTATACTCTGAAAAGCAGATTCACAGTTTCTCAACAAGTTTATACATTATGCCTTTTTTTTTTTCCCTCCAGTACCGGGAACCGAACTCACGACCTTGCGCTTGCCAGGCAGGCACTTTGCCACTGAGCTAAATCCCCAGCCCCCTATGCCTTTATTTCTTGAGTCTGCTTCATGGCCTGATTGTATGTGCCACTGTTTCTTACCACTTGGAAATACTAAGGAAACCTGTGACAAATGTCTCCACAAACTTTATGAACTTATTCCCACTTGACAAACAAAAAAGGAAAAACAGAGCAGATAAGTAGCCACAAAATTCCCAAAGCTATAATTTCAAAGCCAGAAAGCACATTTAGGATACCTTTTCCCACCCCAGGTAGATCCCAAGTATCCTATCTTCAGGGAAAGGCCCTTATCTTATCATCTATGGACTCCAAGTTGTCCATGGTGCCTGGCATATGGTTTGCTCCTAGGGTATGCTGAATGGCTACATGATTGTCAGGGGTGGGAAGAGATCATGCTCATTCCCAAATATAAAACTGCTTTCTAGCATTTTTATATGGCTTTCCTTCCCTTAAGGATTAAATAAAACTCAAATATCCAGAGACCATCCTGCTCCAAAGGCTCCTCTCATAACACTTGCAGTCCCCAGGTGGATCCTCTCCAGGTATCTTAGTCCCTTGTTACTGAGGACTGTCCCTAAAAGAGCTCCCTGACTCATTCTATCCAGGTCTCTGGCCTCTCCCTGTGGTTAAAAAAGACATAATATAGATGTGTCAGGAATTGAAGCTCAAGCTTTGAAGCAAACAAGTCCCAGACTTTGCCCCAACTCAGCAACATATTAGCATGTTAGATCACTGGTCTTCCCATGGTACCTGCTGCACACTCACTCACCCATAAAGTCAATAAATATTTATGGAGTTTGTACACAGTACAACTCATGCTGGTCACTGACTCAGGCATTCAGAAAAATGATTCACTTACTCCTTCAATTGTTCAACAAGCATTTACTAACCACCCACTACCAGGATGACAAATAAGCTTCATTTAAAACCAATGCCAATTGATCAGCTGCTGTGTTCTGAGAGGGACTAGGAGTCTTGTCCAGGCCTAGTGGAGATGTGTACTACGAGTGCAGATGAGGTCACTGCTGACTCCTATGTGCCTGACAGTGTGTAAACACTACTTCCGTGGTAGATAAGTCTTATTCCTGGTTTTTATGGTTGATACATTGTGCCAACTTGGGGAGTCTAGAGGTTTGGCTAAGTGACTCAGCAGATCTGCCTCTTGGGGTGAAAAGGACATGCCCTTACCCTTCTGGGATGTTGTTTATTGTGTTAATTTGAGAAGGTTAGAAGGTTAACTATGCAACTCAGAAGGGGTCCAGGGTGCTTAATTTGTATTCATCCTGAGCCTGTGCAAGAGGCAGGCATGCAGAGGGTGTGGGTGTGGAGGACCACCCCCACCTCCCCAGAGCGGGTAGACTGCATAATAAAAGGAATTGGGGAAGGACTGGCTGGGAGTTCTTCAGAGGAGCTCCTGTCTTCGCCTTCAGCTTGGCCGTCTCCTGGCTTCTGGTGCAGACTGTTGGCATTCCGTCGCAGACTCATCAGCCTTCTGGTGTTAGCTCTCCGGCCTTCATTGTACATTCTTCAGCATTTTGTCGCAGACTCATCAGCCTTTTGATAAAGAATTGCACGGACACTGCAGCGAGCTCCAGCCCCGGGGCTGGGCTCTTCAACCTCCAGCGTGCAGACACCCTCTGCACGCTTCCTCATCCAACTCTGTAGCTGACCATTGTAAGCCAAACTTGTAATTCCTTGTACATTTGTTTATCTTGTGTTATATCTGTTCCTCTAGTGAACCCTGACTGATACACTGGTCATAGATTTATAGCAGGTAATTATATTTAAAATTTCAATTGGGGCAAATGAATGGACAGAAGGTTTCTCTGCTCTAGTATCCCCATTTTTTGTGTACTTCAGGAGCAAACCAAGAACACTTACCTGTGTCTAGTACCTGCAAGTGAAGAGTTGGATCCTCATTAACTTACCAGGAATCTCAGAGGATGCATCTTTTAAAATGTGTTTCCATCACTTTTGTCATTATATGTACTGAATTTCTGGCTCTGCTCCATTTCAGACTCTGTTCCCTGTGCTTCTGGCCTGACAGGGTACCATGGAGGCCACATACAGGGTAGTCACGTCTTCATTGAGTTTGCTCAGTGGTAGATGAAACAGGAAGTAGAAACTACAACTACCCTTTCAGAAATGACACCCTGGAGTGAGTAGCATTCATTGCTGTGGTTCATCTCACAGCTAATGAGGATACAGCTGATAACCACAAAGAGTGAGTGCTCTCAGTACTGACTGTCCAGCAAAGGGCTGGGTTAGTCCATTCATAGCTAGCGTCTTGTTCCTCTCTCCCTGTTTACTCCCAAGTCAGTATCTGAGAGATGATGGACAAAGGGAAGAAGCTGTGAGTTAACTGCCCATTAAAGGTATTCAACCCAGTACCTTGACTTCATTAGTCCCAAATGTTAAACTGAACTGAACATATGCTGAAGGTCTGATTAGTATGGTTAGGTCTCCTTTGGGAAAAGAGGGATAAGATAACTTTCCTATTTACAAGAAGCTCATAGTCTAATTGGAGACACTTAGCTACCATATTTGTTGTATAAATATCCTGAAATGGCTGGTCACTATGGTGCACACTTATTTTCCAAAGAGGAATATAGGAAGAAACCCAGCACCAGCTGACTAGAAAGATCCTGGTTGTCTTTTAATCTGTACTCTCCCTGATAGATCTTGACCATTCCCTTGGCTTTCAGAATCCATCTGCCCATGTACGTACATAATCTCAGAGTTTATTTCAGCCTGAATATTTCTTCTACATTCCTGACTCAAGTAACTAATTGCCTCCCTGATATTTCCTCTTGAATGTGTCATAGCATTTTAAAATTAATGTGCCCAAACACCCTTGATGTTCCCCCACAAATCCTTACACATTATATGGCATCTAAAACCTGAGGCATTTTTCATTCTTCTCTTTTCTCACTTCCCACATTCAATCCACCAGGAAACCCTTTGATTCCACCTCATCAGTATACCTGTCTGGCCACAGCTCTTCATCTAATCTGTCAGTGCTCTATTCCAAATCTCTATCATCCTTTGTTTTAACTCTTACTACAACTCTCCAGTAAGGATCCCAGTCCCATTTTTTTCCTTGAATATTTTCCCTACAGATCAGCAAAATGTGAGACTATGAAATCTTTAAGGAACTTAAAATCTCATTAGGAACTCAGTAGATACATAAATGGATAGAGGTGAAGAGAGAGACAGAGGTGTCAAAAAATAGATGTATGAAATACAGCCTGAAAATCTGTCTCATCTTCTCTTTGTCCACCTAGTATAGTCTGATTCCAAATCCCTCTTTAGGTTTTTGCTCACAGGCTATTTCTATAGCTAGGCTCTTTCAAGGGTAGGTGACTCTGGCTTCCCAGTGAAGCTTTCTCCAGCTACTATAGCTCTGACTTTTGTGTGATAATAGTTATATCACTGAAATATGTTCGCTACTGCATGGCAGGCACCGTGTTACTATCTTTCCTAGTTCTCAAAACTCTTCTATGTTGTTGATGCTATTTTAAACCCACTTTATGCATAAAAAGTCCAAGGTATGGAGATGTTTAGCAAATTTATCCAGAGCTAGAATTAAGATCTGGGTTCTGTGCAACTTTGGAGCCCTAGATCTTAATTACTTCTTACTTCCTCTGGGATTCTAATGGCAGTTAAAGTCTTGTACTTGTTTGACTTCCCACTTCTTGTATCCTCTCTTGTGAGGCTATGTCTGTATCCATAATGCCTTACTGAGATGTCATGCTATTAGGGGAGAAATGGTGCTCATCTCTGCTGCCTATGGGTGCATAATAGATCTGCACTCCTTGAGGATGAGACCAGTGAAGACCCTTAACTTTTATGATCTCCTTATTAAACTAGGGCTTTGCAGCTGGGAAATAGCAGTTCCTTTCTTTTAGTATTTCGGTTATAGTAAAGTTTATTGTCCTGATGGGGACAGCAACTTATTCAATCAGCTCACCTGGGCCACCTGCCAAGAGCTCAAGCACATCATTCTCTGGAACATGGACTTGTTCTCCCTCCTTCTGGGGATTGTTGCTGTGGCAGCTGTGCTCTCTCTTACCTAAGTTGTCAGCAGACTTGGACATTTATGGTATACGCATCTGAAAAGAACAGGTCAGTGCTTCTAGAACCAGGAATTTTCAATTAATTTCCCTCTCTGCCATATATTCCAAACTGTGTTTCTGCTGGCTTACCCTGTACTTCCAGGTGTCAGCCAGTGACTAGAAAATGCCCTTCATGAGAGGGACCTGAATTTGACACTTTGAGATTCATTGTCTTTCTGATAAACATAACTGTCATATAACTAGCCTGAAGAAATCACAACTCACTGACAGATGAAGAAGAGTTCCCAGGTTCACAAGGACTGGACTTAGAGGAGTTAACTGCCAAAATTCTTAAACACTCAGAAAAAAATCCCAACTTTCTTATCAAAGTAGATTTTTTTAAATTTTTTTTATTTTAAAGATAGTAGTACATGAGAAACAAATAAACAAAAAAATAGAACAGTAGCAGCATACCAGTATCATGAACATAAAGAAATTAAGGCAAAAACATTCAAAGTGATACAGGGTCTCAAGACAAATTAACACAAATCAACAGTGGTTGTTACATTGCATATCACTATCCTCAACTACATTGCTCAGATTATCAGATGTAACAATGAAAGATTGCTCAAACCGTGAAAGAGACTAAGAAAATAATTTTTCAAGGGGCTGGGGATTTAGCTCAGCAGCACAACACCTGCCTGGCAAGCACAAGGTCATAATTTCGATTCCCGGTACCGGAAAAAAACAAAACAAAAAAAGAAAAGAAAAGAAAAGAAAAGAATTCTTCACTAAAACATTAGAGATATTAGAGAGTTTCACTAGACAAGATGGTAGGAGTTCACCATTGTAATTCCATTGCATATGGTTACCTTCAAATCAGTTGCTCAGACCACCAGACACAAGCATGCAAAGTCGATCTGAACATAAAAAATTGTGAGCATTAACTGTTCATTTTAATACACCATCAGCCAACAGCAATACAGTCATCGCAGCTATTCATATGTGTATTTATGTTTTGCCTTCCTTCTTTCTTTTTTCTTCTTTCCCTCATCCCAGTCATTCCTTCCTTTGAGCAATTTCTTTCCCTTTCCTATCATCTATTGTATATTTTGAGTTTCACCTAGTCTTTCAGTTTCCCACACCAAGGAGACAATATGATGTTTACACATGTAGGTCCTATTTATTTCACTTCTGAATATGGTCTCTAGTTGCATCCATTTACCTACAAAAGCCTCAAGTTTATCTTTTTTAATAGCTGAGTAGTACTCCATTGTATAAAAATACCACAACTTTTTTTATCTATTCCTCAGTGGATGGGCATCTGGGTTGTTTCCAAGTTAAAGTAGATTTTATAAAGGTCAACAGCTTTGAAAATGTTATCTTTTTGTTAAAATTAAAATTATCATTTCCCTCAAATGGTCTCTAAAATGGGTATAAGGAGTCATAGGCTTTATGTTAACAAAATAAACAAGATGACAGACACATTTATTGAATTGTAACTATGTCCAAGGCCTTGTGCTCAGCAGTTTATATTATTTCAATTAATCCTATAAAGTAAATAACACTATCATGCCATCTTACAGATAACAAAACTTAGACTCAGAGAGGCTCAGTTATTTGTCAAAAGTCAGCAAATCTAAATTTTGGACTTGAGCTTTATTCTAACATTCATATTCTTTTTTAGTTTATTAATACATATGGATAGTACATTATGTCTACATTCCTTGAGGGAAGTTGGTACATGTACATAACATATCTTAATTTCCTTTTTTCTTTAATTCCCTTACCCTTCCCTCCTGCCCACTTCCACCTATCTCTTGGTCCCTTCCCTTTCTTTTTTCTTTGCCTTTTTTGTACGTTTGCATAGTGTTTTCATTCCTTAGGTGGACCTTCTTGACTGCTTTCCAGTAGTTTTTAACATTTATTGTTTACGCACTAGTTTAATAGAGTGTAATATATATTAATCATTTACCAAAAAAAGAAGGGGCTCTGTAGTCAAATTAATTTGGCACACACCGAAGTTTTTTAAAAGTTTAATAGGTTTTTCTACTGTAGGATTTGTTAGAACTTTTGCAAAGTCAGTTGTTAATCTTCACAAAGAGAATAACAAATACACAATTCCCAAGTCTTATTTGACCACAGAGCCTGGTTCTCCTGGAACAGTTTTTATGAGGCTAATGTTCCAAAGAGCAAAAAGATTGCATGACCCGCAGATCCTAACATATTTAACTCATGCAAATTCAACAGATTTTTCCAGATCACCAGAGTAGAGAATCATGGGATGACACCAGTTAGGGAATGCTCATCAAAGCGTAAAATAAGTAAGTTTTGTTTAAGAGCTGGAATCAGAAGGGCCTGTCCAGTTTTCTTGTCATAATTCTCTGCTGTCACTGCAACAAACACTTTGAGAGCTCCATATGTAGGTAGAAGCTATGGCAGTTCCCAAAGAGATATCAGAGAGGGTCCCAACTTCAGGAAGCTTGTAAAATAATGGATCTTCCATAGCTGACAACCTCCCATAACAATTATACAAGCCCTTTCTAGCCCATTTGTTCAAATTACAAAAAAGCAAAATACCTAAAGTGGCAAGTGCACAGAACCACTGGCAATTTTTGAAATGCTTATTCTCCTCCCATTTGATGCAGCCCATACTGTGAATAGCCCTCCCTAAAAGTTTTGTCAACCAGGCCATCAATATGTGACCCAATTTGGAAATAGGGTCCCTCTAGACGTGTTATTAAAATGAGGTTACACAGGATTGGGATTGGCTCTAAATTTAATATGACTAGTGTTTATAAACACACACAAGCACACATAACCACACAGAAAAGGCTGAACGTCATAGGATAATAGAAGCAGAGCTTGAGGTCATGGTGCCCTAGAAATGCAAAAGATTGCTGACTATCCCAGACACTGGGAACAAATCATCCCGATAAGCTTCTGAGGCCCAGCCATCATCTTAATTTCATCATCATCTTAATCTCCAGAACTATGGGAGAGTAAATTTCTGCTGTTTTAAGCCACTGATTGTTGGTACTTTGTTACAGCAGTCACAGGGAGCTAGTACACAAACACACACACATTCACATCCCCTGGACACTGCCACCCTGTACAGGAACAACCTGCTGAAACAAATAGTTTGGCCTACAAACTTAAGATGCTTCTTTAGTTTCTGCTTAGTTCTCCCACTGACACAAAGCCAGACACAGAAGCTGGCACAAGAACACAACTGATCGCCCTGCAGTGCACCAGCACTGTGCTGGCACCTGAGATTGCCCCGTTAGCCCTAACCCAACCAAGACAAGAAGCTGTCCTCTTCAAAGAGGACATATATATTAATCATTTTCAATCTTTAACACACTTTCTCTTTCCCCTGATCCCCTTCTCTTTCTCCAAAATGTCTGTCTCTATTTTCTACCATCTCTTCTTTATTTTACTCTTTAGTTAACGTATAGTTTGGGTTTCTTAATAAGGGAAACCATACGATATTGAACTTTCTGTGTCTGATTTATTTCATTTAACATTGTGGCCTTAAGATCCATCCATTAAAAATATAAACTTTTATAAGCTTTTCCTCATTAAAACACCATCTTTATAAAGTGATGGATTTAAAGTAAGGGAGGAGAAAGGTTTTCTACCTTGGAACAGAGTCTCATGTGTGGTTCTTCCTTCGGTGACTAAAAGAAAATCACTGCGAAAGATACCAAAGCACGGGCATCCTGTGGCCAATAAAGTGGGAGGAGGGGCACAGCGACGCTCTCGGGAGGGGCCTAGCTCATAAAGGCTGGCAGAGATCTGCTATAGCACTCCACAAAGGGCTTAGGAGGCCAGACAGAACACCACCACCATTTTAAACCAACATTTCACAAACCACTAAAAAGTGTTTGTTGCCAGATAGAACTGAGATCTCCGCAAACAAACAGAAGCAGATGACTTCAAGGCTGGGCCTACTCTTCTGTCACTGGACAAGTATTTCTTAAATTCTTACAATGCACAAAGCAAAAATACTTAGAGAAAAGGAAATAGGATGGTTCTCAGTTCTACAGGAAAGTGTTTAAGAGGAGGGTGCTTTAGGTACTTTAGGTGCTTACCCACCTAAATGTGGGGCAGTAATTTCTACTTCAGTCTCTGGGTCTTCAAGTATATCTCATATCTTTTAATACTCTCAAGAGAAACTACACACTTTCCAGACCAGGCTTGATTATTGTATAAAAAAAAAAATCCATATTTTCCAGAATAAACTATTGTGACTTTCATAGTGATAAATACATATGAAATAAATTATTTTATGCTTTTACCAAAACCATCTAGGACTCATCTTCATGCCATGACTGGAGAAATGCTCTTAAAGTCCTGACATGACTTCAGAGAAATTTCATGGTCTGCATGGCCATTGACAAATCAACATCCAGTATTTCTCCCAAGTCTAATGAGCAGAAAAAAATTTAAAAGAGACGCACTGTAAGGCACAGAGGAAATTAACAGAGCTAACCTAAGTAGCTTTAGAAAAATTGCAAATTGTTGTAAAATGTTGTAAGTTGTAAGGCTGGAGAAAAAGAGAATTCTACAAAATATGGCATTCCAAAGTTGTTTCTCACAGGAGTATGAATTAAGAATTGTGGAACTGCTATGCATGTATACTGGAGTTGAATAGCACATAGTGAGACCCAGGTTCCTCACTTTTGGAAGAAGAATTTGCAGATCAGCAAAGAGGGAGAGCTAGAGTCCATGTGGCAATGGATCACATGAGGTCCCTAACTTATGAATGAGTTTCATTCTGGGAGAATGTTCAAAAGTCAGATTCATTCTTAAATCCAACAAAGTGAGTCTTACACACCTTTGACACAAATATACAGTATAAAGCATTAAAAAAATAAACACACATAAATACAGTAAGTCCCCAACTGTACTATCGCACTGTCCAGTAAACATACAGCAGTACGATTGTGACAATGCCTGGCAGATATGTTTATCTACTTCTGCAATTTTTTTGCAACTACAACTGTTTATAATGTGAGGTCTTTTCTATCTGTGAAAGTTTTAACCCAAATGATCGTGAGTCAGTAGCTTACCATAGTCAGGGACATGAGTTAAAAAAAGAAACTCAGGCTTAGCTTAATACAGATACAGCTGGAGAGATACAGAAATATGAATGTATGCATAAGTTATTATACATAGAGACTTTTTTTTAAATCTCTGCTAAGGGAGCTAGAAGCAGTGACACTAGGTAGTAATAAGGACATGCACGGACAAGATCATGGTTTCTAATGCCATTCTCTAATAGAAAGACTTCTTAGAAATGGCTAATTGCAGGGATGGCATGATATTGTAATATAACAAGAAATAAATACATTCATTTTTATATATTTAATTATTTGGTATTCATTTTTGCTCCTGACATAGAGTTTCTGTAATTTCCCCTGTCATAGGGGTAAAGAAAGAATCTTTTGTGAAAACCTTTTGTCTTTTCTTCTGGTTCCTGACACAAGCGTTTCTAAAACCCTTAGCTCTCCTGAGTGACAGGATGAGAGGAGCATCGCGTTCATTATGAGCCCCTTTAACCATCCCTGCATTCATAATGATGAGGGGACTCCTGGCTTCAGGGTGTGAGCTGGCTGCCAGAGGAACAAATCATGGAATTAAAAGAGTGCAATTCCTGCCGCACCCCCTACCTCTGGGGTGAAGGAGGGTCCGGAGAGTCAGTTAATCACCACTGGCTAATGATTTCCCCGCCATAAAACTCTAGAAGACAGGGTTCAGAAAGCCTCTGGGTCGGGGGACACAGCCAAGTGCTAAGAGGATGGAGACCCGGGAAGGGCATGGAAGCTCCACATCCCATCCATGCCCTGCCCTTTGCCTTTCATCTCTCTGGCTGCTCCTGAGTTGTAGGCCTTATGATAAACTGATAACAGTAATCACACTTCTCCCTGAGTTCTGTAAAACATTTCAGCAAGTTGTTGACTCTGTGGAAGTGTAATGAAAACCTTTGATTTAGAACTAGCCAGAAGTATTCGAGAACCAGGCTTGCGATTGCTGTATGAATGTGGGCATTCTTGTGCGTCCGACACCTTAACCTACAGGTAGGAACTGTCAGAACAGAGTTGTGTGGTAGAATGTTCAGCTGGTATGAGAAAATTGAATGATGTGGAGGGAAACTGCACACATTTGGTGCTGGGAGTAGTAGGGAGGCTAAAACAAATAGGTCTTGATAGGTGGGGATGGAAATACAGTACAAGATAAGCCTGGAACAGTTTGTGCTAGAGAATTTAGATATACTCAAAAAACAAAAGGGTGGGGACATGCTGAGAGTTACAGGAGCCACCTAAAAGAGTCCCTACTGGGGGGTCAAAGCTGAACTAACAGGAGCAAGAAAATGAATAGTATAATTTTTTTTTTTTGTCCGGTACCGGAAAGCAAACTCATGACTTCGTGCTTGCCAGGCAGGCGCTGTGCTGCTGAGCTAAATCCCCAGCCCCTCAATGGTGTAATATTGTATACCCAAGTATAAAATAAATATCATAAGTCCATACTCATAAAAGCAAATGGCTGAATAAATAAACAAATGGGGGAGGTACAAATCTTTCTTTTTTTTTTCAAGAACCACACATAATATTTTATCATGACAATCACAGTTACATTGTTTTTGTAACACACTTAAATGACCATCTTTGTGTAGAACAGAGTGACATATAAAACATATATATCATATGTTTTATATATATATAATTACATTTATTGGTACATTTTAGGTATACATAATGATCATATTCATCATAAGGAATTTCAGAAAATGTATGCAATTGCATGTGTGTACAACAAGGATTGAAGTATATTTTAGGTTCATGAATTCATATTAAACTTGCCCATGGACTCCAGG
>NW_004955414.1:678460-686103 GCF_000276665.1 Chinchilla lanigera
TTCATCATAAGGAATTTGTACCTATACATGATATACTTTGATTTCTCTATTTTCCCCATCCTCTCTACAACTCATGTAGATACTTCCTCTCCAGGAAATAAGAATTTAATTTCTCCCACTCCACTTTTGAGTGTGGAGTAAGCTTAATGACATACTTTTAAAGAATAGAGTATGAAAGTAGAGGAGGCGACCAGAAAAACACCATTTAGGACAGATGATGAAGACCTCATTAGTAGTAATCAGTACTCTGATATAATGTGACAGAAGGAGTACTCCACCTCTGTGATCTTCCTCCCCATTATACACTAATCTAAGTATGAGAAAGACATCTGACAAGCCCAAACGGGGGACGTTCTGTAAAGTGTCCAACCCGCACTCCTCACAACTCCTCAAAGACATCAAACACAAGGAAAACCTAAAAAAAAATTGTCATAGCCAAAAGGAACTAATGAGACATGACAGTTTTAAATGGGATGGAGTAGAAAGGACATTAGTGGGAAAATTAGTGAAACTCAAATAAAGCAGAGTTCAGTTAATGAAAATGTACCAACACCAATTTCTTAGTTATGGAGAATGAGTCACAGTGATATAAGAAGTCCACAGTAGGGGCATCTGGGTGAGGGGTATAGGGAGCTTTCTTACTGTCTTTGCAACTTTTCTATAATTCTAAGATTATACACTTATGTAAAAAGAAAAGAAATTAGGTTTCCTTACTAAGGGCTTTGAACTTTGACCAATCCATGTAGCAGTCCAGGAAGCCTGAAATCATCCAAACTGGAGAGAAACACTACAAGCTCTGACGAGACCTAACTAGCTCTCCTGTGTCTCAGCATCATTGCCTATGCTGTAGCCTCCTCCACAGAGCACGACGTAGTGGAGAAACACAGGGCTCTCTATGTGACTGACCCTGATTTGTCTTCCTCCAAAGGAGCATGCTGAGAGGGGGTCTAAAGAAATTACTTTACATCACAGAGACATTTGCCATGCCATCTACCACCAATAAACTAGCAGTTCAGCCTAAAGTGACTGATAACATGGACTCCAGAATACAGCACTATGGTCTAGTGGATGCTGGTTTACCCAACCATGTGTAGTCACCTGCCACTGTACTCTCCACCTCCACCCTGGGTCATCAGTGCACTAAGAATAATCCCAGATTTGACGGAGAAGCCCTGGACATATCTTATTCCACCACTTCACCCTTCTTATTCACATGCCAGCAACCTTAACACAGTTGGGATACCTTGTTCATCTCTGAATCTACAGTATGCAGGGCAAAATAGGGTGAGTAAATGTTTGGCGGGTGAGTACCTGAAAGAATGAGTCAACAAAAGATGCCAAACCTTCAGAGAGGATCAGGAAACATGGTTATCCAAACTGAATACACAGCTCTTTAAAAACGCATCTTCTTTTTTTATTCTCTTCCTCTCTTTAATCATCCTGGCCCAAACGTGGAACTTCCCACAAGGAAATGAAGCCAACGCTAAGCAGTTTTATTTTGCAACTGCAGTTAAAATGTGCTCTGTCACCACAATCCATCAGCTGGGATTTATGTGGAGTTTTGAGTATGGGCCATGCTGTTCTAGTTGTAGCACACCACAAAATCCTGTAATGATAACATACGGAGTATTTGCGTCTTTGAATCAGTCTTGAAGCTCTTTTCCTACAAGACGATATTCAACCTTGAAACAATTTTGCTACATCATCCAAGTGCAAATGTTTAGCATATTTTACTCAAGAGGAAACTGAAGGTCAGAGATGGCTACCCAAGATGGAGCACATGTGACTCCAGATCAAAAGGTTCCTTCTGTGGAATCTCACTGCTCATAACCTAGTTGAAGCAGTGAGACCAGCACGGAGAAAAGAGTTAAAAGCATTGAGTGTGGACTGGAGTAGCAAAAGGAGGCCTGCTGAGGAGAGGATCCTGAGTAGAAAAATAGAAGAGAAGCTGGTCTAGGAGGAGGGAATAGTTGGAGGAAAGGGAGAAAGCAGGAGTTCGCAAGGCCGCTGGGAGATGCCGTCCAGAGGCCTGGCGATTGGGACAGTGGTGTAATGATAGTCATACCTGGAAGTATAGGTAGATGCTTTTCTTGTTTGTAAACTTGAGATGCATGAAACATCACAGAGCAAAATTGAACTCTGGTGCCAAAGTGCCCTTGACCAACATGTGGATTAGCAGTCATTTTGTCCTGTGCCATATTGCTAGAGTACAATTACTATGCTCCAACAATTTTAAGGATTTATTAAGAACAATTTCTTAAGATTACTAAGAAAAAAAAGAACATCCTTAAAATGAAAACAAAAGTAGAGATAAAAAAGATGTTTTAGAATATAGGAACTCAGAATGGGATAGGAGTTTATTTATTCAATCATTCCATAAATACTTGTTGTGCATTTACTATGGGCAAAGAGCAGTGAACAAAGTCAAGTCCCTACCTCATGGAATTCTTCTTTTAGTAGGGAAAAATGGATGATAAGCAACATATTAATTAAGTACTGATAAGCATCATGGAGAAAATTCAATCAGGGAGACTGGGTTAGAGAGTATGGGAATGAGCGGGTCAAGGAGTGCTGCTGTTTGCGTTCTGTGGTCAGGAGGACTTCTCAAACAGGGTTACTTTTATTAGAGACCTAAAGAAAATAGTTCTTTTAGATCTGCAAATTGAAACAGTGAAAAAGCAGTCAATGAAAATTTTTGTAAATTTTAAATTTCATTTGACTTTTGTTTAAAATTTTACAGCTTTTTGTCTATTTAATTTAGTGGGTAGTGAACTTAAACTGCAAGACACAGAGTTCGGCAGTTTCTAGCAGGAGGTGCTGTGAATGCCATCATGTCAAATAGACCTGCAAGCTGGTTATGTTTTCTCGGACAGGTGAATTCTCATTGAGCTTGTTTCTGCCTCATCCAGTTACTAAGGAGCACAGCTGGGTCTATTTTGATAAATGTGTATGATAAATGCCATGTGTTTCCCCACAGAGCACATGTTAAAAGCTTAGTTGCCAACCTGTGGCACTACTGGAAGGCGGTGAGACCTTCAGGGGGTAAGTCCTACCGGGAGGTTTTAGGTAACTGGGAGATTTGCCACTGAAGAGGTTGTGGAACCTCGATCTCTTTCTCTTTCTTTCACTTCTTGGGCATCATGAGGCAAGCGGTTCCTTCTGCCACATATTCCTACCGCAGTGTGCTATCACCACAGCCCAAAAGCAAGGAGGCCAAGGGGCTGCACCCTGGAACTAAAACTGGGAGCCCGAATAAATCTTTCCTTCCTCATTAGTTCTTCACAGATGTGGATCCCTACTTTGTCTTACTAATGATGCTGAAAATCCTCTGAATGTTGGGAGTTTCAGGACTTTCTGGTGAACAATATATGCCCTGAATATACCCACAGAAAAAATTCCTTCCAGTGCAGAGAATGCGTTTATGAATTCCATTATGCTGACTCCTGCTTGTCATGGTAACTCTCATAATTTAAATCCAGCTACAACACATGACAAAGCAGAAGCAAAGTGAAACAAACAAACCAGAGGAAACACAAACCAGCCCAGCGCCCCCCCATCACCCTGATGGTCTGGCTCAGGCTCTCTGTGCCCAGGGAAAGGTGAGTTAGCCTCCCACAGCCAAACTACGGACTCTGTGCTGGACTGCTCTGGGAGGAAGTCAGATCCTACCCTTTAATTACTTAATAACCTCCAAGATGCTAAAATACACCTTTTCTGCCACTGAAGTGCAAGCTTTAGAGCCACTAACTGGATTTCACAGTAAGCTTCACCATTTACTGTGTGTCTTTAGGCAAACTGCCTCAGTTTCTCTGCCTCATAGTAATGTTATTCAGATAAAATGAGAACCTGCCATAAGCCTGGCACATTGTAAGCTCGAAAACAACACTGGGGGGTACTATTATTTCTGTCCTTCATCATCTCTCACCTGTGCTCTTGCAGTGGGCTCCTGCCTCCAGTCCTCTTCCAAATCCACCTCACATATTGCCTCACATCCTGCCTCCAGTCCTCTTCCAAATCCACCCCACATATGTTGCCAAAGTGACCTTTCTGTCCACAAATCTGACTTTAAAGTCCTCTGGGGTTTCCTAAATTTCCTCAGGATAAATCTAGATGCACATGCATAGGATAAAAAACTGGTTGTCATCTGACTCCTCTGCACCTGTGCCATGCCCTTTCCTCAGCCCATAATGTCCTCTCCTGCAAAACTCATCTTTTCAGATGCAACTGAAGCATCATTTCCTTCACCTCACCCAGCCACTCCAACCAGCGAAGCATCCTTTTGTTCGTGTCCAACAGAACATTCAAGCTTGCCTTTGAGATAGCAGTCAGCACCTCCTACTGTCATTGTTTCCCTGCCTCTTCCCATCCAGACTCTTTAGGCATGGGAGTGACGTCAGTTTCGAGGACTGCAGAGAATGACAGCTCAGTCTCAATAAGAGTGTTTTACTTTGGTATTCTATCTCTTCAGCCAACTGGTAACGCATAAAATACACATAAAGCCATGCTATCCTATGCTACCTACCTGCCACTAAGGAGTTTAGATTTCATTTGGAGAAAAGAATAGTTGTAAGAAGGGAAGTAAAATGATCAGTTCTGCTCATACTTGTTGGGTGGTCAAGAACTGATTGTTGCTGAATGTAGAGGTGAATTCTTATAATCCCACATATTTAGGAGGCTGAGGCTGGAGGACTGCAAGTTCAAGGTCAGCCTGGACATCTTAGTAAGAGCACATATTAAGATTTTAAAATTTTTTTAAAAAACTTAGGGTCTATCTAGCTGTGAGGTCCCAGTATGAAGAAGAAGGGAAAAGGAAAAGAGAAGAAGACAAGAAAGAGGAGGGGGGAGGAGGAGGAGGAGGAGAAACAGGAGGAAGGGATTATAAGAACAAGACTAGGGGCAAGAGATGAGTTTGATGAGAGTAAGAAGTTGCCAGGTCAAAGAAGATCTCCACTGCATCTCCTGAATCTATCTCCAGTGGGTTAGAGAGAAGTGAAGAGATTTGAAAGACTTTAGTGAGGCAGAACTAGCAGGGTATAATGACTGATTAGAAAGTAAAAGCAAAGAGGAGTTGGATGGAGATGATACTAATGCAGGTAATTCAGAAAGAAATCTAACACAAAGGATAAATTCCACTTACAATATACACAAAAAATTAAGAGTATGTAATGATGCAAGAGGACAGTACACCTTCTGATTCCTATGGAGATACCCAGAGTTCAGGAGTCTCAGCAGACTGCAGGGAAGGAATGTGCTAGGTCAAGAAAGTCTAGAAGAGATACCTTGTTACCTTTGATGCAAGTTCAGGACCAGGCCAAGAGCCACACAATTAATATTATTTCTTCATATCACTGATCTTAATGTCTGGCTGTTGATTTCATACCTTACAGCACCACAGTTACACACATCACTTACACAAATGTGAGGTATCAAGGGGCAGGTTGAATATTGTTTATTTGAAATGCTTGGGACTGGAAGTACTTCAAATTTCAAGTAATTTTTGGATTTGGGAATACTTCCATAATAGGGAGGAGCTATCTTGGAAGTGGGACCCAACTATAAACACAAAAGTAAACTAGGGATGAGGAGGGAGGAAGGAAGGAAGGGAAAAGAAAAAAAGGAAAGAGGGAAGAAAAGGAAACAAAGCCTTTATATATAAGAAGAGGAAGAGGGAATGAAGGGAGGGGAGGAAATGGGAAAAAGAAGAACTAAGATAAATCAAGTACAGATACAAATTCCCTATGGTGAATGTGATCATTATGTATATTTAAAATGTATCAATAATTTTTTTTTTTGTCTCTTTAAGACAGGGTTTCACTATGCAGTTCAGGCTGGCCTTGAACTCACTTTGTAGTCCAGGCTGGCCTTGAACTCAAAGCAATCCTCCTACCTCAGCCTCCTGAGTGCTGGGATTACAAGTGTGCACTACCACACCCAGTCCAATAAAATTCATTAATAAAAATAAAATAAAAATTCATTTGTATTTCGTGTACACCTTACACACATAGCATAATATTTTTGCTGTATATGCATTTTGAATAAAACCCATTACATGATGTTGGGTGTGAAGTTTTCCTCTTGTGGAAGGGATTATTTTGGTGCTCAAAAAGCTTTCAATTTTGTGTTCCAGATGACGAACACTTCTCCTTATTGTCAGGACCAATCCATAAATTGGATTGGTACAACCATGTGGAAATCAGTATGGAGATTCCTCAAAAAACTAGAGCTAGAGGTTCCATTTGACCCAGCTCTTCCCCTTCTAGGTATCTTCCTGAAGGAGGCAAAGTCATCATACCAGTGATATACACATATCTACATTCACAACAGCAAAATTTATAATAGCTAAATTTTGGGAACAGCCCACATGCCATCTATAGATGAACAGATAAATAAAATATGGTATTTATATACAATTGATATGCCATAAAGAAGGATAAACTTGAGATTTTTTTTTTTTCCCCCCCTCCGGTACCGGGAACCGAACTCACGACCTTGTGCTTGCCAGGCAGGCTCTTTGCCGCTGAGCTAAATCCCCAGCCCCCGATATTTTTAGATAAATGGATGCACCTTGAGATTATAAACCTAAGTGAAAAAAATCAAACACATACTTTTAAATATTTCACTGTTTCTCTTGTGTGAGACACCCAAAGTATAAATAATGAGCAAAATAGAGGACAGATATTAGGACATAGGAAGAACTTGTTCAAATAGGAAAGGGAACAAGAGAAGGATGAGGGGAGAGAAGATAAAAATTATTTAAAGGAAAAAAAATAAAGAAAAATTGGAAATAGAACTTTTTAAGTGGGAAGGGGGAGAAGTGTTGGAGGGAGGGAATGGGAGAGAAATCAAAAAATAATTGAGAAGTGTCATGTACATTTACAAATCCCCTATGATGAGTGTGTTAATTATATATCCCAAACATGTACTAATTTTTTAAGAAAACCTTTAAATTTTGTAGAATTTCAAATTTTAAATTTTAAAGAATTTTGTAGAATTTTAAATTCTAAATTTTATAGAATTAAAATTTCAAATTTTCAGATTAGAGATGCTCAACCTACAGTAAAACTAACCTTGGCAGTAAATGTTTGTTGAATAAATAAATGATACCTACAAATGAAGATAATAATACCAACAATAAAGCTAACTTAATTAAGCTTAATAAAGCTTAAAACAGGCCAATCTTCTTTTATTTTAAAATCAAAAGAACAAAAACATATTAACAAACAGACATCCATTTACAAAATAGCACAAAAACAGTACAAGCAATAATGAATTACAGACAGGGTGACAAGAAACTAACAATGGTTGTTGTATTATATATTGATATCTTCAAAGTGGCTACTCAGGAAAACAAATATAGACATGCAAGATTGATCAAATAATTAATCATGAAATGTTCCTTCCAATCAAACAATAGAAGTCAGTAGCACAACTATGTTAGCTATCCTGTATGTACATATATACATAATTTTCCCCTTCTTTCTTTTCTCTTTTCCCTCATCCCAGTTTCTCTTTACTTTTGAGAAGTTTCCTTTCATTTCACAATTCCCATCATATCTCCTAATTTTTATTCACTCTTTCAGGTTCTTACACTATTGAGACAATACAGTGCTTACATATGCAGATCTGATTTATTTCACTTATGA
>NW_004955414.1:686408-689723 GCF_000276665.1 Chinchilla lanigera
ACACACACATACACAAACACAAACACAGAGTCATGTATTGCTTAATGACAGGGATGCCTTCTGAGAAAAGCACTGTTAAAAGATTTTGCTGTGTGAATATTTACATAGACCTAAATAATTTAACCTAGTACACACTTGGGCTATATGGTATACCCTATTGCTTCTAGGCTATCAACTTGTACAGAATGTTACTATAGTGAATGCTGTAGGAAAGTATAATACAATGGTTAATATTTGTGTATCTAAACATAGAAAGTAACAGTAAAATATGCTTGAGAAAGATTTTACAGTGGTACATCTGTTCAGGCCTCTTACATTGAATAGGACTCATAAGACCGGAAGTAGCTGTAGGTGCGTCAAGAGTGACTAGAAACTGATTATGAAGGTCAAAGGCATTATTGTGCACAGTTGGAGACTATAATCACAGTGGATTTAAGCTATCCTAAATTTATTTTAAAAAGATTTAGCTTTCAATAAAAAATTAACAGATAACTGTAATATTTTTACTTTATAAACTTTTAAATTTCTTTAATTTTCTGACTCAGTTGAAATAACACTTAGCTTAGAACAAGAATGCATTGCATAGCTTTACAAAAGTATTTTCTTTATATCCTTACTTTATGTACTATATATATTGTGATTTTTTGGGAATTTTTGAAGTGTTTTGTTAAAAGCTGAGGCACAAACACACACGTTAGCCTGAACCTACACTGGCTCAGGATCATCACCATCTCCCATTCCATATCCTGTCGCACTGGAAGGCCACTGGGGGCAGAAGGATGCATGGCACAGTGTCTCCTATCACAGCAACGCCTTTTGGAATCTCTCCTGAAGGACCTGCCTAAGGCAGTTTTATAACTAACTTTTTTTTATAAGTGGAATGAATACACTCTAAAATAAGAGTAAAATGTAAACTGTGGTAATACATAAGCCAGTACCATAGTTGTTTATTATCATTATCAAGTATTATGTACTGTCCATAATTGTATGTGCTATACTTTTATGCAACTGGAAGCACATTAGGTTTATTTACACTACCACCATCACAAACACATAAGCAATGTATTTTATTTAGATAGTACAATAAATATAGTATCACCAATAGGAATTTTTCAGATCCATTATAATCTTATGGGACCACAGTATGACAACATATGCAATCCACTGTTGATGTGTTTGTATTTATAATGTTGGTGGCATCTACCAGAAATTTAGGTAATCATGTTTAGCTTTACCCAAAAAGAACTAAAATGATTTACAATATTCATTCATTCAATCATCTAATAAGTGTTTATTTTTATTCTTATTAGTACATGTTTGCAGCACACAATGACTATATTAATTATGGGGAGCTGGTATTTGACATACATCTTATTTTTTCATTCCCTTCCCCATTAATAATGGCATATTATGTATAAGACTTATCAAGATAAAGACATATTGAAAGGATAAGTAATATTTTTAAAGACATATAAGCTAATGACCAAATGCTATTAATTTAAAAAAACAGGATGAAGGAATTGAGATTGGCAGATAGTGACAATTTTATATGCCAGAAAAGACTTCTCTAAGGAGATAAAATTTGAACAAGTATTAAATGGATTGAGGCATTGTACAGACATCTGAAGAGTACTAGGCTGACAGAATAACACATATAAAGACCCTAAAACAGCCATGTGTCACATTTCCTATTTCTTTCCATATCTAGTAAATCCAGTAATTTTGTTTAGAAGCTAAACATTATGAATTTTACTTTAAGTATTGGATGTTGTTCTATAAAAGTGAATTGTTTTCTTATATATAGACAAGTTACTTGAAGTTCAGCTCATTCTTTTTGAGCATTGTTTTTAAGATGTTAAAGTAATATTTACTCTAGGGCTAGTATGGCCCTGTTTCTAAGGCAGTGCCCTTTTGAAGTGTTTACTGGATGCCCCCAAGAATTCAATAGTACTTGCATATTTGCTGATCAGAACACAAACATCTTAGCCAGCTCTGAGAATGTTGCCATTTCTAAGACCAGTCAGTCATTTTTCACTTGGCCTCTTGGAGTTTTACCCTATATATGCATAGTTTGGCGCTTAGCAACCAACTCAAGCAACCACCATGAAATTTCTATCTCTATGTAACTTGTCTCTTCTCTTCACTACTCTGCCTTGAAATTTTAGCTGCTCCAGTCTCCCCAGACTCCATTCTCTGCTTAGCTGAGACTGAATTCTCCCTCCATACACTGCAGTCCGGAAAATATCTACAAGTAGCAATCTGGGACAATCAAAGGGCCCACCATGTTTGTTTCTACTACTCTGGTCTACAGGATAGAGTGGTTCTATTGTGGACAATAGAGTGAAGGGTAGCAGGAGTAAAAATATGACAGCAACTAATAAACTACTAAAGTAGTCCATGTAAAATTAGGGTAGAGAATGGAAGAAGCTAAAAGAAGCTAAATTTTGGGCATATCTTGAAGTTAGAATTAGATTTACAGAATTAGGTGTGAAAAATGAAGGAAAATGAATTAGGTGTGAAAAATGAAGGAAAGAAAAGAGTCAAGGGTGATTCCAGGCCTTTGTGATATGAGCAGCTATAGCATCATTTACACACATGGAAAATATTTAAGAAGCAGTTTTTAAAATTGGGAGAATGATGAAAAGTTAAGTTTAGATACAACAAATCTGATTTTCCTATTGCTTCCATGGAGCAATAATACACAGACAATTAGTTACATCTGTCTGGCAAATAGGGCAAAGATCAGAATTAAAGACACAGATTTGGACTATACAACGAATTTATAGTCAGACTAGGTGAGATTATCTTGACAGTGAGTGTAGCTAAAGCAAGAAATTGTTCAAGGCCTGAGGTTTAAGCAACTTCAACATTTAGTAGGTAAGAAGCCAACTAATCAAACTTTCACATTCTTTACAGACTCATGTTTTTTCTCAGTGGTATCTAGAATGTGAGCTTTCCAGGAAAACCACAAGACACATCACAAATGCACCCCTGAAGAGCTATGTCCTATACCTAGTAACCCGACATTCTTACCCACAGTTGGTGTTACAAGTGCTCTGAACTTTGTCAGTGTAATGGATGAATCATAATATCTCATTGTTTTAATTTGCATTTCATTGATACATGATGTGAGCATCCATTTATATCCTTATTGCTATCTTTATATCTTTTTTGGCAAGTTATGTTGTTGTCTATTTTTTAATCAGCTTGGTTTGTTTTTCCACTCTTGTTGAGTTTTAAGAGATCTTTGCTTGACTGGTGAAACCACTGTGGAAATCAGTGTGGAGATTCCTCAGAAAATTAGGTCTAGAGGTC
>NW_004955414.1:700377-716119 GCF_000276665.1 Chinchilla lanigera
TAGTTGAACTACTGTCTTCTATTGCTTTGCTGAAAGAAACAGTTAATGATTTCTTGATTGATCAATGTTGCATGTCTCTATTTTTCCTGAGAAATCACTTTGAAGATATCAATACATAATACAACAAGTACTGTTAATTTCTTACCACTCTGTTTGTAACACTGTATTGTTTGTATTGTTCTCTTGCTATTTTGTAAATGGATGTGTTTGGTAATATGTTTTCCTTCTTTTATTTTTAAAATAAATTTTTAAAAAAGAAAAAAAAAAGACTCACAAAAGTGTAGAATCCCTGATAATTGGATCCCTGGGAGTGTTTTATCTCTCAGCTTTGTCCACCATAAATCCATCAATTTGTCAATTGTAGTTTAAGTTTTCCTCTTTTGGCAGTGGGTCCATGGAGCTTTATCCTGAGGTATTTCTATTCTGGTAAATTGTGATTCTCTGTATTTGCCCATCTGGCTCTGCAATTTAGGGGCATTAATTTCCTTGAGACCTCATTTCTCTTATCTAAGAACAATTATTGATCTTTCAGTTTGTACCACTTTTTACTTAGAATGCAGTAGTAATTTTTAAATTCCTTAAATGAAAGACTAGAACCCAGAAGTCCCCAACCCCTTATTTTAAGATAGAATTTAACACAAAGAATGGTTAACTAGGTTTGGAAGAACTGAAAAAGCAAAACAAAAAGTCTAAGTTATCAGAAAGGTAAAAAAGTGCAAAATGCAGATCTTACCTCTAAGACTGGGAAAGGAAGAAGTAAAAAATATTAGGACCTACACGCATGGAGGAGGGATTCAGTGTGGTTAGGATCCTCTGAAGAGTGTTTCTCTAAGGAAGAGGCATTGGCTATGGGAGCTGATAACCCAAATTAGGCAGAGAGGAATATTGCTGTGAGACTGATAGAGCAAAATTTACAGAATGTACTAATTGGATTCACCAGCTGATACCAGAACAAACGGGCCTTGCCAAGGTGAAGAAGGCTTGCTGGAGTAAGGCTGAGAGGCACAGAAAGGGTGATACTCCCCCTTCTTTCCCCAACCTTCCTTTAGCACCTCCTACTGGCAGATCCTAGTAGGGAGCCCCTGGCAAAGGAGGAAGGTGTCACCAGTTGGGGGCCTGTAGAGGTCCCTCAGACAAGTGATGGAGACCTCAACTCACCTCACCAAAGGGGTAAATTGTAAATTTACTGATTTATGTCACAGAAAACAATTAATTACAGGACACATCAGTGAGAGGCACAGAAGGATTTATTAGGCAGGTTAAACAACTACACACTCAGAAAATAGAGTTATGGTATGGGTGTGGGATTTTTCATGTGGTCAAGAGGGGTGTTATAAAATGCATATTTCTACAGTCAGCCAGGTTATTCATTTAGTGAGCTAGGTTAGAATGCAAACCAACTGCCTGCATTTGAAGTTTAGAGATATGCTACTCTCTTCATAGTGGTGTTTCCTTAAGGATGGAAGTCTGCAAGACATGCTAATCTATAGTACCATGGGGAAAAAGCCATAGGCTTAACTTATAGGTGAAGAGCACAGGTTTACTGTTTCTTTAAGACCTTTAGGGTTTTTTTGTGGAGTGAATTTCCTGGAAGAGAAAATAGCATTATAATCTTCAATAACTTGGTTAGGTCCCAAAGTCACAATTTTCTTAAAAATACAATTTTTAAATTATAATTTTCTTTGTCTTTTTCTTCTCTCCATCTATCTTTATCTCTTCTATCCTACCGTACCAGCTCCAGTGCCACATATAGAATGGCTAATCTGAAGCTGGGAGGTAACATGTTAATAACTGGCATACTCAGTTATGTTGAAATCACTAGGAACAGTACTTCATTTATGATAATTAAATCATGCAGTCTTTTCTAAAATTCTCTTTTGAGTGATATACAGTTTCCTTTATTCATTTTTATGGCATATGAATTCCTACACCTATAGCATAAGTCCAGTAACTAAATGCCCTGAACAATTCTCAGCAGGTCTACTTATCACATTCCATTACACCCAATAATTCCATCATCCTGTCAACAGTGCCTAGGTTGTGCCATTTGTTATTCTAGTCTCCAGATTCTTAGCTATGCTATACAGTGAACGAAATGGAGATTCCTCTAAGTGCAAGCATTTTATGGCCTGGCCAAAGAATCCAGCTGAAGACCTAGAACCCATAACAATGCCCCCACAAGTCCAGCTGGAGGCCTAGAGCCCATGACAACATCTCATGCAGGCCTGTTTCATGGATCTGCACTGGGAAAGTCTAAAGGTCAGTGGTGGAAGCTAGAAAGTCTGTGCCAGTGGGATGAAGGAGCTGTGCCAGCAGGCTAAGGGATCTGCACTGCAGCCAGGAAGTGACACTCAAAGTAAGAACCAGAGCTCCACCGAAAAGTACCACAGCCATCCTCAGCAACAGTGAGGTCCCGAGCTCCTCCAAAATGGGAACAGCCAAGTTGCCATCTGGAAAACCAATGTGACAAGCTTCTCCAGGAGACTGAGCCGTGCACCATCTGCCCCTCCGGAGCCAGGAAGCGATGCTCAAAGTGAGGACCAGAGCTCCCCCAAAGTGAACCATAGCCATTCTCAGTGACAGTAAGGTCCCAAGCTCCTTTGAAGATTGAGAGCAGCCGAGTTCATCAGGAAAGCCAGCATGACAAGCTCCTCCAAGGGAACCAACAGCCCCCTACAACTTCCCAACAGTTTCTAAACTTCTTCCTCTCCAGTTCTGCCTCTTATGCTGCAGAAAACGATCCTCAGGTGGGCCTCCCACACCCAGAACCACACTGGTTCAGTTCAGCTGGATGTTAACCATCAGTTGTCAATCCACCTCATCAAGCATTCCCACCACTGGCCCACTTCCCGGCTCGATAGGGCATAGCAAAGTGGTTTAACACTAAAGTTTATGCTCACATGTTTAGTGGAACTTATTACAAAGCAGAAGCTGTTCACAGAATTTAAATGAGTATAGTAACCTTTATATTACAAGCAGCTGCAAAGAGTGTCCCGTTAAGCAAATATTCTGATAGAAATTAATTATTAAGAAGTTGCCATGTGTCCTATATATGGCTTGTTAATTTAGAAAAATTGTAAAATTATAAATCATACATTGTATAGAGTTGAAAATCTTAGGATTTAACCAACACAACTTCCCAGTGCCCAGAACCCCTGGTCATGGTCCCTGTCACTTGATCATCCAGGCATTGGTAAGAATGCATCCCTGAGGCCATCCATTCCACATAGAGTAGCCCAGATGGTTAAAAATGTTTGCTTTGTAAATCAGACGTAGTGGAACATATCTATAATCCCAGCACTCAGGGGTCTAAGGCAAGATGATAGTGAGTTTGAGGGTAGCCTGGGCTACATAGTAAGTTGAAGCCTGGCCTGGACTACTGAACAAGAACCTGTCTCAAAAAAAATCTTCCTTCTGATGACCCTAGGTCTGTCTTTTTTGCAGCCTCATTCATGGCTTGACCCCCCTGCCACACACACACACACACACACACACACACACACACACACACACACACACACTCTAATCTGTCTTTACTTTCAGATTCTTGAGGATAGTAGAACAGTGATAGTGTCTTCCCCCAAGTCTCAGCTCTGTGATTCCTTTCACCAGCTGAGCATCAACCCCAAGCTCCCTCCAGCTTTGTGTAATATTACTCTTAAACCATGGTCACCAGAAGTGAACTGTAAATTCCAGGACCTACTCTGATCCAGAAAAGGAGGAGCAGAATAAGCTTCTCCCAGTAATGGACTGGGATATGAATATAAATTAAAGGTCTGCCAAGGTGTGTTTTCTTGTAGAGAGGGGAATCCTTGTCTAAATATGTGCACATATACTCCAGACACTTATGAGTCTGTTAAATGATGAAAAACATTTTAAGGACTCGAAAGATAGTTTTAAACATCTCAAAACACATTGCTGACCCTCACTCCTCTCAAACTCTTCTATGCCTTCCATTTCTATTAGTGTGATGAAGATTGTGGCAATTGGGTTGGAAGATTCTGGAATCTGAAGGTGTAAAGGTCATTACAGGAAATACCCCAGGCCCTCCTACCTGAGAACTGGGAAGTTCCTGCCCACTGGGCTGATGGGTTGAGGAGGAACTGGGAAGTTGCTGACTGGTGGAATACAGCCTCGCTGTGAGACGGGTCAGAGGACTTGCAGGGGAATCCCAAAGCACACCCTTCCCTTTTCAGGAGTGATGTTTCCAGCTTCCACAAGCCCAGTGCCCAGAAGGGTATTAGCATTGCCCAGTACTGAGTCACTTGAGTCCCACCAACTTGGTCCCACAATGGTACACAGATGTCTGGATTTTCTGTGGTCTGGGAAGATTTAGGATTGTTTGAGGATGAACAATTTTCTCCCTTGCCTTCACACTTGTTGAAATTATTTGGATTAAATACATTATTCATAATATACTTCAAAAAGTACACTTTTCTAGCCAGATAATTTGGGGAGGATGTCAAGAGGATAGGTACTACAGAGATTAAAATTTGTTACATGATATCAACAAACTTCCAAGGCAAAGATTTCTTGTGTGGCCACCCTGGAAGCTGTCACATCTCTTGTTTGACAGGGGAGCTGAGGTGCAGTTAAATGACCTCAATCAAAAGGGCAGTGTCCCAGTGGGTTCAAAGAAAAATGCCATTAATCATAATAATGATATGTATTTATAGAAGGCCTTTAATCTATGTCTCTCAAAGCACTTAAGCCACTATTAATTACACCTCCCCAAATACCTCTAAGGGAGGTAAAAATTATTATGCCCACTTTATAGGTGAATAAAGGACTCCTAGGGGAGTAGGAGTGAATTACTGGGGCCACACATAAGCCAGTAGCTGAATAAGCAATTCCTGCCCCTCCAGGTCAGGCCAGAGGTGCGCTGTTCTTATTTGCTCTTCTCTCTGAAGAATCAGGCCCTGGGAGAGAATTGAAGATGGTTTTGTAATGCCACCTCTCAGGGCCAATGGAATTGATCCTCTTAGCACAGTATCTTGAAAAAAACTACAAACCTGTTTATGTGCATTGTCCCTTAGGATATAAAGCTCTGAGGTTTTAACTCCTATCCCAGGAAGGCAGATGCCATCAACTAAAAGAAGGAGTAGAGAAGAAGGAAGCCTGATTCTGTAAAGAGTTCATGTGGCTCAAATCAAGCAGAATTTAAGAAGCTCTTACTATGTGCTGCACCTTGTACTGAGTACAAAGAAATATAGGCAAGGCCCTGCCCCGGAGGAGCCAGGAAATGCATCAAATGTGAGGGAACCTGTAGTCTAGATAAAACCACCACAGTTCTCACACTGGCTCAGCTGTAAATGAAAAAAAGCCACAAAGACATTTTTGGCCTCTGTCTCCCTTCTGCCTCCCCTTCATTTAAACCCAGAATCACAGATTTAAAGCCCACTGGCCCAGTGCACAGAATTCCTTTTCCACCTGTACAATCTACACTAAACCGTGTTACAGCACCCCCTGGTGGATCTTTGCGGTATTACATTCTTATTTTGCAATCAAATCTTATTGTAAGGATCTTATTGTAAAAGTAGGAGGCAAATGCGTTTATTTAGCCAATGTTTGTTGCCCAAAACATTGTGACAGGCACTATAGCTACAAATATATCCCTTAATTTTATTCCAACATAATAAGAAATATAAATGTTATTAGGACTGGCTCTGAATTATGAATGGAAAGGCTGTGTTGAAAGCAAACATAAGGCTGGAGATTTAGCTCAGTGGCGTAGTGCCTGGCAAGCGTGAGGTCCTGAGTTCGATTCCACGCATCAAAAGAAGAAAGTAAATGTAATGGGAACCTGTTAGCTAACTTATGGTTCCTCACTGAGAAGAGAGCACAGTATTCAGTCTTTTAATTGTAAATTGCTTTATTTTTTCCACCTTTCTATTAGTGTATATTGGTTATATAGATTAACGGGTCTCATTTTGGCAGGTTCATGCATGCACATAAAATACATTAATCATTTCCCTTCCCATCAACCCCCTTATCCTATTCTTCCCCTGATGTGCATAATGTATTTTGATCATATTCACTTCTTCCCTTCCTGTTTTCTTTAAATTGACATTATCACTGGATATATTGATAGAGTACACAGCAATGTTATCACATATGTATATAACATGGAATGAATAAACCAAGACAATTACCGTACCCATCACCTCAAGCACTTATCACTTTTGTTTTAAGAACATTTGAAATTTATTTTCTTAGCAATTTTGAAGTATTTAGTACATTGTCATTGACCACAGATCATCACATGCTGCGCAATAAATCTCCAAAAATTTACTCCTTCTGTCTAACTGAAACTTTGCACCTTTTGACCAAAACATCCACATTCCGCCCTTCGCCCAGTTGTTGACCACCACCTTTCAACTTGTTTCTATAATTTAAATGAGATCATGCAGTATTTGTCTTTCTGTACTCGGCTTATTTTACTTACCATAAATCCTTATATCTGCCCATGTTCTCAGAAATGACAGAATTTCCTTCTTTTTAAGGTCATATAACATTACATTTTGTGTAATGTCAATTGATATCAAGGGTGTAAAGTACAAAAGAGCTTTATTTGATTTTGTAGGAATTGCAATTCAGGAGACATAGAATCAGGTAAAGCCTAGAGTGTCCCCAAAGAGTGAACAAAGGGTTACAATTCAAGAAAGCAAAACTGTACACAGTGGTACACATGCTGCAGTCAGATGTTTGTTATCATTGAAATCTCTAAAGCATTCATCATCATTGATCCATAAAATGCTTAATTTGAGCAAGTGTTAAAGTCTCTGGCTCTGTAGCTAATTGTCCATAACACTCTCTGGATCCAATCTTGGAGCATTTGGGCAAAACATTTACAGCTGCTGACAGCTCAGAGAATACAGTAAGTCCCTGACTTAGAAACGCATTCCATTCCAGAAGAACGTTACTAACTCAGACTCATTTGTAATCTGACAAAGTGAGTCTTACACAAAATACCTGCGAATCTTATATAGTACAACTGTGAAAGTTCACAACCTAAATGTTTGTAAGTTGAGGACTTGCTGTATTAGGGAGAAAGGTTAATGTTCCCAGGCTGAGTCAGAATGAGTACTACCCGTCACATGATCTCTGCTCCACTTTGGAATGCTCTCTCACTGACCAGAGTGATCCCATCTCAATCAGAATTTTCCACGATTTCACATCACATACCACATTTTCTTTATCCATTCATCCATTGATGGCATGAGCAAGTTTTCTTTCTTTCTGATATTCCATTTCTCCATTATTAAAATGAAAATTTTAAATGTCTATCTGTCAGGATAGCTATAAGGATTAAGTAAGATCACAGTAGCGTGGTTATTGCTGCTACTAATCCATGGAAGGGCCCCTCACTGCAGATTGATTGCTTCACATTTGGGGAAAGCTGCCTGAACACTTGGTCATGGAGGCATGCTGTGTTGTGACAGAACAGTAGAGACAGAACCATGTTATTAAACTACCTTTATAACAGAATTGAAAAACATGTGAAGTACTTAGAAATAAAGATGGAACAAGTGAAATAAACCAGACCCGCATGTGTAAACATCGCATTGTCTCCCCAGTGTAAGAACCTGAAAGAGTAAATAAGATACAAAAAGGTACAATAGATAGTGAGAAAGGGAAAAAAACTGCTCAAAAGGAAAGGACAAGTGGGATGGGGGAAAGGAGAGAAGAAGGAAGGAATACATATACATAACTGTACCACTAATTTCTATTAGTTCATTGAAAGGAACAGTTAGTGTTTATTTGTTTGATCAATTTTTTGTGCCTATATCTGGTAACCTGAGCAACTACTTTGAAGTTAACAATATGCAATATAATAACCATTGTTACTTTTCTATCATCTTGTTTTGAAATTCTGTATCATTTTTATTGTTTTTTTATCTTTAAAATAAAAAAGAAAGAAATATGACAAAACTGTACAAGATATTAAGAGGAAAAATATAAAATGTATTGAGAAACATTAAAGCTAAAATTAGTTAAGAAATACCATACCATTATTCTGAGCTGGAGGATTCAATTTTGTAAAGATGTGAATTCCTACAAATCAATTAGAGACAATGCAATTCCAGTCAAAATCCAAACAAATTTCTAATGATGTTTGACAAACTGATTCCCAAATTTATGTGAACATGCAAACATGCAAAGGTAAAAGAATAGCCAAGATATCCAAGAAGAAGTAAAAAAAAAAAAAAAAGGAGGAGAAAAGAATGAAGGACAGGCACTACCAAATATCAAGACTTGTTATAAAGCTATAACATTTAAGACAGTATGGATTAGTACACAGATCAACAAACAGACCAACACAACAGAGTCCAGAAAGAAAATTTTGGGTTATGCGAACACAATAAGGCGGTACTCAGTGGGGAACAGAGATTTTAAATAAGGATTGCTGGATCAGTTAGCTATCTGCAAGGGTTAAACAAAAGTTAATTCGAGGTACAGGATATTCAAGTCTTTAGTGCAAAAAGACAAAACAACACAGCTTTCAGAAGATAAAATTGGAGAATATCTCTACGATCTGAGCATAATAAAGGGTTTTTGAAATATATAATATGAGAGCCAGCACGGTGGAACAAACCTGTAATCACTGCTCTCTAAAGGCTGCAGTGGAAGAAGAGCAAGTTCAAACCCAGTTTGGGCAACTTAATGATTTAGTGAGAGTCTTTCTCTGTATCTGTCTCTCCCAGATGAGACAGACAGACAGACAGACAGGAAGATAGGGAGAGAGAGAGAGGAGATATCTGGGCTATAGCTTAGTGGTAGAGCCTGTGCCTAATATTTGCAAGGGGTTCAATCCTAAACACCAAAAAGAAGGGGAAAGGGAAATAAGGAAAAGAAAAAGAATGAGAGTAGGAAGAAGAAGAAGACAAAGGAGGGGAGAAGGAAGAGAAAAGAAAAGAAAAAGAAGCAAAACACAAATATCAATAAGTGTATCTAAAAAAAAACCCACAGAACTACGATTCCATTTATACAGAATGTCATGGCTTGTGCCTGGATGTCCCCCCAATCCTCATGCAGCCATGGGGCAGGCTTCTAGATCTTTGATTGATCCACAGTTCAATACTGGGATTATGGGTGCGAGTGCTACACCTGCCCCTGGGGCCGGTAGTTTGCATATGTAAGGGAGGGAAAGAGGCTGCTTGCCTCCACTCCTCCCTTTTTGTTCTTGTTGCTTCTGTTTTTCTGCCACCATTAACTGTTGCCCTCTGCCATATGCCACTCTGCCTTGGAGCCAGTTGAGCATGGACTGAAACCTCCACAAACTGTGAGCTAAATAAACCTTTCCTTCCTTAATTCTGAGTGTCAGGTATTTTGTCTCAGAAACAAGAGAAAAGAAACCAAGACACAGGACATGCACAGTAAAACTATAGGGCTTAGGAGCATATAAAACCACAGAGAAAAACAAGACAATCATCACCATACAAGTGAGGTTATACGTAGTTCCAGGGGCTGTGGTCTGACAGGAACCTCTGAAAAGAAGGTGGTATGCTATTTTTTTACCTAGACAATGATAGAACAGGTGCCTGCTTACAGTTATTTAACTTTTGTTTTTATTATTTGTGTTTATTTGTTTAAATGCTGTTAACATTTGTTAATTCTCAAATTCCATGTTCGCAATTTTTGCATTTTTCTATGTGTCTTATATTTGGAGGGGCTATCAACTGAAGTTAACAAAGACAATGCTACAGAAAGGAGTTGAAAAAAACCTGGAACGGTAACAAGATGCTCAGGCAGCATGGCCAAGGGGGAAAGGAAACAGGATGCTGTGCATGGGGAGAGATGGATAGTATCCAGCTGCGTGGACTTCATAGGTAAATGCTCGATATGGTGCAAGAGTTTACATGATAGTTGCAGGAAAAGCTGCCTGACTCCTCTGGTCATGATGTGGGCTGGGACGGCAATGTTGATGCCAAAGGTTCCACTGGGCACAGGTGCCAGAGGGGCATGAAGAGCCATTGTTGGAGAAGAACAGAGGCAGGCAAGAACAGTGAGAGAGGCAGAAATGGGGAGGTGTTTTAAGGAACTGGCCCATTCGGCTGTAGGGACTGGTAAGTCTGAAATCTATAGGGCAGAGTGGCAGGCAGGCAGTGTCTGTGTTATGTTCGTGCAGACTTGCTTCTTCACGAAACCTCAGTCTTTGCTCTTAGCCCTCAATCAGCTGGGTGAGGCCAACCAAGACTATGACAGGTAATCTGTCCTACTTAAAGTCAACTATTATTGGAAACATTAACATTGGAACATCCAGATGAGCATCTGACCAAGCAACAGAGCATAGCCTAGCTAAGCTGACGCATAAAACTAACCCTCACGATTGGACAGCACCCGCTCTTGACTGCCTCCTCATAAGAGCATTAGAGGATTCTGGGAAACTCGTTTCTTTAATCTAGACTTTTCAAAAGAGCTGTATCAGGAATGTGGGTTGCTAAATAATGCAAATTCTTGTGTGAGTAATGGCATCATTTCCTCTCTGCAAACAAGAAACACTGGCTATCCTATAGCTTAGCAACTGACAGAAAACACCTCTCTCTCCCTCTCTCTCTCTCTCTCTCTCTCTCTCTCTCTCTCCCTCACTTCTCTCCCCTTTCCCCCATCCCCCTCTCTCTTCCCTTCCTCTCTCCCATCCTCCTCCCTTCCCTCCCACTCACCTCTCCCTTCCCTTCCATTCCCTTCCCTTCCCTTCCTTTCCCTTCCCATCCCTTCCTCTTTTTCTCTCTCTCCTCACACACCTGTGGCCTGGGCCTGCTATCAGGTCAGAGACCCTTTCTGGACCATTTGGTGAGGTGCAGTGTACTCATCAACTCAGTACACCCAAGGGAAACAGACCTCTTCTAAATGTCATGTGCTAACCACCTTCCTGTGAAAGGGAAGCCCTTACTTTGAAAAGCTGAGCCACATCCACTTGAGGGTTCAGACTCAACTGAGCATGTTTCAGCAACTATTGATTGAATTTATACCAGGAATCAAATAACATCTCAGGAAATTATGAATCCTAATACAAGAGTCCCTGAAACTGTGTGTGTTGGGGAAGGGCATTCAGTGACAGTGGAGAGGAGGGAGGACTCTGCATGCAGGAAGTATCTACTCTCAGATTTTCCCTGCGAGCTGTAGTGAAGACAGAAGAGCTTTTAGTGAAGTCAGAGGCCAGCTCCCTAACACCTCTGCAGGACACCTGTCCTGTGTGCATTTAACACAGTGCAGCACCCAGAGAGTGAAATTACTTCCCTCTGGAGTGACAGCTGCAGATCTTTGAACCCAAGAGAGATGCGGTGGAGGATTGTCTCTTCCAGAGAGAAGTGTCTAGAAAAGCTTGGTGGATCATAGATCAGTTCAGATCAGTTCAGTTCCCTTCAACGAGCCCAGAGAAATGACACACAGATGAACAAGTCAGAGCACTTGTCTTCCTCACATTGACTGCCTAGTAGGGGAAAGGGAAAAACAATATGAGTAAGATCATCTGCAGTATTAAGGTCACAGCGAGAGTGCCATAGGAGCACCACTATAGGGCATCACATTTGAACAAGAAGGGGTCACAGTGTTGGCAAAAGCCCAGGTGCATGAACAGCTTGAACAAGTTGAGGAAACTAATTGCACTTCAAAGGTCAGAAAGCAGGAAGCTAGGAGCTGCAGGGAGCTGCGGCTGCAAGAAGGGAGGGCCTGGCTCCATATGCAAAACTAATAAACCACTTTGATTTTATTCTGTAGACTGCAAGATGCTAAAAAAGGCTTTAAATGGGAGTGTGACCCATTAATATTGTGCCCAATCAGAATAGATATCTGTCTGCCTCCCTGCAGACTATCACATTCCAGGGTGACCTTCCTAAAGTACAAATCCAACATTATTTGCATGAGTGAATGAATCAGAAAAAGGCGCTTCTGGGACAAGGAGAAGGCTTAGCTAGTTGCACTGAGGATCTAATAAGATAACCATGAGGTTGCAGAGACATCATCCTACCCTCTGGTGTGATTTTCACCTGCACACAAACAGGGAGTATGAGCAGAAAAGACACGTTTGAGAAATGGACACAGGGTAGGATTTGGCCACCTCTCCCCTAAGAAGGAAGGGTGTTGGCCAGAGATAGCTGTCATGACTCACCACTGGGCATATTTGAAGTAGGAAGAGTGCCTGGTACATGGTAAGTACTAAATATTTTTGGAGGTGAAAATAGACAGCATGGTTCAGTTCATACTGAAGTGTTAGTAAGTGACAGCAGCCTGGGAGGGCTACTTCTTTCAAGAATATTTCCATCTTTTCTCGGTAGTGAAATATACCAGCTAGTCACTTAATACACTGCATTGGTCGTCTACCTTGTGTCCAATACCTTGTGTCCAAATTAGTTCACAAATAACCCTTCTTCTTCAGTGCTCTTGGATGCATGAGTTGGACACATTCACTCATTTATCCACTTATTCAATAAGTCTTTATTAAGTTCCTGACATTTGAAAGGAACTGAGTATTTATTTCTTTAGGGACATATTTGAGTCCTATTTGTAAGGTACTTGACTGTCATGTCCCATTGACTAGATCATCTGAAGACAAGTGAGTTCCAGGTAAGGATCAGGATCTGCTACTCTCAACTGACTGCTTCTCAGATAACACAGCTGCTATAAGCTGCCTCTCTCTGACCACTAGCTTTGACACCAGGGGCCGCTTGTCACCCAGCTCAGGTCAAGGAGGGGGAAATAGACTATGTGTTTTGGTCATTCCAAGTGAACTACTCCAGCAGCCTCAAGGCCTTGGCCTGGCTTGAGACTCCAGGTTAGCATGGGAGGTGGCATAGCTGAGCACAGACTGGCATCTACCCAACCAATATGTTAGCTCCCCAGTCCCTTTCAGGCCACAGGCTCCAGGGCCATTAAGGCTGGCTGGAGCCTCTGATATTAATGAAGGATGCTTTCAGCACAACTGGCTCTGTTTCCTTGGCATCAGCTCCCCAGGAGCACAGACAGATACACTGGCAAATGCATTTCCCTCCAGTCCAAGGCCATTCCAAGGCTGCCTAATGGGTAGGTGGCATGCGAAGTATTTGGCTTCTCTTTCATCTCCTTTCTTCATCTCCCATCTCCATCACTATTTCCTCTTTCTTTCTTTCTTCCTTCCTTCCTTCGTTCCTTCCTTTCTTCTTTCTTTTGCTTTCTCTCTTCCCCCTTTTTGTTTTTTCATTTTCCCCTGTCCTCCTTAATCCTGTGCTATTTCCTTTCCTCACTCTACTTTTTCCCCTTTTGTTTAGCTTTACCTCATTTTCTCTTAACATAACTTTGCATTTTCTCTTGTCTTTATAATTCTTTGTGAAAGCACCAAATCATCAGTATTTTTTATATTTCTCCTGGTGATTCTAACATACATCCAAAGTCCAGAACCACTGACCAAACCTTCAAACTCTAAAGCATTTTGTTCAAATTTGTATATTTATATAAATGAAGGGTAAGGCCCTTCATTTATATAAATATACAAGAGAAAGAGTTTGCATTTCTAGAAGCAACAGCTCCTGGGTTGGAGCAAGGGGCTAGAGACTAAAGGCAAAGAGGCCTGAACCAGGCGTATGGCTTGGAAATGGTGACAACCAGGAATGTATGAAGTATTTTTCTTAATCCAGAAGTATATATTAACATATAAATTAACAGCAAATTAGAAGAGAGATAAATAGGAATACTTCTCCAAATTACATATTTTGTTCTTTCAAAAATATTTTAATATATATGTTAATTTGTTTCATTTATATTACTAGTTTATCTTAGATCATTGAAAGTTTTATATTATGATGTTTGGGTTTTTTGTAAGAATCTTATTGGTTTATATCTTATACTCTGAGTAACTAGTTTGAGGACAACAATACATAGAGTATTAACTATTGTTATTCTCTTATTATTTTGTTTTATTTTTTCATAAAATAAAAAATAAAAGACAATCTACATGTTCAAAAAATAAAATTTACATATTCTAAAAAACATCTCAGGTCCTGAATCATTCATGCATGAAGGCATAAAGGTGAGCCATGAATGACAGCTGCCTTCAAGTATTAAATGCAGAGCATAAAGAGGAAGTTTGCATTTTTAGCTGAGATGGGAAATAAAAGTAGAAGCCTTCTGGAAAGGAGAAATGATAGATGCTACAAGTAACCTGGTGGGATTATCAGGACATAATTTGTGGGGCCCAATATAAAATGAAAATGTGGTGCCCCTTGCTCAAAAATTATTAAGAATTTCAAGTTATCACAAAAATGCATTAATCTATATACCCAAGGCCCTGGTGATCAGGACAGGTCGTACAGCCACGAAGTCAGCCTTGGGACGGAGTAGTCAAAATCAAGACTTAACCTGCTCCAGGAGACTTCCTCTGGTGCTCCTGCCATTTTCTCTTTCCTCTGCTTTGTCCCGAGGGCAATATGCTGTGCTGGGACTTTCCCCCACATTATTTCATAAAAAGATTCTGGCCCCCTTATCTGCTGGGCCTCCCAAGGAAGCTGTAGACGTGGAGGGCTGAAGGGGTGAATCCTTTGCCATTCTCCACTGAGTCTCATAGAAGACTGCACTTGCCTCCAGCATATTGGTGCCCCATTAAGGCACAGCTATGCTGCTGTGGGTGATGCCAGCCAGTTTCCCCTCATTCCACCCTCCTCTTGGATCTCTGCTTAGCCATTCAGACAACAGACTATAACCAGAGTTCACAGCCAGTGACTCTAAGAATATTCTTAAACAATTATTTTTAGAAGAGTACTTTATGGTCTACATCAGAAAATACATGATACATCCCTGAGAGCTGGCTCCTGCCCAACACTGCCTTGTTTGACATTTGCCAGTCCCCCGTGTTGGTTGTGAGTTGATTACAATCCTAACATAGATTCTCTCAGGTTCAGGCTCATATTGCCTTAGGAAAGACTCAGGACTCTCTTTCTGGGACTGGCATATAAGCAAGAGCTCACAATCAACTTAATGAAAAATGTGTAGTCAAACTGATTCACTGGACAAATATTTTTTATCAAATATTCATAATACTGTTTTAAAATCCAGAAACTAGAAGCCCCAGAGACTTTTCTGGCTGGGGTCAGCATGTGTGGCTTCTCCCTGTGCACACCCTGTGCTGAGTGAGTGAGTCCTCCAAGAACTGCTGATCCCGTGCTTTGAGTCTGTGCATTATTCACATCACCACTGTTCCCAGCTGAAACTCACAGAAAGAGCCAGGTATTTCCCATCTAATTCCTGGGGGCAGAGCAGGCAATCCAGACACCGCCACCATTACAGACTGAGTCTCTGCCCTCCGGTCACCTGCAGCAGACAGGAGGTCTTCACTCAGAAGCCCCAGAGACTTCTCTGGCTGGGGGGGGACGTGTGTGGCCCCCCCTGCACGTGCTCTGTGGTGAGTGAGCAAGTGCTCCAAGAGCTGCTGGTCCATCAGTTTGAGTCCGTGCTTTGCTTGCGCCTAGGCTCCCTTGGGGGACCCAGGCATGGGCAGTCTGTGATTGCTGCCTGTCCAGCCTGCATCTGGTTCCTGTATGTGTCCTGAACTGATTGGAGACACAGAATCAGGTGGTTCACAAACTGTAGACCCTGCAGTTTGTGTCTGGGTTTTGCCTATACCCTGAACTGCCTGGGGACATAGGTCCACTGGACCAGGATGGTCACACCAGTGCAACCCGAGTCTGGGCCATGCACATGCCCTAAACTGCAAGGGGACACTGGATCAGATGGTCTGCCATCAGCTGACACCAATACCTGTGTCTGAGAC
>NW_004955414.1:721573-781192 GCF_000276665.1 Chinchilla lanigera
CTGTTCTTTTGCTATTTTGTAAAAGGTTGTCTGTCTGCTAATGTTTTCCTCCTTTTATTTTTAAGATTTAAAAAAATCCTCTGCCATTAACCTCATGGTCACCGTAAGCTTTCTCAGTCATCTGCTCTCATTCTGGAAAACATACTTATTTCCCTACCTTGGGCTTCCTTCATGATAGGTTGCCTTTCATCCTCCAGAGTGTACTTTTATCTTACTTTTTCTTCTTTTACTTTGCCCAAGCTCGCTCTGCAGAGCCAGCTTCTTCCTCACTCTTCACTTTTACTCTTTCTAATAAACTTTATCACTACTTTTTACTCATTTTATTCAATTCTTTGAGATGCAAAGAACCAGAAATCCAACTCTAAAAGGAGAAGTGAGTAGCCCAAAACCTGGTAATGTTTCTCATTGTTTTCTAGCAGGTTTTCCTTTCTTCAACCCAGCCAGTGAGCCACAGGACCCCAAGGTAGTTGGAGAGCACATAATCCCCAGTAGGTAGGGTCTATAGCCCCTTCTAATTTGAAGCTACAGAAGACAGAGACCTCCACTCCCTAGCAACTCTGAAGAATTATGGGGATTTGTGTCTCTCAGAGAGAAATGAGATAAGAGACTAGGGTGTGGCAAAGCTGGCTGGTGAAGCAGGCATGATCTGTTAATTACAAGATCCCAGGGGCTGGGGATTTAGCTCAGCGGCAAAAGCACCTGCCTGGCAAGCGCAAGGACGTGAGTTCGATTCCCGGTACTGGAGAAAAACCAAAAAAAAAAAAAAAAGATCCCAGAACACATGCACAAAAACTTACCAAAACCCTGCATGTGGGCTTCTCGGGAGAACTCAAGCAGGTTTTCAACAGGATGGCCTAGGTGTGCTGTCAGCCTGAGGTATGGGGTCCCAGAACTGCCTCTCAGGTTCTGTATGTAGAACTTCTCGTAGTTTTCTTGAGATTTGGACAGTATAAGAGGACACAGGTGCTGGGAAGAACTTGCTATCATAGCTTTCCTCATAACAGTCTACCCTACTTTCTCCAGGGTGTATTTTTATCTTGCTACAGATCCAGCTTCTCCCTCACTCTTCACTTTGATTTTGTCAAGTGAACTTTGTCATTGCTTAAAAAAAAAGTAAAACCTTGCTACTTTTTTCATTTGTCTGGTCCAATTCTTTGTTCAGGATAACAAGATCCTGAAAAGAATCCCTTGGAAGAACCCACAGCTCCCCAGAACCCAGAAATATATTTCTTGTCAAGACCACCCAGGAGGTAAGTAGTTCTGTATAGGGGTGAAAAAAATTAATGGAATCTGGAGACTCAGACACTTTTCTCATTTCTCTGGAACATTTTCCTAGAGTGTCCTGCCACTTGGGCATGGGACATGTTCAAGTCAGCAGTGGGGTCACTGTGCCACTGCACCATACCTCTAGGAGTTGGGCCCCAGACCTCACTTGCTTCTGGCCATACCTTGCTGCAGTGGGTTCATGCTAAGACCCGGGTAGGGGAGCTGTGTCCTGTAGACATGTGTCCTGATGGTCACGTGGGTTAAGGGCTGACCATTCAGGCCCCAAGTATGTAACCTACAATTTAGTATTCCTTTGTGCCCCCACATTTTTTTTTATCCCCAATACTTTGTTCAAGTTTCTCACTCTTTTAAGAGCCTGCTTGAATAGCTGTTTGTCTAAGCTTGCACTTTTTGTGCTCAGAATCTCATCTGCAATTTTCCCCTAGGTAGTCCTTTCTCTCTAGGTATCCTCAGTGACTCGCTTTCTCAAGGCCCTTTCTTAAGACCCCAGGAGCCACCCTGGTCCATATTTTCCCCATTTGTGTCAGCCATTTTGGTTCATCATGTGGGTCAGTCACATGGTTTCACCATGTTTATTCACCATGTTCTTTTTCAACTGACCTCATGGACAATCAGGAATTTTGGCCTTGTAGATAAGAACTAAATCCTTCACTTTCACAGAACATATGGGATATATGTCCTCTTCTCTTCTAAATCAAGTTAGATCCCCTCCCTATTTCTTGTAACAGAAAGTCAAGTAATTTAGAAACGTGTGCCTGAGAGCTTGAATGGAACAAAGGGAACAACCAGTAAAGGTCAAGGCAATGGGCTGTGAGTATGTAAAAGTAGAGCTGGAGTTAATAGATAACAAACTCTATCCTTAGAACTTTCTAGGTTTCTTCCTTTTTTCTCTTAAATACTGAAAAAGAAGTTTCAATCTCTACTGCCTTAAACCAAGTAATTACCAAAGTTTTTATTATTGGGATAAATGGGGTGGACAGTGTTTCTCAAGTGGCTAGAGGGGGCCCTGGGGGTCATCCTGGTCCTAAGGAGTTATCATGTGTCACAGACTGTGGCGAGGTCTAAGGAAAGGGAACAGTACTGCTCAACGCACCAGAAAATTCTGGTGTTGCACTTGAGTCCCACAGGGGTGCACTGGACACTCAGCAGGTCTGCATCCTTCTGCACAAGACAATCTCTGAAGAACCCAGACTGACTGTCTCTCTCTGTCTCCATCTCTGTCTCTGTCTCTCTCTCTTTCTCTCTCTCTCTCCATAGGCTCCACAGTGTGCCACGGGGAACACCCTGCAGATCCCAGAAACCTCACCATTAGGCTGTATCCTTAAAAGCTGTGGAAAATTTGAGCCTGACAATATGAAAAAAAGACCAACTTATCATCTACTGCAGTACTATTTGGGTCCAACATGAACTAAGAAATAGGGAGAGATGAATAAGGAGTGGCAGTTTAAATTACAGTATTATTCTTTAGTTAGATCTTTTTTGCCAAAAGCAAGGAAAATAGTGCAAAATTCCTAGTGTTCAGGCTTTTATGGCTCTTTATCTCTCTAGAAAGGGCCAAGAACTATGGCACTTAAAGAGCATTCCAAGGAAGAAGAAATTGATTCATTGATGATCCTGTCCTTAGATGCCAACTTGCCTCTCGGGGGTATATGAGTCTCTCCCAGTTGTTTAATGAAAACAATTACCCTAGGTGGTCTCCTCAAACTCCTCCTACAATCCTCAGGCCAATAAATCAGCCCCATTCTCTTTAAGTGACTCAGGAACTCCACCAGAACCTAGTTCCCCAGAGAGACACAGTATCCCCCAGCCCCTACTTATGCTCCACAGATAGCTCTTAACTCCATGGAACATACTCAGAGTGGAGCTCCTTACTCTTCCAACTCACAGCTCATCCGGCCCTTAAAAGAGGTCCCAGGAGCAGAGGGAATTGCTGTAGGATTGCTGTACTTGAGTCCAGGGTCCTTTTTCGGTAGCAGAAAACCAACAATGCAAAGAATGGTTAGGCTGATTTTCAGAAGACCCTGGTAGTTATGCAGAAGGGTTTCAGACTTTGGCCCTTGCTTTTGACCTCTTGTGGTGAGATGTCCAACTTATCTTGCCCACTTACTCTATCCCAGATGAAAAACAAAGAATCCTTAAAGAGGGTAGGAGATATACAGATGAATAATATGCTTAAGCAAGAGAAGGAAATCACCCTGGAGCCAAACTGGGACTATAATACTAGCAGTGTACTAGACATAAGGTCTAAAATGATAACTGCTCTTATCATGGGGGTGTTATGAGTGAGGAAGTTTAGACAGAGCAAAATAAATTTAGCTATCTTTCACAGCCACTTCGTAAAAGCTTTCCATACATACCCAAACCTATATCCATCTTCCAGAGCGGGACAGGCTGATGGAACAGCACTTCATTAGTCAATCAGCCCCAGGTATTTGGTACAACTTACAAAAACTTCAGATGGACTTCCATACCTCTATGGTCTAGTTGAAGGACACAGCTATTCTGTGTTTGACAATCAGGATCTAGATGAGGATGAAAGAAAAAGAGCCCCTCAATAAAAAGACAGGACAAATTTACGGCTGCTGCAGTTAGCAATGCTTTAAGCACACCCAAGTTATCCAAGTGAAAACCCCAGGCCAACCAGGGAAAGAGTTTCTACTTTAAGTGCACAGAAGCTGGCCACTGGCCACATGACTACACCAAGCCAAAACCCAGGCCCTGCTCCATGTCTAGTAACTGATGTGCCTGACTCATGGCGCTGGAGGGATGACTGTCTCCATTCCCAGAGAGGGTTGGACCAGCCAAAACCAAACCCTCACCTCACGCTCTGGTGAAAAGGACTGAAGGGCCCTGGGCAATCTGCAGTGTTCCTGTCCACAGACATCTCCATTCCTGAGAAAGAACCCCAGGTGACCCTAAACATCATGGGTAAGCAAATTCAATTGCCTGTCCATACAGGAATGGCTTACTCTGCTTTAACTTCCTTCTCTGGAAAATCCTCCTCTAGATCGATAGCTCTAATTGGAACCTAGTCAGAGCTTCTTTACACCGCTCTGATATGTCAGTTCAAAGGTCAAATGTTCAACTATGAGTTTTTTATTTTCCCACTGTATCCTACTCTTTTATTAGGAAGAGATTCACTAGCAAAATTAGGGGCAATTCTCCAATTCTAGTAAAGGCCAAAGTGGATATTGCCTGTTGAGTCCATGCCAGACCTTCCTGATCTAATTACCCAACAGGTAGATTCTGCTGCATGATATTATGGAATACCTGGGAGGGCAAATTTAGCAATACCAGCAATAAATCTAGAAGATCCCAGCCAATTTCCCTATCAAAAGCAATATATAAAAAAAAAAGGCCTGTAACAGCCTCCAACCTCTCATCGACAGGTTTCTCAAGTGTGGCCTTATGGGGCCTTGACAGACCCTTTGCAATATTCCTTTTCTCTCTGTAATAAAACCCTCAGGAAAATACAGAATGGTACAAACCCTCCACCTCATTAACAGGGCTGTAATCCCCAACACGCCCTCTGGTGGCAGATCGTTATAAATCTCCTAAATTCCAGAATTGGTGCTCAGTCTTACACCTCAAAGCTGATCTTTTCTAGTCTTCTCTGCCTAAATTCCCAGTTCCTGTTTCCCTTTCAGTGGAAAATCCCATGAAGAGCAATAATATATACTGGGTCAGTCCTCCCACCCGGCTTTAGAGCTGGGCCTCCCCTTTTTGCTCAGGCATTGGAAAATGATTTAAGGAACCTAGAGTTTAAACAGGGAACTATCCTAAATATGTAGATTATATTCTAATCTGCAGCTCAGTTTAGGAGCTATCTAAACTCTCAGTTTTATAGCTAAGAATGGATATAAAGTCTTAAAGGAAAGAGCTCAGCTATCCCTTCAGAAAGTCCAATACTTGGGATACACTCTTATACCCAGGGAATGAAAGCTGTCTCCGAACAAGATCCAGGCTGTGATCTCAGGCATCCTACTACAAAATAACAGTTTGCTTCCTTCCCAGAAAGCCTGGCTTCTGCAAATCTGGATACCTCCTAATTTTGAACTAATGGCACAGAGCCTTTATATGAGGCTGTCAACAGCCCTGAGAAAGGATGTATTCAAGGCAAGAAGAAAGGAAGAAGGGTCCCAGCCTTATCTGTCCCCCAAATTTTATCAGGAAAACAAAATCTTTTCCAGAAACACCCCAAGAAAGCTTCACCTTAAACATCACTGGCCAGCAGCACTGGGTCATTTTGCTTCCCTGTAGCTGCAGGGGAGGCTAGGAAGTCCAATGCTGACCAAGTGCAATAGAACTTCACCTACTCCTCTCACTTATGTGCACCCCTCCTCCAGGTTACTCTTGCTCTGAACCCCATGTCTCCCTCGTCTCCTTTGTCGTACGCAGTGTACAAACTGCACAGCAGGTGCTGGCTTTCCCGACCCGCTCTTTGCTACAATGTCTAAAGAAGGGACTGTGCTAGCTTGTACTCTGGCACCAAGCACAGGACCTTTCTTCATTCCACGGTCTAATTGTGCGGGCCACATGTGGTCTGATTGTGCGGACCACATGAGCCACGTCTGATGGCCGTAAGCACTGCGCAGTGACACTTCCTGGATGGATGGGGGTCCTGCCATTGTCCAGTGGCTCCTCCCTGGGCAGCCTGAGTCTTCCTTCCGTCTCCCTCACCACAGGCTGTCATTTCACTTCCTTAAGAGGCTTTCCTTCCACGGAGCCGTCAGACGGTCCCTTCCATCCTTAGCCAAGCTAGGACTCGGCCCTCCCTCCTGCCACCCGGCATCCAGCTGATCGCTGAATCAATAGCAGTAAAGTGGGTGTGAACGTCCGGAGGCTGCTCACTATTTGCCACTATGAGTGTGCTTTCTCATTCCTCCCATGCCTTCCTGGATCCTCTCTCTCTCTCTGTCTCTCTCTCTCTGCCCCTCACCCCTTCCTTCTTTCCTCCCTCCCTTCTTAGGAACTGGTTCAACCAGAGTGCAGCCCACTCATCCGCAGCTGGCCTGGGGAACCTGCGCAGCTGCAGCGCCGGGAGTCCATGCGGGGCCCCCACCGCCCGGGACGCGCTCAGGAGGCCTCCGCCGCGCGGGGCGGGGAGAACCGCGGCTTCTCCCTGGGGCTCCTCGCGCTGTGCCTGGCCGCGGCCCGCTGTCTGCAGAGTAAGCTAGGGTTGGGGAGGGGTGGGGCGGGGCGGGGGTCGCCGGGCAGCAGGGGCACCTCTGGGGGCGCGGCGGGCCTGCCGGGCCGGGCTGGGCTGGGCGCGGCCTCAAGCCAGTGGAGACCGTGGCTCCCGGCTTCGCAGTTATCAGACCTGGAAGCCAGCCCGGTGATAACCCGCTCCCTCCTCAGTGGACGCCTCCTTTACGACGCTTTAAAGTTCTTTTTCCTGGAATAAGCAAATTGCAGCCCCCAACGGCACACGAGCCCGGTGTGGGCACCTCTCTACCCGTGCGTGCTCTCTCTGTGTCGTCAGGCGTCCTGCAGGCCTCTGTGACCATTCAGAGGAACCCGCAGCAGCCGGGTCCAGAAAGGGTCCTGCAGGACTGGGTTGGTGCTGGCGCAAGATAAGATCTGCACAATGCACTGGGCAGATCGCTGTGGGTGGGCCAGTTCCAGAAGCTACTGCCTGTCTGGAAGTAATGCCTATCCCACAAACTCCCAGGGGCACAAAATGATTAGTGATGCAGTTTTACTTTCTCATTTAATCATTATGATTATTATTATTTCCACTTCACAGTTTCCATTTTACAGTCAGCTGAAGTTTAGAGAGGACCAGGGCAGGGCCATGCAAGAGGGAAGGACCTGTGGTAAAGGCCAGGGTGCATTAAGTGTGTATGCCTTCACAGGTGTTCAGTCTTTATCATCCAGACAACGTTGTAAAATGAGTGTTACTCCTTGTTTCATGACAAAACTAAAGCAGGGAAAGGCTGTGTTACTTGCACAAGGTTGCCCGGTAGTCAGTGGTAAAAGCAGGGTTCAAACTCTGCCTTTCCACTCCTCTGGCTAGAGTCTGCAAATCCCAGTGAGAGTGAGATGAGGTGTTGGCCTAGATACATTTTCACAACTAAGACGCAATACCTGACACCCACAACTTAAAGGAGGAAAAGTTTATTTTGGCTCACAGTTTGCAGAAGTTTCTGTCTATAAATGGTTGGCGCTAAGGCAGGACAGCATGTCCATGAGGCATGGCAGAGAGAGATCAAGGAAGCAGGGGAGGGAGATAGAACCTTCCAGGCCACGCCCCCAGGGACACACCTTCTCTAACCAGGGTTCACCTCCCAACATCACATTTAGCTATAAACTCATTGTGGGCTAATCCACTGGTGAGTGTCACGCCCCCATGATCCAACCGCCTCCCTAAAGCCCCACATATAAGTGTGTAAGGCTTTGTGAGGACAGCTGGATACAAGCCATAGCAGACATGTTCCTCTGGCAGCCATGGAGCAATAAGTAGCTGGTTGTTGGTCCAGCAGGCAAATGTCTGGGTCTGCAGTGAACTTTTCTATTGTTTTCCAAGCCCCGTTAATTGTTTCCACTCATCAATCTTCCAGGGGCCAGCCATCCCTGGGATTTCTTGCACCTTCTCCCTGCAGGAAGTGGGCCACAGTGGGTACTGGGGATACCATGGTTCACAGTTTTATCCTCAAGAAGCTTAGGCTGTCTTGGGAGTACTGACAAGCAAACACAAGTGCCAGGCTCTTAGGAGTGCTCAGCTCAGAACCTAGACTTGTGAAACCAGAACCAACTGCCAAAAGGAGCTATACCTCCTGGGATTTAACAAATTGGTAGGAGCAACCCAATGGGACAGGGGGAATGTAGGGTGTCCCAGACAGAACAGCCTGTACAAAATCTGATGAAAAATCAAAGTTTGCAATCACCCGTTGTCTCCTGCACAGCTGTAAACACTAAGAGGATAAGCACTCTCTCTCCACTCTGAGTCTCTAGCACTTAGTGAGTGCAGGCAGGAGCCGCCCCTTCAAGGACGTTGGATGCATGTGTACTTGCCTGGATGTGGCCTGTGTTGTAGGCCAGCCTTAAGGGTGTAGAGAGGGCATCCTTCCTCCTACTAGCTGCCTTCTTTCTCTGGCTACTCAGCCTCTGTCCAAAGCTTTGTTCTAGGAAGTCTGATATGCCTAATTTGCACTTAAGTCTGTATTGAAGAATGCCCAGAAATACAGACACAGACTTAGTAAGACCCTGTCTCAAAATAAAAATATAAAAAAGAATCTAAGGATATAACTCAGGGTGGAGACCCTGGATTCAATCCACAGTACTGATAAATAAATAAATAAATAAATAAATAAAGGAAGGAAGAGGAAGAGGAGAGACCTGTGAGAACACAAAAATCACAGTTTAGCAAACTAGGAAGAGAATCCTCACTAAAAAAATGAATCTGCTGGCACCTTGAACTTGCTCTGCCCAGTCTCCAAAGCTGTAAGAAATAAATACCTATTGTTTAAGCCACCCAGCCTATTTTGTTATGGTAGCCCTAGGTAAGACAAAAATTGGTACTGAAGAGTGGGGTACCACTCTAGGAAGTACAGAACCCTGTGGGAGAAGCTTTGGAAGTGGGCAGGGGGAAGAGATTGGAGTTTTGAGGTACATGCCAGGAATATGGATGCTAAGTGCAATTCTGACGAGGTCTCACAGGAAAGAGGAGCATGTTATTGGCAAAGGAGAAAAAAAGCAATCCTTGTTATAAAGGAGAATTTGTTGTATTCTAGTGTTTTGTGGAAAGTAGAACTTACAAGTGATGCAATTGGATATTTAGTGGAGATTTCTAAGCAAAATGTTAAAGGAGAGGCTAGGTTCTTCTTAGAGTAGGTGAGTTAAAGGATTATTAAGCAATAAAGAAATCAGAATTTAAAGATTTGGAAAATTCTAGCCTGCTCATATTACAAAAACATAAAAAAAAGTTCAGAAGAGAACTGAGAGGGTGTAGCAAACAACCATTTGATAAGATTGGTGCAGGCGTGAACTAATTAGCCACCCCAACAGAAACACTGCCAATTTGGACAAAGGGTGCTGGAGACAGTTCAAAATGAAGACAGAATGTGGACTTCTAAGACCCTCCAGGACTGAACCACAGGGCTATTCAGCAGCAGTAAGCATGCACTCATGGACCTCATCTCATTCCCGTCACTTGTGATTCAGAGAGCATCGGGGCTGCGTCCCCAGTTCATGGGAGAGCTCGGGAGAGGGACATCGCTTCAGTTTCAGCAGGCCAGCATCTGTCCTGAACATCTGCAGACATAGGACCACCCAGCAGAGCTTCAGAAGCATCCAACCAAAGACGATTAGTCTTAAAGTGTAATGTTATTTGCTTTGCTGAGTTTGGGATTTACTTTCAATCCATCATCCCTTTCCTCCTTCCAATCTCCCCCTCTTGGGAGGGAATATCTCTCTTATCCTTGTTCCTCTATGGTACTTTAGAAGCTCATAACTTTTATAGTTCCCTAGGTTCATAGCTGGGGAGCAATTTGCCTCAGGACAGAATTATAACTGGCATCTCACCCATATCTGGTTTAGATGATATCTAGGTGAGGCTTCAGACTTTAGAGTTAGTGCTAGAACAAGTTAAAACGTTGGGGGTTATTGGAATGGAGTGAGTATATTTTGTGTTCTAGAGGATATGAAGTTTTAGTGCCAGCTTCAAAAAGTTGTGGATGGAATACTTCTGTCCACATACAAATTCATACATTGAAGCCTTCACTTCCAATGTGATGTTATTTAGAGGCGAGGAGTTTGGGGTGTGATTGGTTGAGATGAGGTTGTTAGGTGAGACTTCTTTGGTGGAAGTAGTGTCCTGTTTATAAGAAGAGGAAGATATTGTCTCCCTAGTGTAGGAACCTGAAAGAGCAAATAAAACCCAAAATGTGCACTAGATAATATGAAAGGGAAAGAAATTGTGCAAAGGAAGGAACAACTGAGATGAGGGAAAGAAGAAAAAGAAAGTACTAAGGCAATATATATATATATATATATATACACACACACATATATATGCATGTATATAGAAATGTAGCTGGGATAACTGTACTGCTGATGTCTGGTGGTTTATTGAAAGGAACCGTTAATGCTTAAATTTTTTTTATAGATTTTGACCAATTTTGCATGCTTATATCTGATAATCTGAGCAATTTATGTGAAGACAACATTATGCAACATAACAAGCATTGGTGAATTCCTACCATCCCGTCTACTGAAACTCTGTATTGTCTCTAATGTTTCTTTCATTATTATTTTCTTATTCTCTTTAATTGTTTGATCAATCTTCCATTCTTACATCTGGTAATCTGAGCAACTTCATTGAAGATAACAATATATAATATAACAACCACTGTTAATCCCTATCATTTGGTTTGAAACCCTGTATCATTTTTAATTTCCTTGTTTTGTTTCATTTGTATTTTGCTATTGTTCTTTTTTTTAACTATTTTCTTTAAAATTAAAAAAAAAAAGAAGAGGAAGAGACCAGAACCCACCTTTTCTCTTTCATGTGAGGCCATAGCAAGGACAGTCTGCAAGCCAAGAAGAGAGTCTGCCTCACCAAAAGCAGAGCCTCACTAGTCACCAGGCACTGCCAGCCACACAGCACATAGTCGTCTCTGTGCTACATTGGGTGGCCCTGACGGAAGAGAGGTAGATGAGGCGTGGTCCCACTTCACACTGTTCTTTCAGATAGAAAACAGTTTTGCATACATATACTTGTACCCACTGGGGAAAAGTGTCTTCTCTGCATTTTTTTTTAAATATAGAGCCAGGTATAGTGTAGACATCTATAATTCCAGCACTTAGGAGGGTGAGGCTGAAAGATCACCCTGAATTCAAGAGGCCAGCCTGGACTGCACAGTGAACCCAAGGCTAGCCTTGAATACATAGTGTGACCCTGTCTCAAGAAAACAAACAAACAAAAACCAAAAAATGCAATCATGCTGAACTTGTTATTCACCCACTTAGTTTTTATAGTAATTGTTTGTTAACTCTATTAATATTGACAAGCAGAGGGGCTGGGGATTTAGCTCAGCGGCAAAAGCGCCTGCCTGGCAAGCACAAGGTCGTGAGTTCAGTTCCCGGTACCGGAGAAAAACAAACAAACAAAAAAAAACAAATATTGACAAGTAGATATTTGGGACATTCCTTTTGACTGCTAGTCATGTAAACATGGTACTTTTTTCCTAGTCAGGCCCTTCTTGATGGACATTAATACTTTCAGCCTTCAGCCTTCTCATGGGGAGAGACAAGCCCCTAGCACCGTGTGCCACATGCATTATTAGTGATATGCACGTCGTACAGAGAGGGCACCAGCTCCCTTGCTGACAGCATCCCCTACTCACATTTCTTTTCCACAAGATTGGAGAAACAAAGAAAAAAAGAGAAAGAAAGAAAAGAAGGAAGGAAGGGAGAAAAAACAACTGTCTACAGTAATAAATTGAAGCTAGTGAGGGAGGAATGGAGTCAGCCAGAAATCACCCACATTTCTTTGATCTGATCTCCAAGAGCGTTTCTGCATATACTCTCTGCTGGTCTGGGAGAAGGGTTGGTACCCAGAGACCTCTGCTCTCCATTATCCCCAGGACCTGAGGACAGCCACATACTTCATCCAATGCCAGACCATTTCTTTTAAAACATTTTAATGTATCTAAAGTCTGCATTCAGGTTACAAATCAGTAGCTTCACTGTAACCACTTCTGGCCTGAAATGACATTGAATCCTTGGGGAGAACATGTGTGTGGCTTCTGCCAGTCACTGGAGGCGCCCTACCTGGGGATTCAGGAAAGGCTTCCTAGTGAAAGTGAGTAAGAGCCTTGAAAGATGAGAAAATGTGTACAGTCACACAGGGTGGAGAAGAGAATTGCAAGCACATATCAGGTGCTCAAAAAAAAATAGACAGGCTACTCTTCTGCAAGCTTGATATGTTCTGGATATGGCAAGAATAAAAGAGGAAAAACTCAAGGAGAATTTAGCTGGTGCTTAGCTGATCACCCTGCCCCTGCCCCCAAAGTCTGTGCACTCAGGACCCAAGTCCTTGCACCTGGATTTTCTGAGTGGGATTGGGATAGCAAAGTACAGGATAGGCATCATTGCTTAAGGATGGAGATGCATCCTGAGAAATGTATAATTAGCATTGTTAACTGAGTTCACTGTTATACACACGTCAGAGAGTGTGCTTACACAAATAAGCCAGCTATGATGTTCCGAGGTGATACAATCATAAGACCACCGTCATATAGATGGTCTACAGTTATGTGGCACAAATCCAACAAAAATTACAGAGGGAGAATGTTATGTTCAAAGTTGGAAAATGGCTTTCTTCCACAACTGATTTGGTAGGTCAGGAGGCACCAGTCAGTTCTGTGGCAAAGGGGAAATGACACACAGGACTGTAAAGGGAGCACAGGATATTCTTTGCTCACATTTCCAGCCCGTTAAGGAAGAGTGCTGGCCTTTCTCCTTGTTGAGGCACTCCTCGGCGTTGCAGCTCAGGCCCCAGCAGCCGTACTGCGGAGAATACCCAGCTAACAGGAGAAAAGGAGCTGGGCATCCAGGTCTGCTTCCTGTCCCAGTGCTGACCGTGAAGTCCCTGTATGTGAGGTCACCCTCCTTCCCTGAGTGCTCATGTCAAGGACAGTAAAGGAGCTTAGTCATTCTCAACAAAGGCTGCAGCTGGGGAATTGAAAGCCTGACAGATGACCATACTGCAGACCAGGTGGTCAGCATGCCTGAGGGCAGGACTCAGGCACTGTGCTGTTTCGCTTTTAGGCTCCTCAGATGATTCTAACATGTGCCCACGAAGAGCACAATAGGCCTAGACCAGGTCCCCTCCGCGGTCTGGTCAGGAAGGCTTGCCAGGAAGTAAACACATGTCTCCCGCATTTTGTCCTCAAAATACCCACCATTATGTCATGGCATCTTGCTTATAAGTGTTTTATTTGTGGTTTTGACACACACACAAAGACTTTCCTACCAGGCTTAGAGCAGAAGACAAGGCTGCTTTGCTTTGAAGTTTTGTCCCAGTCCGTGGTTCTGAGCACTTACTGTACCTTGGACACCATGCTAGGAGCTGGGGCTACACAGGAGTCCGCTGCACTAGGGCATCATGTAGCTCCAGGAACAGTCAGATCCCAAGCAGATGATGCAACAGCAGAGGCCTTGGGGCACTGAGAAAGCGAAAAGTCAGTTTGGAGTGGGAAGGAACTCATTGAAGAGGAAGCCCTGAGGCAAGGTAGGAGAGGTGCTCAAAGAGTCCTCTGGGAGAGAGCTGGGAGAGAGTCCTTTTCGGAGCCATCCTGAGGTGCCTCCCCAATACCCAGGGCTGAGCAGAGTGAGGCAGTCACTGCTGTCAGGCCTGGCTTCCTTGGCCTGTGATGGAAAGCACAGCAGTGACTTTACCGTCTACCATGGTCTTTCATAAAGAGTCCAGTTTTCCAGCAAGGGTGACCCTTATTTGTGGTAGGAAAATCCCTTATGTAATTTCACAGAGATTGAGTGACCCTGTGTCAATCAGTGACACACGGTCACTCAATCTCTTACGCCACTTCCAAAAGAGACTCACAGGTTTACAGTGCTACTGTAGTCCTCTGGGGTTACTATAATAAAAATCTCTCAGACTGAGTCATTAATAAATAATATAAAATTACCAGGAATGATAGTGAGCACCAGTAATCCCAGCACTCTGGGCGGCTGAGGCAGGAGGATTGCACATTCACACTTAGCCTGGCTAACTCAGTGACTTAGACCTGAGGTATGAAAGAGGTATGTAGCTCAGTGTGAAGGGACTGGCTTTAATCACAGTGTGCAAGAGAAAGAGAGAAAGAGAGAGAGAGAGAGAGAGAGAGTCACAGAGAGAGGTAGAGGTAGAGACAGAAAGACAGAGACAAAGAGATAGACAATAGACAGTAGACACACAAATTCAAACTCTTGGGTCTTACCTCAGACCTACTGAATATGGGAACAGGTCCAGCAATTTAGGTTTAAGAAGCCCTCCAGGTGATTTGGATGAGGCTACATGCTGAAAACAACTGCATTATAGAAAGAGGATGGAGGGAGCAAATGGAATTTTTTCTCTTGTCTATTGCCTCTCTTAGGTCTCCAAAAAGTAATCCCTAGAAATAGGATTATGGAGTAAGATTTTATGGATGGAGTAAGGTTTTATGGATGCCAGGAAGAGTCTACTTGCCCCAAATGTCTCCCTGAAAGTCTCGCAGATATTCTTCTGACATACACCCCTTTGGCTTTAAGTTTTGTTAAAATGGCCCCTGTGAAGAGCTTGTAGTGAATGCGCTTCAGCTGCTAACATCTTCATGCAGTTTAGGTTAGTGTTTATAAATCTTGGCTGCACACCACAATCACCTGGAGAGTTTCAAAAATCACAAAGGTCTTGGTCCCATCCCCAAAGATTCTGAATTTATTAATCCAGAGTAGTGTCTTTAAAAGTCTCCCCAAGTGAGCTGGGCAAAGTGGTGCACACCTGTAATCCCAGCTCTCTGAGAGGCTGAAGCAGGAGGATTGCAAGTTCTAGCCCAGCCTGGGCAGCTTAGCAACTTAGTGAGACTCTATCTCAAAATAAAAGAATTAAAAAGTATTGTGGCTGTAGCTCAGTGCAAAGGCCTTGGGTTCAGTACCCAGTACTGGGGGGGAAAAAGCTTCCCTAAGTGGTCTGACATTCAATCAAAGTCTGAAAACAACTTTATTAGCTGATTCAGTTCTTTCCAAATAGAAAACTAAATACCTGAAGACAATTACCCCTGGAAACAAATGCCATAGAAGGGCAGGGTGTTCAGCTTCTTGGGCTGCTGTAACACATTACCACAACCGGTCAGCTCGAACAACAAATACATTGTCTAACATCTCTGAAGGAAACCTGAGATGTGAGCAAGGCTGCTTCCTCCTGCAGGTGGTGAGGAAGACTGTGTTCTAGGCCTTTCCCTAGCTCTAGATGGTTTCTAGCAATCTTGGGTATTTCTTGGCATGTGGACATGATACCTTTTATCTGCCTTCACCTTCACATGGCATTCTCTCTGATATACCTGTCCCCAGGTAGAAATTCTGCCTTTTAGAAGAACACTAGTCATTGCATGAAGGTCCACACTAATAACCTCATTTTAACTTGATTACCTCTGTAAAGACCCTACCTCTAAACAAGATCACATTCTGAATACTGCTGACGACCTAGTCTTATTTATTTATTTGTTTATTATTTATTTATTTTGGTGGCAGAGAGACACAACTTAAATGGAAACAGTCAGATAAGACGGGTGGGAACCATGAGTAGAGAGCAGGTCTGGATGAGACCTACATTCCGTCCAAATCTGTAGGCTGCGGCTCCCACACAGGCCTTCCTAGGCCCCTGGTCACTCCACCGTGTGATTTCCTGAAACTGTTGGACTACATTAACAATTTTTAAATTCACCTAAGAGAAGAAGCTTATTGTGTATCAGACACTGACTCTTTTCAACAACCATGCGAGGATCCCTGGTTACAAATGAGAAAATGGTGCCTCAAAGAAGTTAAAGGGATTTGTGCAGTCACCCAACTGGGGCATATGTAGCTACAATGAAACCTATGTACTTCCAGTGTAGAAGAATCAGCTGCCAAAGGCAGAACAGTTCCCAGAGACAAAGCAAGTGGAGAGGAGAATCCAAGATTGCACAGAATGCATTTTAATGAAACAGGAGAAAGGGTGCTTATATGCTAAGCTGGACCAAAGTAGCCCCAAAACAACTGGAATGAATGTGGGCTTTCTAAAAATGAAGCCAAATTACTGTATCAAATACCAGTTTTGAAACAATCTGGGTATCAGTGTTCAGCATAAAACATTCAACTAATTTTCTTAACAACTTTGTTTATCCTATAAGGTTTGGAATGCGTGCCTGGGTCACCAGGGAAAGATGGTTGTGTCATATCAAGTTCTATCTTCACATTAGGGGGTCTTCTGGATCTACTGTGTGTGTTTCTGTGGCTTTCCCAGCTGTCATTCTGCCCTCTTCTGTCACAGATCTCCCACTTCCACCCCTATCCCAATTGTCCTAAACCATATATGCCATTAGCCTAGGACAAGAGTAGAGGTGAACTGTCATGCAATCTTTTAAATTTCCACTTAATTCACAGAAGCAGTTTGCATATTTTCCTTATTTTAAAAATTATAGTTTTACCGATGTGTTTGCAGCAGAATAAGGTATAAGATGAATTCTCTTCTGAATAATCCTGGGATTCTTCTAGGTATTGCAGGTACATACTCCCGCCTACTACTTACTGTTCATTTACTGGGATGTGGGCAGAATGTTGTGCTAGGTGTTTGACATTCATCCATTCATTTTTATATCTCCTAACATACTGACCTTTGAGGTAGCTGTGGCCATCCTTGTTTTAGAAAAGAGGAATAGAGGCTCAATGACTTTGGGATAATTTGGCCAAAGTCGTGATATTAATAGAAGACAGGTTTGTATTTGAACACATGTCAGCTTGGCTTGTCTCTTTTGAAGTCCTTGTTTCCATGGTAGGATTCTTTGGAATTATTTCTACACATGGTTCTCATCTGCCAGAAACTCAAGAACTGGGCTCTGTGTATATGAGTGCATATGTGAAAACATGGGTTTGTATGTATGTGTTACAGGGTGGCTTAGCCAAAAGGAGGGATTGTGCTTTGGTTGTTTTGGTTTTAAATTAATTTGATTCTTTTAAATTTTGCTTATGTTTGAGTATGTAGTACTTGCACACTGTCCAAAATGTAAAATATGTGTATTTAAAAGTCTTGTCCCTGGAGGGGTGTGGTGGCGTACACCATGTCTTTGAACCCAGCACCTGGGAGGCCAAGGCAGAAAGATCATGACTTCAAAACCAACCTGGACTATGTAGTGAGATCCTGTCTAAAAAAGGTATTGTTTCCCAGCTGTGCAGGAGTTCCCCTTGCCCTTTGGAGGCAAAATATGTTAACAGTGTTTTCAGTATCCTGTCTGAGGTATTTAAGGTATGTGTTGTACATGCATTTAATTTACCTTTGAAGATGTTGATTTGGGGTACCTATCAACTGCCAAGTGCAAATATCACTGGTTGTGAAGTACTTTGTCAAATGTGACTAACATTTTCAAATGTGGAAAATCTAGTGCTCAGGCCCAATCCAAAGATGTTCTGTATATTTATATGGATAAGTGTATAGCTGTATGTGTATTTGTCTGTACTTACACACATATAATTACTTTATTCAAATGGAAACATTCTCTACAAATTGCTCTCCGCTGTGCTTTTTTCATTACATTTAAGACCATCTAATGTCAACATTCATGGAGATACCCCATTCTTTTGAATGTCTTTGTAGTATTCCAAAGTATGAATATTGATAATTTATTTAACCAGTGTTACTGCAATTGAGTATGCTATGCTTCATGACTACACTTACATGTATATCTTTGCATTTATATGGCCATAGTATCTGTAGATAAATTCCTAAAAGTGGAACTTCTAGGTCAAAAGGTAAGTGTTATCTATGTTTATAGATTTTTCCATACTGCACTCTAAGCAGGTTACACCCTTTTACAGTCACAGCGGTAATGTTTGCATATAACTTCTGCACACTCCTGACAACATGTTATCAAACTTGCTCATCTCTGCCAGTCTGATAATGGCCAAGTCATTCAACTTTCCCACCCTGGGCTGGGCTGGACTGTGAAACCGGTCTGACGCTTTGCAGGTGTTACTGGTAGGAAATAGTGCCTACTGATCTTTTGGATTTTTTTTTCTGGTTGGGTACAAATTGTGAAATCTGATGAAGGGGAGCAGCCAAGTAGCCTCCACGTAAATCCGTCTTTGTCTATGGTGTTTGGCTGGATTTCGGTGACGTTGGGTTGTCATTAGTGTGAGTCTGAAAGATTCCCAAAGCTGAAATAAGGACCTTAACCCATGCTTTTCTAGTAGGTTTGCTGAGTCTCACCACAGAAAAAGAATTTTCAGGACACATCAGTAAGAGGCCTGGGAACAGGTTATTAGAGATTTAGGATGCACTCAAGAGCAGACTGCAGGCACTCAGAGGAATGAGATGCATTACAGTTTGGAACTGGGAACATTTATATTTTTCTTGCAGGGATGGAAAGCCTAGGAAATAGTGTTTCCTCTCAACTCCAGAAGGAAACTAGCCCTTCCACAGACATGGGCAGTTTTTGTTTTTGCTTTTGAATAGGTAAATTAAACATGCTCTGGATTCTCTCAGCCTTCTGCTTTACCTTGGGGTCAGGCTCTTGTTTCTTACTTTTCCAGTTTAGCCTATTTTTGGCCTTTTAGTGATGAGTCTGGTAGGGGAGGAGTCTAACTCTAGCCAAAAGAATGTTGGTTCAAGAATGGCACAGGCTGACCAGGGATAATGGTATTTTAGTTGCTGCTTAGAACTGTGCCTTTCTCCTCTGAGTTGTTTGGCTATTAGCAGACTTAAGGCTGGGAACATTTCCTGACAGCACCTCCTTTAGCAAAATCTGGTGCCCCTCCCACTCAACACTGATCCTTCTTCCTGATTTCTCCAAATCAGCAACAGCGTCACAGGCAGAGGTGTGCATACCCTCATTTGTCTATGCATGGGAGTATATTTGAACATCTACAAGTTCCAGGCCTTGTGGTGATGGGAATTCTGAGATGCACAGAACGAGGGTTTTCTCAGAAAGATCTCAGCATATAGGGGAGATCTATCCTGCACGTGCACACTTCCACCTCCCATCTCCTGGAAGCCAACAGGGGCCACCCAGTAACTTCAGACTCCACCACACCGGGAGCCTCCAGTCATTCCTGGCAGCTTGGGCCCAGCTGTGAGTTTCTCCAGAGAACAAGTTCCTGTGGTGGGTCCAGGGTGGCACACGTGATGTGTGTAAATGGTAATAAAATGGACTCTGCCAGACAGTTCTTCCAATCGAGATCATCCATAGCTCCATGTGAACATCCTCCTGGATCCCGCTACCTGAGATCTGGAGCTTCCAGTAGTCTCTAGCCTGTTCTCACCCTGCACCCCACCCCTGGACGGTCACCCTGCACTTCTTTATTCAAGTCCCAAACCTAAGGCCCTTTCAGATTGCAGGGCCACCACTTGGGTTGACTGTTCTCAGCTGGATTGTCCTTTCTCTCTTTTAAAATATTATTCTTTATGTCCCAATTCCTGCAAACTTCCTGGCTCTTTCAAAAGTGGAAAATGCCCAGGTTTTGAATCGACAGTCAACCAATTTCTGTGACACTGGGCCAATGACTTAACGTCAAGGAACTTTAATTCCCTCTCCTGATAAAATGCACAATGTAGTAATAAACTTTCCCAGGTCGTCACCCGATGGGCCGCTGCTCCGCTGCTCAGAGGGCATCTTGGGTTCAGGGACTAGTGGGAGGTCCCCACTCAGATGAGGGTGCACGGGATGCTGACTCCTGAGAGAGGTGTTAGGAAGACAGGCAGTGAAGTGAGCCTGCGTTTCTACTCTTTCAGTTTACCCAAAGCTGGCTTCCTCCTCACATCCCCTGCCAAGCCCCCTAGAGCATCTCCCAAATCAACCCTTGTGTATCTTAGAGTTTCTCGCCACTCTTCAACATTTCTTTGTTGAGTTTCGGGGTCAGCAACTCCTCCGGTTTGCCCAGGGCTGTCCTGATTGTAGCACTGAAACTGCTGCATCCTGAGAAATCGCTCGTCCTAGGCGAACTGGAGAGTTGGTCTCCCTCTGGCCGTAGACACAGTGCCCATAGGAGGTGAGTGGTAGGCCTGCAGTTTCAGTATGACCACAAAGGGCTATGTGCCTCCTCAGAGTGTTGCTGGGCTTTGGACATGTCGTCTCACTTGTCCTCTAGGGGAAAACTGAGGTTCTCCTAAATTAAGGCACCTTCTCAGGCCTCCCAGTGGGGAGACCCCAGTGTAGAAGTGTATCTCCCCCATACCAGTTGTCTCTGCTAGGGGGTATAGTTCAGTGGTAAAGCATTTGATGCCGGTGTCTCTGCTGCACCCCACTGACACTTGAAAATGATTTTTTTGTAATGTGAAGTACCCTGCTATCGCCCCACTTCAACTATTTTCTGATTAAGACACCTGAACCTTAGGCTTTGTGGCTTCTCTGTTCAGTGCTTAAAGGCTTGATTACGATGACAATGAGAATGATGCTTATTTCCTGGTTCTTAGCGGTATCTGTTGATCACATTTGCTGGATAAGTGACTTTTCCAGATCAGTGGTGCAAAAACGAATTGTCCTAATTAGGGTGTGTGCTGTGGTCTGGATAAGTGTTCCTCAAGGGCATATGTGTTAGAGCCTGTGATGCTCTTGGGAGGTGGTGGAACCTTTCACTGTTATCAGAACACTGCTGACCTTTGTTAAGATTTCAGGAGATATAGCCTCTTTCTTATATAATTATTTTTTTTAAAGCTGATAAGCACAACCTATGACATTTATTTGTAAGAAAAACAGGTAAACATGGAGTGTTTTATTGCAGTCCTTTGCTCAGTTAGGTGGTTTCTTCTTCCAAGTGCTTTTAATACTTTCCACAGCTCTCTCATGAGTTCCCAGAGGATCTCATTAGCTCTAAGGAATCAAGTTTTCAGGAAGCCCTTTGGCTGAGGTTCTAATGACTTCTACTCTGCTCAAATAGTCAGTCAGTTCCGTGACTTGTTCTTTAAAGGAGGCATCCCCATCTATCAGGAGATATCTGGGATTTAGTTATTTCATCCTATTCTGTTTTATGGATCTCTCTTCTTTTCTTCCTTTCTTATCTACCTTTCTTCCTCCCTTCTTTTTTTCCACCCCAGTACTACAGATTGAACCCAGGTGCTTGCACATGCTATGCAAATATGTACCAGAGCCACATCCCCAGCCTTTTTTATTTTTCATTTTGAGTCAGGGTCTTAACAAATGGCACAAGCTAGCATTGAATTTCAATCCTTCTGTGTAGCTGGGATTATTATACCCAGCTATAGATTTATTTTGTCACTAACACCATAGACATCTTTCCTTGTCCATATATTTTTTTTTAATGGTCCCATGGATTTAACCCAGGGCCTATGCTAGGCATGCACTCTATTATTGAGCCTTGTATATATGTTAAGTGTGTACTCCATCACTAAGCTACATGCCCCAGCCACAAATCTCATTCTTGTTTTTCTTACAAATCTCATTCTTATTCATGGCTGCCTGGCTCCATTTTATAAGCAAAATCTGATGTATTAAACCAAATTTCTTGAGTGGAACCTTTGAGCAGATTAATTACTGGTCTAGCCACTAGTTGCTTTCTGGATTTGTTGCAGAATGATTTTAGCATAGGGTGCAAAAGTAGTTACTCATTAATTCAAAATTTTAAACATTTGCCAGTTTGTCTTAAAAACCTCAGAAATATTAATTGTCCATACTTGCTATGAATGTTTATTCCTAATTATATGTGGTAGATTGACAGGAAGAGGAATGATTTGAACCTAAAACCTGCTTAAATGTCTGGGTAATTTTTCTGATTAAGGGGAGTTTTTTTCTCAGCTCTTAAGAGACAAAAAGATTTAAATCCTATCAAATATCTTTTCTGACCATAATGGTATAAAGCTAGAAAGTAATAATGGGGAAAATTGGAAGTTCTCAAATATGTGGATATTAAACAACATACTTCTGGACAACCAATGCATCAAAGAAGAAACAAAAATGAAATTTAAAAATCTTGAAACAAACAAAAAAACACAACATCCTTTTCCTACCCAGTACTGAGGATTGAACCTCTACCGTTGAGCTACACCCTCAGGTTTTTAATATTTTATTTTGAGCCAGTGTCTCAATGAGCTGTGCAAGCAGGCCTTAAACTTGTGATTCTCTTGCCTCAGGCCCCTGAGTAGTTGCAAATATACACATGTGTCACTGTGCCTGGCAACATGTGAAAATCTATGGTGTCACAAAAGCAGTTCTAAGAGGGAAATTCAGCTATAAATGCCTATATTAAGAAAAAATAAAGATGTTAAGTAAGCAATGTAACTTTATGTCAAGGAACTAGAAAAAGAAGAACAAACTAAGCCCAAAGTTAGCAGATAGAAGGAGGCAACAACATCAGAAATAAGTGACATGGAGGATAGAAAAACAAAAGATCAGGATAGAAAAACAAAAAAGATTTTAATTTTTTGAAAGATAAACAAAATTGAAAACCTTTACTAGGTTAAAAACAAAGAGACATACTCAAACAAAACTTTAAATAAAAAGAACAGCACAGAAATGCAAATGATCATAAAAACTATTTTGAACAATATGTCAACAAATTGAAAGACCAGTAAAGAAATGGATAGATTCCTAGAATCATACAGCCTACCACAACTGAATCATGAAGAAAAAGAAAATCTGAGTATATTAATAATGATAAAAATGATTTAGTTGTTGCTATGGTTGATACATTGTGTCAACTTGGGGAGTCTAGAGGTTTGCCTAAGTAACTCAGCAGGAAGCCAGGGTGCTTACTTTGTATACATCCTGAGCCTGTGGAAGAGGAGGGCATGGAGATTTTGTGAGAGCTACACACCCCTTAGGTGGGGGTAGCCTGTTTACCAAGTAAGGCAAGGAAAGAAGCTGCTTGCCGCCATTCCTCCCTTTTGCTCTGGCTGTTTGCTGTTCGGCTGCCACTCCCCTCTTTGGTCTTGTTGCTTTGCTGTGTTCTGCTGCCATGAACGTTTGCCCTCTACCATGTGCCACTCTGCCCCAGATCCAGCCAAGTATGGACTGAAACCTCCACAAACTGTAAGCTAAATAAACCTTTCCTTCCTTCATTTTGGGTGTTGGGTATTTTGTCTCAGCAACAAGAGAAAAGTAACTAAGACAGTTGTTAATCAAGAACCTCTCAAAAAGGAAAAGCATAGGACCAGATGACTTCACTGGAAAATTCTACCAAACATGTAAAGAATTAATGCCAGTCCTATCAGAAAGATGTCCCCTTCTCCTGGATAGACAGAACCAATATAGTCAAAATGGCCATACTTCCAGGATTGATATACAAATGTAATGTAATCCCAATCAAAATACCAACAGTATTTTTCATAGAACTGTAGTAAACAATCCCAAAATTCATATGGAAACAGAAGAGACCCAGAATAGTAAAAGCAGTCCTGGGCAACAAGAGCACAGTGGGAAGCATCACTGCCCCAGATTTGAAGTTATGTTACAAAGCTCTGGTGACAACAAAGAAATGCACAAACACTGTCATGAAGATCAGTGGGACAGAAGAGAGTGTGAAGAAACAACCTCAGGCAAATTCAACTATTTGATCTTTGACAAAGGAGCCAAAAAGATACATTTGAGGAAAGTTTAATACATGGGAAAACTGGCTAGCCACATGCAGAAGATTCAATCTAGGCCCATAACCTTCACTATGTACTATACTAAAATCAAAATGGATCAAAAAACTAAGCGTTAAAACAAAAACACTTAACCTACCAGAAAATAAAATAGGTAAAGCTCTGGAAGCGATAGGCATAGGTGGGGACATTCTGAGCAGAACTCTGATTTTTAGTAAGTACTGGTGATCAAACTCAGGGGTGCTCTACCACTGAGCTACATCTGCAGTCCTTTTTTGTTTTTTCGATGTTGCCCTGGTGGAACACAAATTGGCAATCCTCCTGCCTCAGGCATCCTCAGTGCTGGGATTATAGGGATGAGCCACCAATCCTAGCTCCTAAGGCTTTTAAAAATGGTTGGATATGAGTCTGTCAGTAACCTTGACCAACACAGTTAGCAGACTGCACATGAATTGCACAGAGATTATGATGTAAATTTGTGATTAGTTCTAAATATAGATCTCTAAATTTTATAGTAATCACTATTCTAACTGTGTTTGAGGTCAGAAAAACCAGGAACACAGATAGATAAATAGAAGATAGACTAGATAGATAGATTAGGTAGGTAGGTAGGTAGATAGATAGACAGACAGACAGACAGACAGATGGGTAGATAGATGAGATATAGGCTTTGGAACCAGGCAGAACCACCATGAAAATCTATATTTGTCAATTACTATTATGTGATCATATTATTGACAGTCATAAAAAATAAAATGATTATAAAGGACATAATGATTGGCATATAAAACCTTAAATTATAGTTCTTTCCTCTAAATATGGTAGCTTTTACATGTATCTGTTTTTTCAAACCACTGAAGCAGCAACATTCCTGTCAAGAGACAGCTGATGTTTCTTATTTCTATATATGTTTGGTCATGTACTTATTCATTTACTCAGAAAACATTTATTGAACAATCATTATGTACCAAGCATTGTGCTGGGTACAGGGGACAGAAAGATGAAAAAAAACATGAGTCTTGCCCTCCAAGGGCTGACCTGGAATTTGTCCTCCTTTTTTTTTTTTTTTTTAATTCAAGGAGACTTAAAGTCTGTACTTTGTTCTGTGTTGAAGACTATGTGCTTCTGGACAGGGTGGCACACTGCTGTAATCCCAGATACTCAAGAGATTGAGGCAGAAGGATTACAAGTCCAAGGCTAGCCTGGGCAACTTAGTGAGACCTTGTTCTCACTAAAATTTTTTTAAAAAACTAGGGTTGTACCTCAGTGATGAGGCCCTGGGTTTAAACCCCAGTAGAGGAGGAAGAGTAGGGTAGGAGGATAAGAGGAGAAAAAGGGGGAAGAGAGGGAAGGAGGAGAGGAAGAAGGGGGTCCAAATGAGATGTGATCCAAGGAGTCATGGGAATGCTCCTTAGGGTCCGGAGGGCTTCATATACTGGAATACAACTTCTGTAGTCCACATCACTACAGAGGGGGCAACCTTCTAAATCAAGCTTCCCCAAGTAGAAAAAGGTTGCCTTGTGGTAGTGAACACTATCACTGCAAGGAAGAGTTCTGGCAGAAGTTAAATGCTGAGCCCTTGGATTCCATACACTGGCAGGGAGATCCGCCAGTAAGATCCCTTCTACTTTGGAAGGCTGGAGGTTCTCTGATTGAGCTCCTATGTGTGCACAGTTCAAGACCATGACTCTCTTCTGGGCTGCTCCCCCAAGGCGGTTCACAAGTGGGCTACTGGCCACACCAACTGGTGTGAATATGGGACGAAAAAACAATACTGTCCAAAATGATGTTCTCACCAATCTGCTCCGGTGCCAGAATTTCATTCTTTGGCTTGAAGACGAGAGTCCTTGTTAAAGTGTAATCAGTTCAAGGAAATTAAAACAAACAAACAAACAACAACAAAAAAAAACACATAAGACATTTCAAAGAACATGTAAATGTACCGAAAAGGCTCCAACTGGCCAAATATAGAATAACTCAGAAAAAAATGGTAACAGAATGTGACATCATAAGAAAAAATCCATGAGTTTTACAGACACTACGGAAAAAAAGGAACAGATATACAGAGAAATGGCTCTTCTTTACAGAATGCCACCAGTAAATTTAGAACAGATTTGCAAAATGATCATTTTGCAGCCATCTGTGAAATAACTGGTATAGGGAAGGCTCAGCAGCAAATATTGAAATCTATGTACCCATTGTTGCTGAGTAGTTATATGTCTTTAAATATTACTTCACAGATGACTTAGCAATAAAAGGGAAAAGAAAAGGCACACAAATAACCTAACAGCTTCCAAGCACAGCTTCCCACAGACTCCCAGCATTTGTCTCCTGAAGTGCTGAAACATGGAAACACCACTTCTGCAGTATTTTTGCCTTTATTCTAAACAAATCCAGAATAGGACTCTTTAAAATATTGTCATGAAAGCTCACTACCCACCAAAGGTAGAGAAATTTTGCTAAAGGAAAACTGTAAGACATGGCAACCAAATGCCACGAGTAATTTGTTTGTTAGAGTCTGCACTGAAACAGAAAAGGTCATTTTAAGGATGTTACAGAAATTTGAAGATATACCATATATTAGAAAATAGTACACCAAAGTTAAATTTCAGGGATAGACAATATTACTCTCGGAGAAGTGTCAGGATATCTGCAATGTGCTTTACTCATCTCCGCTGCTGCCACCCCTGTTCCTGACCTCCTTTGGCAGCCACCTGACTGCTCCACACTTGCCCCCAACCCCCAGTATGTTCTCCATGGCACACTTTCCCAGTTTAACAGGGAACATCACCCTGCTGCCTAAGCCATCCTGTAGCTTCCCACTGCCCTTGAATCTCTGAGGTCGTGCATCTGCTCCTGTCTGGCTCCCTAACCTCAGTTCCAAAAGCCTCCCCAGTGTTCCAGCACTCTGACTGCCCATGCGCAGTTTTCTCCACTTGAAATGCTATTCTTCCCTTCCCTTCTCTTTGCAAGGCTGCCTCTTCCTCCCCTTCCTTGACTTTTAGTCTCTGTTCAGATGTCTCTTCCTTAGTGAGGTCTTCTCTGACCATCTAATGTTGGGTATCACCTTCATTGGTCATTATTACCATTGTCCACCACCTTCAAAGCACACTCATTATCTAGCTTATCTTGTGTTCTTATTGAGCCCTAGTGTGTCTCCCCTAAATGCAAACTAGACACAGGGAAACTTGTGTCTTGTCCATCATTATGGTCAGGATCATCACCAGAACCTCAGCCTGGCATAAACAGGCACTCAACAAATGCTTGTGAAATAAGCTAATGAACTGAATGAGTTGACTTAAATTCAAGTAAGTGTACCCAACATTTCCTGCCCCATCTTGCAGGTCAGGGTGTGTCACTGTACATTCCTCAGTCCACTATCAATGCCACTGTACAAGAAGACATCCTGCTGTCCGTTGACTACTCCTGCCATGGGGTGCCCACCATTGAATGGAAGTACACATCCACCTGGGCCACGCAGAAGATCGTGGAATGGAAACCAGGGTCTCAGGCCAACATCTCTGAAAGCCACAAGGACAGAGTCTCCACCTTTGACAATGGCTCCATCCAGCTCTTCAGTGTGGGTGTGAGGGACTCCGGTTACTACGTCATCACTGTGACAGAGCACGTGGGGAGTAGCCAGTTTGGCACCATCGTGCTGCATGTGTCAGGTAAGACAGATGCAGTCCCCAGGGCCCTCTGAACTGTGAGTGTGAGTAGCCTATGTTGTGATTCCAAAAGAGACCTTACCTTCCTCTCCCCTCCATCACCCCTAGAGATTCGCTATGAAGACCTCCACTTTGTTGCTGTGCTTCTTGCTTTACTTGCTGCTGTGGCTGCAGTGTTAATCAGCCTCATGTGGGTTTGTAATAGGTGTGCATACAAATTCCAGAGGAAGAGGAGACACAAACTCAAAGGTAACCCTCTAGGCTTAGTGATCATCTATTCCTGGTTTTGAGGCCACAGGTGACACATGTTATCTTATTCATACAAAGAGACCACCTTGTGGCTGATTTTCAATTCGTTGACTTGTCTTTTGCTTTGCAGAAAGCACAACTGAGGAGATTGAGCTACAAAATGTTGAGTGTTAGCCAAGGCCGGGCCCAATTACATTGCTACCTCAAGAAGAAAACATTTTCCAGCCAAAGGAACAAACACAGCCAAGTCGCTCTTCAGCTTCCTGTAGTCCTTCCATTCAACCCATCCCTGATGGGCTAGCCTGAAGGTAACACAGTTGACTGCATGGAGTTGGAGACCATGGACTGGACAAAATCAGTTCTAGGACTTGCACTGAGTTCCAGGAGAAGAGACTGAGGCTTTCAACCGGAGCTTTGCTTGGCTGCAGCTTCAGGACATGCTAACCTGTAACCAATGGCACAGAGCAGGCACTGATTGTTGCTCATGACACTGGCTCTGGCCCCTGCATGGCCTGTTGGAGGAGTCCCTGTGTGCAGCCAGCACTGGAACACTCTCCGTGCCTTTGTGCTCCTGTCTGCTCTGCACACTGCTGTACCCTCCAAATCCCCTGCTTGAATCCCACCACCAGTGCTGTGGGAGTTCCTGAGAAAACCTGAGGCATTTAGACAATCTGCTTCCTCAGAACCAGAGGTAAAGAGTCTTAAAGCTGTTGTGTTGTAGCTATTTGCTCTGAGGTGAGACCTAGTAGTTTGGAGCTTTAGGGAGAGGAGCTCAATGTACTCCTGAGGGACTGGCTTTGGACACAAGGAATAAGGACAATATCCTTTCTCTTCCTCACTTCTTCTGAGATTAGTTGCATTTTCCTGTCATGGCCCAAACTTAGGGCAGTGTGAAGAAAATGAAGCTCATGTCAACTCTGGCCTCCTGACAAGCTACATAACGATACCCCTGTGGAAACTAAGCCTGAAGAGTGGTTGGTACAACTGGCACATCAGTAACCGTGGGCTTCAGATCTGTCTGTCACCAACACTTCCTGACTCCAGCGAAGCCCTTGCTCTCTCCCCCACTTGGGCTGAGGAACACTTGGGCATCGCCTACCTCACAGTATGGTATCAGGAGAAGCACCCAGTATGCCTAGAGCATTCTGAGCAATTTAAGAAAAGCATGAGAACTCTTCAAAGGATCTGGAAAGCTGTACTGGAAAATGCTATCCCAAATACTGGAGATTAAAATGACCTGAGTTATTGTAGCTTCAGCTAAGTGTGGAAATTAGGTTCTGGCTGGGGTTTGTTGGTCACAATGTTTACCTGCAAGTTTGCCATCCCAGCTTCCATTTGGCAAGCTCTAAAAGCAGGCATGAATTTATTTTTCTTTCTCTCTTTTCTTTCCAATAGCTACAACCAAAGTTACCACCCTGATTATGATGGAGGTTGTGGTCACTACGTGTGTTTCCAGGCCTCAGCTGTAAATTTGTATGTGCAAAGGTGAAGAAGTGCTAGAATATTTCTTTCTTGCTCTTTCCTTTCAGGTCCCCAGTGTCCTTATCTTTTCCGTTTCCTGTGCGGAAGGTAAAGGGCTCTCTGGAGAACTTTGTTGAGATCTTTTCCTAAATAACAAAACCAAAGCTACAGGCAGGGATCATTTGGAGTATTCAGACAGGAAGTAGCAGTATCTGGAGAAGGGCTCCAAAGGCACTACCATACTTGATTAAAAAGGCTAAAGAACAAAGTCTATACAAGTGACACATACCTCTGGCACCTGACACATAGACGATATTTACCCTGTGTACACACATGCAAACATGTACGCCTATGCTTCCTCCACAGGCAGCAGCCGGAGGAACCTGATTGTGTGCCGAGGCAGTTTGCACACGTGACGTGAAGCGCAAGAGTACTTGAGAAAAAGGGGGGATCAAGGATGATTTGGTTTTGTCTTTCTCCTCTTTCTTGCAGAAAGTCCAGCAGCATGAAATGGGTTTGGAGCTGGGTAGCTGCTGGAGCACATGCAGAACTCACCAGAACTCTGCTTGCCAGCAGCAGGGGGGTAGTAAGCTCACCATAAAAGAAATGGAAAAGGATGTGCAGAGGAAGCCTCCATGGGCAAATTCGGATGCACATTAAATTGCTTCCAAAGAATCTCAAAGTTTTCATTTCTTTGAAAAGAGGATTTTATTTGTGCATTCTAAAAACTTCTTAACTTTAAAATCCAGAGGCTGTTTTTGTCTTGTTTTTTAAAAAGAGAATATTAACTCGTAGAGATTGCCAATGTAAAGTTATGCTGTTTCAAACTGTGAAAAAATTGTTTTTGTAAAAAATGAATGAAATAAAACATGAATATAAAGTCCTGGTCTCTGTGTCAACCCAATCCTGCCAAGAATTCTTTGGGTGATGATTCCACTCACTGCTGAGGATACCTGAAATCCTCAACCACAGCCAAGGTTCGGCACATTTTAAATGACAATGGAACTAACCACGTTAGTTCTAAATGCTTTTTAGCAATTCACAAAAATAATACCTTATTAATACAATTTTCCCTGTATTGTAGCTAGAAAACCAGTTTGAAATTTGTGCTTCCAGAATATATCTCCATAGGATCCTTTCTCATTGTGGAACAAGCTGAAGACTAGGATGCAACAGTTGTACCACCAAGTTCAGTGGTGCAAAAGTTGCCCTATAGAATACACGTGCTTTATCAACAGTGTACTCTCAGAGAGTATCATCTAAGAACCCAAGAAGGTAGATGTTGTTCTTTATCATTTCATGGTGTTCTGGGTGTGCAAGCAGAGCTAAAATAGAGACCCCAACCCTCTGAAGCCCATGCAAGATGGTGAATACCATCAAGCCTCACTGTGATTTGAAGCAATACCACACAAAGGGGAAGAGCAAAGCAGTGAGAGATCAGTCCTGTCCAATGCAGGAATGTAGAAGCAAGGCCTGAGGAAGGACACTATTCAGAACAGCTGGATAAATATAACAATGGGTAGAAAAAAGGAGGTAGGAGAGAGAGCCCAGCCTGAGTGAGGATCCAAATGTGAGAAGTCAGGTTCCCAGGGCGGCAACTCGAAGTCTGACAGTTGGGAGGGAATACTGGGAGAAGCGAAGCATTTGCTCTTGCTACCTTAGTGTTTACGTAGCTGGCATTGGTTTCTTGTGCCCAATTTTCAGAGAAGCAAAAGATACAGCTCTTGTTTACTGAAAGCAGAACAAATACTTATGGTTAGCCCCACATATACCAGGCTTCAATAAAGAACAGAAATAGGCAAGTGAAACTGAACAAACTAAAGACAAAGGCAGGGAGAAATAAATGGGAGAGGTAGGCCATCGAGCATGGCTTTAAAAAATAACTGGAATAAACCTGTCTTTATATTCACAAAAGCACTCATGATCTGCATATATAAAACATTTATAAATGGGAATAGTGGACATTCTAAAATGCTCCCTCCAGATCATGAACTTGATGTTTTAACTGTTTTTCAAACTTCTAGTTGCTTGATTCTTAGAATCACAGTTGCTTAATGTTTTTTATTTGCAAAGCATGTTAGAAATTACCATTCATTACCAACCTTATGCAAAGCTTTGAGGTTAGCTCAGAAGGTGTCTTTGCCCCCCATTATACGCAAGGGAGCTGGTGCCAAGGGTAACCTTGCCAGGCTCATACAGTTAGCAAGTAACAGAGCCAAAATCCAGATGTAGCTCATTCACCAGCCTGTAAATACCTGTCAAGGAGGGTTTTCTCCTGTCTCCCTAGGTACACGTCCCTCCAGATCCAGGTAATTCAGACTGAACATCGAACTGGAAAATGTAAATAAACACAAGGCACAAGAGTCCCTGGTAAAAAAACTAAGCTGTTGTTTCTCCTTCATTTGTTTCAGTTCCTACAATTTTTTGGATGGGTAATGGCTATCCCCTAGCCAGTGACATAACTGAACAGGGAAAGGAGGACTTACACTCTTGGCAGTCTTATCCACTTTGCTCAGATGGAATTTAAAATAATGGCCCCTACCCATTCTAATCAAAGTATGGTGCTGGGCTGGGAATACAGCTCAGCGGCACAAGTGCTTACCTGGCAAATGCAAGGTCCTGAGTTCAATCCCTGATACAAAAAAAACAAAAAAAGTATGGTGCTGACCCATAAGCTATTACTGAATCATGACAGGATAAGCTTAGAAACAAACATTCCAAAAATTTAGTATCTGATAGCAGTTTTATGCACATGAAATCAAATAAAAAGTGTTTTTACATCTTAAAAATTTTTTTGAAGGACCGGTACCAAGGGTTGAACAAGACCTTGCCCTGAGCTACTCCCTCCACCCCACCTTTTGAGCAGTAGGGATTAAACATGGCCTTATTCATGCCGCTGAACTACATCCCCAGCCATTTTTTTGAGACTGCATCTAACTAAGTTTTCCAGGCTAGCCTCAAATTTGTGATTCTCTTGCCTTACCCTCCTGAATAGCTCAGACTGCAGACACGTATGACCACATCTGGTTAAATTTTCATTTTTCTAGTAATTAATTTTTATTAGCTTGCAAAAGCATCCATCTAAAATAGATACAAAAACAACAAAAACAGAAACATGCCCACAGCTGCAATCCCAGTATTCTGGGAGGTTGAAGCAGAAAGATCACAGGATTGAGGCCAGCCTAGGCAATTTGCTGACTGTCGCAAAATAATTTTTTCCCCCTTGGTACCAGGAATTGAACTCAGGACCTCACACATGCCAGGCAGGTGCTTGTGCCACTGAGCTATATCCCCAGCCCTAAAATAAAATATTTTAAAAGGGCTGGAGTTCTTTTAGCTAGGTTGAAAGATCCTAGAACTTAGAATGCCACTCCTGGAAAGCAAATGGGTAGAAGGCAATCTGTTTGTCTAAGAGTGCCTTCTGTTCACGTTAGTGCACGCAGAGAGCTTGCCCTTCACTGATGAGTGGGGGTGAGGGATACAGACTTTGGTGCTATGGCTGTGTAGATATTATACCATTAGGTGTTACTTTAGAAAACCTAAAGGAAATGAACCTTTACTACCTCCTTTCGGATGACATCCCAATTTGCTGTATCCTCTGTGCTGCATTTGCCAATGCAAATGGGTAACATCTTGGGTTTGTTTGGTGAATGTAATTTCACATGTTACTCGTGTTACATTATGTAAATCAAAAGGAAGAGAAAATAGGCTAACAATTTTCACTTAACTAATTTTTTCTTGTAGCAGGTTAATGTACGTAGCAGTGCAGGGGTAATCTCTACTTCCCATACCTTGACATGCCTTTCTAATATTCTACATTCAGGCTAAAGAGAAAGTTGGAATCTCTGAAGAAGCTGTGTATTTATGAATATTAATGAGCAAAACTGTTTGGATGATTTGCCTTTTAAAAAAGGGGGCCGGAGGCTAGGGTGCAGAGGCTCTGGGTTCAATCTCCTGCAAAAAAAAAAAAAAACCTCAGACAAAAACACCAAGAACTGGTCTTTCTATGAAAATGTGGTATTCACTGTAGTAGTATGAGCCCACAAAGTCATGTGGAAAACTTGTGTGAGGGAGCTGGGGATTTAGCTTAGCAGCACAGCGCCCGCCTGGCAAGCGGGAGGTCGTGAGTTTGATTCCCGGTACCGGAAAAAAAACAAAAAAAAAAAGGAAAATGTGTGAGTAGTCATACTACTAGCAAGGCAAATTTTGTGGCCATACTATTTGAAGCACTAGATTTTAAACTAATTGCAGATTACACCAATTCTTTTCAATTTCCACAGATAGAAAAATGTAGTATTTGTGTCCGGGTGTTTTAGTTTTTTTATTTTTCAGTACTGCAAATGGAAGCCAGAGACTCACACATGCTAGGTGAGGGCTCTACCAATGAATTGTATCAAATATAAAAATTTCTACCAGCCCAAGATGCAAAAAAAAGTGCAAGGATTTTTCCTTGTTTTGTTTTGGTTTTTTCTGTACTGAGTATTGAATCTAGAGCCTCACGTGTGTTAGAAAGGCATGCTACCACTGAGCTACATCTCCAATCCAGATTTTTTTTTTAAAAGAAAGTTCAATTTTTTTCTCTTAAACAGAAAGAGAAAGAAAAAGGGATTTTATTATGGAGTTACAAATCATTAAAGCAAAACGCCTTAAAAATTGAAAGCTTTACTTGTAAGGAGACCTTACCCTATGGTACTATTTTCAATGATACCGAAAGGCCCATAAGCCTACATCTCTTACTAATGGGACTTCTTCAAGCATACTTTAGGACTAGGGTGCTATTTCCAAGAACAAACAGTTACTTAGAAATGGCAACTGCTAATCTATTAATTTTTCTCCCTTTAAGAAAATGGGGATAACGGATAAGACTTCAACTGGAGGAGGCAATCCAGCCAGGGTGGAGATGCTGGAACGAGCATGCACTGTCACTCAAGCAGGAAGACAGACTGAGAAACAGGAGCAAGCCTTCTTCTGTGCCTTCACCTGTCCCGTCTGAGGGGCTCTTAAATTACCTCTTTAGTTTAGACTGAGGCAGGCAACAGGACACCTGGTGAAGAGGTACTTCATTAACAAGGATCACCCTGCAGAGTCCTTCATTCAGAGTAGGACCTGCTCCTTCGGCCAGTCCGCTCTCCTTACACTTCAGCAAGAGGGCCTGGCTTGCTTGTGTAAGTAAATTTCTGTATGAAAGCTAGTCGTAAGTGTTTCAATGTTTTTTTTTTCCCACCAGGAATCAAACTCAGGACCTTGTATTTACAAGGCAGAGACTGTGCCACTGAGCATTATCCCTAACTGTTTCAATGTTCTTATGTGTTCTCTTAAGAAACGGTGGAGGGCTGGGGCTATAGCTCACCGGCATAAGCACCTACCTGGCATGCACAAGCTCCTGAGTTTGATCCCCGGTACCACAAAAAAAGACATGGTGGAATGCATGATTGAAGACACAAATCATCTGGGTCAAGAGTTCAGAAGTACTTGGAAGATTTTTAACTATACACTTTATTTGATATATCAAAGAGATTTTAAAATGCACATTCATACTCATAAGTTACTAACATTTTCAGGTTAACTGTATAAAAAAGTACTATTTCACATCTCCCCATATGGTACATCCACAACTGTACATAACTCTGTATTTCAAAGTACTTATCATTTATAAAGAGAAAAGTTTCAAATAGCTAGGTAAAAATTTATTAATTACTATTGTTAGTTTTTTTTGTTTTGCTTGTTTGATTTTTTGGACATAGTCTCACTTTGTAGTCCAAACTAGTCTTGATTTCACTCATAAGGTTGCCCAGGCTGGTCTTGTTACTCCTGCCTCTATTTTACAAGTACTGGAATCAAGTGTGCGTCATCATACCAGCCCTAATTATTTTTTTTAAGACAATATTTCTTGAAAAGATTTATTCTTTGTGCTTATAGTTAATTCAATTCAAAGCTTCTTGAAATGTCTCTGAAAAAAAAAAAAATCCTGGAAATTGTTCTACAAAAATTATAGTAGACAAGGGCTAAGTGCAGACATAAGCAGCTCCATTTTATAAACAAAGTTTCGACCTTCCATCTTACTCCACTGGACCTCCTTGAATGGTCCACGAAGATGACTCCACTTGCTATCCTGTAAAACGTCACTTTTCGGAAGGTCTTTACACTGGTTCCGGGGAAACTGAACCATAATCTTGCTGCCACTTTCAGGTCCATTACGAACTATAGAGAAACAAAAATATCAACACACTCACATTCTGCAAACTAGAAAATAACCAGGACTTATCCAACAATTTCATTCTACTGTGAAAAACCTTATCTGTCCACCAACTGAAACAACCTTATCAAAAAAGTGTTTTTCAAGCTGGGCATGGTGGTGTGCATCTATAATCTCAGCACTCTGAGAAGCTGAGGCAGGAGCATTTCAAGTTCAAGTCCAGTCTATGCAACACAGGGAGACCCTGCCTCAGAATAAACAATAAAAAAAGATGCAGGGATGTAGCTCATTACAAGGATCCCTTATACTGCTCCCCCGAAAGGAGTGCTTTTTCATTTTCAATATCCAAAATTTTTCTCATTTATATACAAGGCTGATATAAATTATTTCTGAACTATCATTTGTACTATAAAAATTAGGCAAGATGAATTTTGGCTTAGGAAATTCCTGTATTTTCAGAAAATAACCTTACTTTTGGGGGTCCTACAGATGACCGAATATAGCACTTCTGCACTGAGCTATATTCTCCGCCTTTCTAATTTTCTGAGACAAGTTCTCTCTAACTAAGCTGCCCAGGCTAAGCTCAAACTTGTGATCTTCTTGTCTCAGCCTCGCAGACTGCCAACCTACTTATTTTTAAAATACATTCATTTGGGGCTGGGGATTTAGCTCAGCGGCAAAAGCGCCTGCCTGACAAGCGCAAGGTCGTGAGTTCGGTTCCCGGTACCGGAGAAAAACCAAAAATAAAAAAAAAAATACATTCATTTGATAATTCAATCATTTGACATGCAGGTGAATATACAATAAAACTCAAACATTCAGAATCAGCACTTGAAGGGATAAAAGAAAGATCATTCCAATTTAAGAACTTCAGGTTGTACTAATAAGGTTTTAACTACTACTCAGGAATGAAAAAAAGTATTTTGAAATTCCCAGCCATAGTGGCTGTGAGTATAGGAGAATGCACATCTAGCACGTGCAAAACCCTAGTTTGACTCCTACCATCAAAAGAGAAAAAAGAAATTCTTAGCAATAAAGACCTGGAAATGGTCAGGCTTACAGAGCCCTAAACTGGGATCCTGTGGGGAAATACTTCTCACTGTCCAATTTTTCAATTTGAAAGTACTGAGAATAGAGAGTAGAAAAAATGGTAGTAAAACTGTAAATCTTAAAAACATAAATTTAAGCTAGATTATGAACAATAGCTTATTAAAGGATCTACTCATAGTAGATGCTTAGTAAAATACTTCTCTCCTCTCTGCTCTATATTATTCTTTGCATGTTTATAGCAGTCCCCCCCTCAACACACACAGGCAGAAAGCGAGAGGGACAAAGAGGGACACAGTACATCTCAGCCTTTTCTTTTTTATTTATTCATTTATTTTTAAATTTTGAGACAGACTCACTATGTCACTAAATTGCCAAGGCTGGGCTAGAATTTAAAATCCTCCTGCCTCTGCCTCCCAGAGTGCTGGGATTATAGGTGTGTGCCTCTACACTCAGCTTATAGCAGTTTATTTTTTAAAAAAGCTTAATCATTAAAAGAGTTAACAATGCGGATGCCACTTTTCAAAGGACCTACTAGCCAAACATTTTTGTAACTACTAGAAAATAATTTCTTTTTCAAAATTTAAGTACAATCAGAGAAGCGTCGATGTAAGTATGTTAACACTGCAGATAAATGAATTCTATGTAGTTTTATCGTTAAGGCTGCATGTCAAATCAAACTGTCGCAGTGGTCTGTCCTCACACTGCACAGTGCACTTCTTTTCCTGCCTTTACTTGTCCCACACTCACTCTGCAGAGCAGACTTTCATTCCTACCTTTAATAAATGTAAAACCTTCATACCTTTAAACAGATAAATAAAAAAAAAACCAAAATCAAACTCCCAACTGGCCCTCTTCAAAGCAGCACAAAGTACCTGAAATGGCATAGTCTCCACTTGGGGAGGCCACAGTTATGGCAGAGGCATTGCCGATGCTCTCGATGGGCCCCAGCCCCACGTGGTTACTGAAGCTGAGCACCTGCCAGCCCATGACCTTGGCGAGCTGCTGAACTGCATGCACTTGGTGCTGCGACATCTGTGAATGGAAAGGAAACTTGATTGACAGCACAGACATCTACTTTGCAGTGATTTCATATCATAATGCTAAGCTTTTGTTCGGGTTTTCACTGCCTACAACAACACCCCACTTTCCATTTCAGGAATTCTCGATGTGGCAACTTAAGGAGAAGGAGCAAGATCCCATCTTCCACTGCAGAAGCTAACACGGCCTGGTGCCTGCTTCCCACATCCAGTGGCAGCGTGAGCACAGGCAAGTGACCTAAACGGCCAGCTGCAGCCTCCCACCTGGATGGCTGAACGTGGAGCAACACTAAAAGTAGCGTATGTGCTGAGCAGCTTCCGTTTGCCCCTTTAAATCCAGTCTCTACCATCTTCTCTGCCCTGAGAGGCTGAGCCGTTGGCTTAAATAACACCTTATACCTCAGGCTGAGGGTTGTTCAGCTAATGGTATCCACTCAAATAATGAGGATACTGAATGGGAGCCAGAAAGGTGGCAAGGAAGGGTGTACAGTGAGGATACTTACTCCCCCAGTACTTTCCCGGTGAGTTTATCTAGACTATCTCTTGGCAAAAGGCTGCTGGTCTTCTCAAGGTGTCCTAGTATACATGGCTCCCTTGGTTAGGGTTCCTATGATTTGTTTCTCTCCTAAACCTTGACCTAGGACTAGTGACTACTAAGACCTTGAAGCCTAGTTACCTGCTTACTATAAATAATAGGCTACCACACTATTCCTGGTGGCTCTCTCACACTTACAACTTGGTAGACAGATCCCTCAAGAATACACCCTCTTGAGAGGACCACCTAGTTCTTATTCAGACCCTAACTGAACTCATTCTGCACTAGCAGTAACGGTAGCAATGCCACGATAGCAACACTGCCACTCCCCCAGATTCCTGTGATCCCTTTCTATTTGCAAGCTGTACCTCTAGACTGCCCATTGATTCAGGGAACTATCCAGTAACATTTCAGTGCACTTTTTGTGTGTGCTGAAGCTGATCAAAGCATTTAGAATGTAATCAGCGAAAAGCTACCATCCTGCACAAATATTTTAAAAGTATTTAGCACCAAAGAAGCAAAAGGAAATGAGTATACAATATTATTGCTCCTGGGATGCAGTATTTTTTTTTTTTTTTGTGTGTGTGTGTGTGTGTGTGTCCTTACCTTAAGTAGAAAAATACTATCTTACATTAGCATCCCCAAACCCTACTCTTTCTACCATAAGCCAGCATTCACTAGATTACAATTTCATGAAGAGGTTAGGAAAAGTAGTTTATTTTACAGATGTGGAAAGAAAGCATCAAAAGTCTGTCCCATGTCACAGAGTAAGTTTTTGGTAGTACAGGGACTACAGCCCAGTACTTTCTATACTGTCCTTTATTATAAGGAACTCTTTCATAAGGCTAAAATTAAAATATTCCACTTATTATTACAGACAATATATATGATCTCTTTTTCTTGGGTTAATGGTTCTCCACTCCTAGTCCTGGAGAGGTTGTAAACTTTAACAATCGTAAGAATGTTCTTTCTCCACTTGCCCGTCTCAGAAATGGTCCTTTGTCAAAGATCTAAGTATTAAAGCTGAAACACTAAATCTTCTGGAAGATAGGACAGGCAGAACTCTGGAAGACATTGGTGTAGGCAAAGACTTCATGAACAAAACTCTACTGCATGGGAAATGTATCAAAGAATCAACAACTGGGATCTTATCTTATTAAAAAGCTTTTGCACAGCAAGAAAAACCACCAACAGAAATGAAGAGACAACCCACAGGGTGGGAAAACATCTCAGACAAAGGACTACTATCTAGAATATATAAAGAACTCAAAAAAATCAGACCCCTCAAATTTAAAGATCCAATCCAACAATGAACATCTGGAATACATACTTCTCAGATGAAGAAGCAGAATCAGCTACTAAATATATGAAAAAATGTTCAACATAACTGGCATTTGAGAGATACAAATTAAAACACTGAGACTCCATCTCATTCCAGAAAGAATGGCTATTATCAAGAAATCAACCAGTAACAAATGCTGGCGGAGCTGTGGGTAAAAGGAACCTTTCTCCACTGTTGTGGGAGTATAGACTGGTGTAAACACTATAGAAATCAGTGTGGAAATTCCCCAAAAATCTAGGACTAGAGGTTCCATTTGACGCAGATATTCCCCTTCTTGGTATCTTCCTGAAAGAAATAAAAGCATCATACCACTGTGATATATGCACACCCATGTTTATAGCAGCCCAGTTTGTAATAGCTGAATCTTTGAAACAGCCCAAATGTCTTTTAAACAATGAGTGGATATAGAAGATGTGGTTTTTTTAATATAATGGAGTACTGCCATAAAGAAGGATAAACTTGAGACATTTATAGCTAAACGGATACACCTTGAGACCATTTCTTAAGTGAAATAAGTTGGATACATGTTTAAATGCCATGTTGTTTTGCTGATGTGAGAAACCACACGTGTAAATAAGGACCAAAGTGTCTAGTAGATATTGTGAAATTGGAAGAAATTATTCAAAAGGAAAGGAGAACTAGGGATGGGGGAGGGGGAAATGAAGGAAGGGAAAAGAAAAGATGTGGAAAGGAGGAAAAATGGAAACAAAACTTTTGTAAGGAGGGAAATGGGTAAAGGGAGGGTAGGAAAATAAGGAAAAAAAACAAGAATCAAGTCGTATCATGTACAGGTACAAAACCCCTATGAGAAATGTGACCATTATTTATACCTAAAATGTACCAATAAGCTTAATTAATTTTTTTTTTAAAAAGGACTGATGCTTCATCTTAAACACCAAATAGGTGGAAACAAATGTAGAACAGTTTAATAATACTTTCAGTTTTCTAATAGGCTGCAAAATGTGTATCAGTAGTTAAATGAAATGGCAAAAAAAAAGGTTTTCTTCTTAATTCACTTACTACATTTTAACTTCTTATTCAGTTTGTTCTTTAAGCAGTTATGTGAGAAAAGGGCTTAAGACCTGTAGTCAGAAAAGAGGAGAATTATACTCTGCAACTAATACCTGAGACAGAAGAAAATCCTGTAGCTCCTGTTCCTGATGAGACAGTGTAATTACTCTTCCATCTCTGTGTACAACTCGGATTTGCTCAACTCCAATATTCAACTGAAGCTGAATGGACCTTTATAGATATATTCCAAAAATCAGAAATTCAGAATGATCTTGTACAATGCCACGAACATTAAACCTCAACATCAAGAAACAAGAGCAGTTTTACTAACCTACACCAACATTCATGGGGGAAAGGAGAGGTCCAGGTTCAACTGAACCGCCAGGCTCACTGTGGACTGCCCCAATTGCACTGAGTACCAGTTCACACTCGGCCGACCATTACCAGATGCCTTTCTTCACTGGGAGTCCTCACGGCAGGGCACACACCTGCCTACAGAGCAACATGCTCCTTCCACGTGAGAGACCCCTAGTGGGTATATGAGATCTGTCTTGACTTAGAAACGTCATTCTCCAGGAGCAACGAGCTCCTCCAGCTCCACAGGCATGGCTTCCAGGGGTCCCTCAAAAGATGTGCCCAGTTTTAAAAGTCACTCCATTTAGGGAAGCCCAAAGGCCTCCAATCAGTATGTAAAAACTTGTCCCAATCTAGACGCATTTTTCTGGTTTGGGATCGTTTTTACCATAAGCCATGTTGCATAGTAATACAAATAAAATCTTTCCTTATTAGTTTTTCCAGGAACTACAGCTAGTTAAAGGTAAGTCTAATTCTACAGAAAAAAGTTAATTCTTTACCCACTCCTTCTGAAATTATCAGCAAATAAGTCAGAACACTCTATTAACTTCTCCTAGGTCAAAAAACTCATAAAATATTCAATAAAATAGCCCTCATTCTATTGTACTCTTTCAAAACAACTTAAAAATTTTTATCATATAGCATGTATAAGAAATTATATTCCCCACACCAAGTAACCTGGATGAACAAAGGCAAGAAAACTACCACTGTATCTTTCCATATTTGATACCCATTTTTACTTGTTTTGCAGTAAATACTTGGGGATAAAACATTTTGACAATGGTTTATAAAAGGCCACAATTCTGATGAATTATATTTTAAATTGCTTTTTTCAAAGTAAATACAAACTCAGAACTGAGAGGAAAACACTAACTCTAACCAAACTTGTTTGTTTGCTTGTTTTGTCTTTCTGAGACAGGGTCTCGCTATACAGTTCAGGCTGGCCTTGAGCTCACTTTATAGCCCAGGATGGTCTCAAACTCGCAAGGGTCCTCCTGCCTCAGCTTCCCAAGTGCTGGGATTACAGGCATGCACCACCACACCCAGCTCTAGCCAAGCTTTTAAAAAGCTTTTTGTTTTGTTTTCTTTGAGAAAACATAGTCCAGGCTGGCCACAAACTCTTGTTTTTCCCGCCTCTGCCTCCCAGGTGTGGGGAATAAGGCCTGTGCTATGATGATTAGCTAAAATTTTTTTTTTAACAACAGGATGAAGGAACAGGAATTCTTATCACTCACTATTGGTGGCAGCATACTTGTGGCAATCACTTAGAAGAACAATTCTGTAGTATTAATAAAAAACTGAAATGTCCTCATCCTGACCCAGCAATAATTCTCAATAAAAGATTAAAAATCTCAAAACATATAATGGGACACAGAAGGATTTAAACAAGAATGAGAAGTTGGGTGTGGTGCCCATGTTTGTAACCCTAGCACTCTGAACGTCCGAGGCAGGAGGACTGCAAGTGCAAAACCACCCCAAGAAACAGCAATGTAGACCATATCTGAAAATAAAAAAATGAAAACAGGGCTGGGGAGGTAGCTCTGCAATAAGGTCCTCAGTTCAATCTCCAGCCCCCCCAATCCATGCAAAATGAGGTAGATCTGTATGTGGTGATGCAGAATGTTTATTTTGCCAATATAGTATTACCGAGTAAAAAAGTACATAAATTGAGAATGACCACTAATATGCATAGTTTCCTTCTGGGGTGATAGAAATGTGCTGGTTATACAGCACAGACTTATAAATTTTGTTTTATGAACTATATCCCAAGTTTTTAAACAGTAAACAAAGCTGTGTAAAGTAAAAGGATGTGGGTGGGATATAATGCTTATAAACACACAGACTTTCCTAGACGGACGTGCATGAACTTATTGACATGATTGTTCTTGGGGTGTCCTGAGAACCACTTTTAACCCTAAATAGGATAAAATGAAATGAGGATAATCCTGTCAAGGTTAAATCACTACTAAACTTTCTCCACAGAATTCACACTGGGTCCTGTGACCAGAATCCCAGCTGCTTTGGTCTAGGGTCTAGACATCTTGGGTCTAGCTCACTGTGGCTAGTTACGTCTGTCTGAAACAAAGCATCTGCAACTTGCAAAACGAAGTACTCACAGACCCTGACAAATGTCTGCTGGTGGTTCTCCCAGACTAAATGGGGAAGGGACTCATCTCTACCTCATTAGCTGTTAAATTTCTTTCTTTCTTTTTTTTTTTTTTGTCTTTTTGAGACAAGGTTTCACTATGCAGTTCAGGCTGGCCCTTGAACTTGAAGCAATCCTCCTGCATCAGCCTCTCGAGTGCTGAGATTACAGGCGTGTGCCACATGCCTGGCTAGCTATTAAATTCCAAAGAGACTCAAAATACCTTCTCATGGTTTCTAGCTAACTGTATTAACTCACAATGTGTGAATTTAAGTCAAGACTATCTCTCAGAATGCTGCGATGAAAATCATTTTTCCACTTCATAAACACACAGCTATCAATTTGGTTAAAAGGACACCATCATGAATTGGATAGATCTAGAATCAGCAACAGGTCAGGAGGGAGCCACAGTACTTAGGCTGCTGTAGGCACAACATGGTGAGCGCAGGCTCTAACATAAACGGCCTTTCTTACTTCAGATACAGCGGACTCGCCACACCCTCGAAGTGAGGCCAAGGAAGACTGGCATCTAAGAACGCAGGGCAGCTTTCTGTTCAGTGCTGGGCTCATTCATCACTGCAGTGCAAGTGTGTGATATGTACCTAATCAAGACTATTTCAGACAATCTTACTTCCAGTTCTTACAAACACTTCACAGTTAATAAAATTTACTGGGACGTTATGGCATCCTAGTAAATAAAAACCAAAAGCTTAATGTAATCACTTAGGAAACACAAGTGTTTATTAATAAGCAACTTAACATTCTGAATGCACAGCTTTTAATTTTGCACTTACTTGCATATTTGTTCATAACCTTGTGACGTGATTAAAACTTTCACACTGGACTCATAAACATCATTGATATTTGACCAATGAGCCTGTATCTGAGGATCTTCAATGCGACTTGCTAAGCTGTCAATGGTTGCAGCAGTTCTTTAAAAGAAAAGAAGTTAAAAATTTTAAAGTCACCATTTAAAATGGAAGGACTTAAAGCATTCAGCAATTTTATAAAATTTTGGAACCTACATGATGCCTACTTTTTAACAATATCATCATTTGAAAAGTAAAGATGGTGAAGTACGGTAGAGGTCTGAGAACCTCTTGGGCATGGCACTGATGTGGTCTCAGATTCATGTTAAAACACACACACTCCTGATTATCACAATTCATCATGAACTTATTCCCTTTTAACTCCATTCTTTTTGTGCCACTCAGGAAAGATTACTTAGGGTTAGGTTAACAATGTAAATTTAAAAAAAAAAAACAAAACAAAAAACAACCACTTGGAATTACATAGTCTTGGACATAAATTCCAGTTTTGTTACTTTTAGTTGTGTAACCTTGAACAATTTGCCTAACTTCCCTAAATTTCAATCTTCTCATCAGTAAAAATACAGTTAATACTATCTGCCCCACAAAAGCAGAAATGGTGTCAACGTATAGGAAAGCGACTTCTAGACCTTAAGCATGTAACAAACAAAAATTGCAGAAGATTCAAAAGGATTTAAATCAGTTCAGGAATAAGTACCTTATGGATGGGTCACTAAAAAAGTGTGGGACTAGGGATACAGCTCAGTGGCAGAGCACATCACAAGGTTTAATCTCCAGGAACAACAAAAGAAGTATGGTATCTTAAAGTATGTTCTTAGCTATCTTTGCAAAATTTTAGTGCAGTGTTAGAAACAATACATTAAGTTAAACTGGCCATAGATCTAAGGGTTCTCCCTACTGGAAAGGACCCGGTCTACCACCATAAACTTATACTATAGCCACCTTCTTTTCCTTGGAAAAAAAGGCTAAAACATCCAAAAATAACATACATGAAAAAATACAGGAAAAAAATCCCCTTCAATTTCAAATAAAAACTGCAACTTTCTTTATCCTTACCTACTCCTCAGGAAAATATGCTTTGCTTGTTTAATTATCTTTTCCAGAAGCCCTTCACTGGACTGTAATGAGTTAATTTCATTTTTATCAAAGGCTTGAGGACCTGAAAGTCTCATTCTCTTGTGGCCAAAAGGTGCACTTGCTGGATGTGGCATCATGATGGAACTCAAGGTCTGTTTATGAAACTAACAGAAACAGCTATTTTAAATGACCTATGCTTATATAGGAAATAACAGAGGACATTTAATCACGGCACTGCTTACATGTTGGAAATACTGAAAGTAATGGATTTGAATTACATGTAAAAGCAGTCTTGACACAGAGATAAATAATAGCATCCACTACATCATGCATAATGCAAATTCATAAAGAGAATGGCCCCTCTTGAGCTGTAATTTTTAAAGTTTTAAAAATAAAACAAGGGGCTGGGGATTTAGCTCAGCGGCATAGCGCCTGCCTGGCAAGTGCAAGGTCGTGAGTTTGATTCCCGGTACTGGAAAAATAAATAAATAAAACAAATATTCTTCATCGAGTCTCATCAAGAGAACACATGCTATTAGTAGACAGCTATTCCACTATATACTAGATTCGAGACTCCCAAACCCGGCTGCCCATCAGAACCCCCTTAAAAGAGACTTTTAGTAACAGTGGCTTTTACACCATCACAATCAGTGGAACCATATCTCAAGATTCTTCTAAACTTTGCCTAAACTGTGAATCCACACTCTAGAAACACAGCTTCAGTGACTTAGAAATGGAATATGTCCTGAAGTAACTCAACCTTTTCATTTACAGGTGTGGAAAGACATTTTTTTCCCTCATGTCTCTCCTTAGGGCAGGACATTTTCCTCCAATCAGAATCACCCTCCCCACTATACCATATCCTTTAGCATGTGTTTCTTAGATCTCTCCTACTTTGAGGCTAGTATATTTTCTATCACCAGACAGAATACTTGGAAACAGGGTTTGTATTCTAAGTATTTCTGTTTTCCCCAGCACACAGCAAGGATTTTTCAGAGCAGGTAGTAAATGTGCTTGCTGTATGAATAACCAAGCCACAGGAGGCAGAGGTTTGTGCATATTCACTGCCCTATATAAGCTTATCACAATATAAAAAAAAGGGGAGGGGAACCTCAAACAACATTTATTTCATTACCTCTCTGATCAGTAGATGTAAATTATGCTCTAAAACATAGAGGTGGTCTTCTGGACTTTGTTTCTCAGAAGCAGATTTTTGAGACTTCTTATCATTTGAGGAATGGCACAAAGAAATAGATAACTGTAAATCTATTCGTAAAAAGAGAATGACAGAGGCAAATAACATAAAATATAGACAAGCACAGACTATCTTCATAGAATATAATCTCAGCTCACTCTCAAAAGACATATTGTAAACTTGAAAATCAGGCACCATAATTAATGTTTTTATAACAAAACGACCATTCATGAATGTAATAAATGTCTATGTACTTTAACAATTCAAATTCAGCTAACATAAAAGATAGCTGCCGACCATAAGCTGTGGCTGAAGACGGATGAACAGAAACTGTATCTTAATTTTTTTAAATATGAAATTGGTATCTGATCTTACTACATAGCACCTAGCTGTTGTTGATGTTGATTCTTTTTATTTTTTTCTCTCCTTTTTTTAGACAGGGTCTCACTATGTAGTTCAGGCTGGTCTTACCATGTAGAAGACAGATACTCTTCCCTGTTCCCTTGACAAAACTTAAGCAGGAAGTCCTAAAAATGTGTGCTAAAAAAAAAAGAACATTTGCTAGGAATGGTGCTCCATGCCTGTATTCTGAGCACTCTGGGAGGCAGAGGCAGGAGGACTACAAGTCTGACCTCAGCCTGGGAAACTTGGTGAGACTCTGGTTTGAGAATAAAAAAATACAAAGGGCTGGGGATGTAGCTCAGTGTGAAGGTCCTGGGTTCAATCCCAAGTACTGCAAAAGAAGCAGCCAGGTATGATGCTTATAATTCCAGCACTCAAGAGGCTGCAGCAAGTTCAAGGGCAGCATAAACTACAAAGTGTGACTGTGGTGGATTGACAACTGGTGGTCAACTTATAACCCCCAAACCAACACAAAATTGGCACTGGAGAGTGGGGTTATTGTTGTGATGTTGCCTGGCCATGTGACTTAAGAACCTTTGCAATTAATTTGGAAAAGTTTTGAGAGACTGGCCAAAGAGGCAGCCCTGTATGCTACAAATCATATTGGAGACTCTGGTTGAAGCCTGGAAAGTCAAATACTCATGGAAATGCTGCCAATTATGATGAAGCTCAGTTGGTTTCAGCTGAGAAGGATGTATTGGCTGTTGGATCCCAGGTAGTATATTTTGCTTTGGCAGAAGTTGGTCTGCATTTTGCTTGTGTTTAGAGATACTGGCTAGTCGGAGAAACAAAATTTCAATGCAGTCTATTGTTGGGGCGGTGGCATGGTTACTGTTGAGAGCTTTTGGCCAGCTCTGTGTTTGAAATTAAGAGCAAAAAGGCAGTAGTATGATATGAAATATTTGGCCAGAGGGGTGGCTCTAATGGAGCTTTGGGTTGCAAGGATGAAATAGAAGATAATGTGATTGCTAAGAACAGGACAATGAGAAAATGAACTGAAGCCTTTCACTTGAAGATAAGAGTGTATTTGAATTGGAGGAGACCCCTATTTTTTAGTCTTGCCATTGTAAAAATTAACAGGAAGTGAGGACTGTGATTATAACAGTTCTTTTAATGTTTTTAATGTTGTTTTTATGTATGTTTGTAATCAGGTTAATTAATCAAAGTACTGTGTTTTAACCTTGAATTTTGGTCACCCTTTAAATATTTTGCTTTTGGTACAGGAATCAATGCAAAAAGAAAATTGTGTATATATAACTGTAATATTAATATAAATGTGAATAGACTAAGACACATTAACTTTTCACAAATCTGCCACTAGAAACCATGGATTAAGGAAATGTGTATGGTTATCAAGTTGACCAGGGGTGGATTGTGGTGGATTGACAAGTGGTGGTCAACTTATAACCCCCAAACCAACACAGCGACCATCTCAAAAGAAAAAAAAAAAGCATAGCTATATGAAACCTGATGTCCACGGTAAGTTTAACTGCTTTCAAACAATAAAAATCCAATTTTGACAAATCTAGGAGTACTGCAAATAAGCACTTTTAAATTACATAGGCAGGATCCCTGAAAACTCTCATTTCAAAGCAATCATGCTGAATAGTAGCCATACCTAGTATAAATTTTTAACATACACTGTTTTAAAATCCAAGAGTTATACTATTTGGGACTCAGAACAGAATTAGTAGTACAGCTTGTGAGACATGCTTTACCAGCTGCCATTATGAATAGCACACCACCTCTTTGCTTGTGTTATTCTTCCACACACCCAAGTAGCTACTCTGTCCCGTTTCCCCAAGCACAATGTCTTGTTTATAAGGCTCAAGGGGTTGGCTGCTCTTACTTGGAAAGGGCTGAGAGATAATCTGGTTTTTCACCACAATGTGAGGGATCTGTGATTTAATTTGAACAGCTTCCCGAGAGAGCTGTGCAAAAATTTCTTTACACAAGAGAACATTTTGTGCTGCTTCTAATTTTGTCTGCCAGTGGGGGGAACCTGAAAGACAAGAGGTACATGCATGTATCAGTTATCTAACCATAATACATACTACCCAGCTTAAATGATGACCATAAGACATCAGTTCAGAAACCACTGTATTACAGCATATTCTTCCTAAAATATGAAAACCTCACTTTGTTTACATAGAGAAATATACTAAATAAGCTCAATATTAAAAAAAAAATTGGTACAGCTTTTCATTAATGGTTTATTTTAAATTATAAAAAATATTTCCACTGGGCATGGTGGCACATGTCTATAATCCAGGACTTGGGAGGCTAAGGTAGGAGGATCACTGTGAGTTGGAGGTCAGCCTTAATTGCATAATGAGACCCTGTCTCAAAAGGCAAAAGTATTATTTTCAATTGTTCTTACTCTAAAGCACCTAACTAGAACCCAACTATGTTCTTCTTTGAAAGAGGATAGAAAGACATGGGAGAAAGGTTTGTTATCATAACCACAAAAGCTACAATTTTCTAAGCTAGGCAGTAGGCTAAATAATACTAAGTACTCTGCACAACCACTTAAATGTACGAAAGCAGGTACTCTCTCAGGACTTCCACTTTACAGGTGAAGAAACCAATGTAACCTATTTTTCCTATGTATATTTACCTCTGCTTTATTTTCAAATGTAAGTTAAAACCAGAATTTAGAAGCAGTAATATAACTATACCTGGTTTAGATTTGGGGAAAGGTCGTTTGAAGAGGTTAACTGTGCCAAGATCACCTATGTCTGGAGCTTGTTTTTGAATGGAAACCTGTAAGATGATTAAAATATTTTTGAAAGCAAATTAGCTTTGGGTGGTTAATAAGAAATTACTTTTAAAAATACTTTGTGAAATACCTTTATATATGCAGACCCCTCTAAATCACTAGGAATTTGGACATCAAGGGGACAGTAATCTTCCGGTATCTTCTTATCCAGATCAATATCTGTATTTTTTATTACTTCAAATGTGCCATGATGAGGAAAGAGAGATCCTAATGGGGTATTAAAGACAGGAAAAGAAAATGTTTACATTAACACACACTACTAAGTATACAATACTTCACATCCACATCACTGACTATAAATTAAATTCCCACTAAAGATGTTAGATATTCTGGGGGAAGGGGGTGAAGAGTGGTGAGCAAGGGGGAAAAAAGTTAGTATCTTAAAAAAACTCTTTAGTGGACTGGTATAATAATAATGTAACTCTGTGGATCATCCAAGGGGTGTTCCAATAGAGTTTTGATAAAAATGGGTGTGATTCTAGGTGTGAAATATTTGCAGAGCTCAGCCTCTGTAACAGGACATAAGTGGGGCATTCTAAATCCAGCAACAGAAAGACAAAAACAACTGTATACAACGTCCTTTGCTCAAATTAGTTCCAAGACTTTCATGTGATGTGTTTTTGTGCAGTTCAGACGTTTGGGTAAGTTTATTATGAGAAGTGGGCAGTTAAGTGTAACTGCTTTCTGTTTACTACAGGGTAAATATTCAAGATTTGCTTGTAGTTAAAAGCTGAATTCTTTTCTAATCATGAGTGATCGTCCCACATAGAAATTAGGTAAATAATTTGCACATAATTATTTGTAGGAAAGAATTCAATAATGTCTAAAATCAGAAAGCAATGCTTCTACAACCCCCTTTTAAATGTACAAATGGCTTTATTATCTTGAATTTATCTTTGTAATGGGATTTTACCTGCAGAATTCAAAACTTCCCAATTCAAATCAATTCTGAGGCATTTAGACTTTTCAGTACTTAACCACTCAAGGTACCCTCTTCTAAGTGTAGGGTAATGATAGCTTGCTCTAGCAAATGAATTCTTTTAGATATCATTGCAGTATTATTATCTCAACTTTTCCAGCCAAGACTCTTTATCTCATTTCTTGGCACTCAAAGCTCTTAATCCACTGAACTGTAAACCTTACATACTTTATCTTTGAACTTTCTGTTACATGTACCTAAAGCTTTTTTTTGTTGGTTTTTTTGTTTTGGTTTTTTTGTTTTTTGGTTTTTTTCTGGTATCCAGAATCAAACTCACAACCTTGCGCTTGCCAGACAGGTGCTGTTCCACTGAGCTAAATCCCCAGCCCCCTAAATTGTTTTAAAATTAAAATTAGGCTATTTATTGCAGGATATGACAAAGAATGCTTTTGGTTTATGTGTACAGAAATTAAATTTTCAAAATGTAACAAGTATGCCAGGTATGGTGAGGCACATCTGCAATCCTAGCACTTGAGAAGCTGAGGCAGGAGGATTGCTGTGAGTTCGAGGCTAGCCTGGTCTACACAGTGAGTTCTAGGCCTACACAGCAAGACCTTGTCTCAAAAAGCAAAGAAACAAACAAGTAGCTGAGAAACAATACACTATAGGAGGATGTGTAACATTACAATTAACCCTACATACTTATAAAAAGTATAGCTTTTAACAAATATCTATACCTGCACTTCTGTAGCTCAGATCGCCAAGAATTTTATCTCCAACTTTTCTAAGTTTCCAGTGTTGCCTCAACCTCAAAAGCTCAGAATTGAAGTCTCTTTGTAGCTTGTTTTCTTGATTTTCAGTAACTGATTTAGTCAGTCTTTCTGCCCCCTTCAGCAGGATTTGTGCTGCTCCAGCAAGTGACTTCTTTTTAGATATCAGCTGCAATGTCTGAGGATTCTATTAGAAACCATCAAAAATAGCAGTTCTGTATTATTTTTAGATGGCTTTAAAACTACAAATTTTCTCAATAACAAAGCAGTCAAGAGAAAATTAAAAAAATTAAAGAAAAGAGAAGGGGGTGAAGTATACATAACAATGCTTTTTAAAAATAACCTTGTATCTCTAACACGGCCATAAGTAAATAACCTTAAGCTATTTCTTTGACCAAGTCACATAGATTTCTGTTAAACCAAAAACACAATGGCCTACAATCAAATTTCACCACTGCATCAACTCTACTAAGCCTAGTTTAGGATCCCCTCTTATGCACTGCCATTCTCTCCTTGCATGTTGTAAACCCAGCTCCTATCCACATGTGTACACTCTGTAGCACTTATTCTTCTGATTCAAGTCTCTAATCACCGTATGAATGTAAATGATACAATGGCAGAAGGCACTGTATACATGGACACTACAACAAGGCTTGGTACATAACGTTTACTTAATAAATAAATGACTTCAATGAGTATAAGATTATTTTATGTTACCACAACTCAGTGAAGTACTTTTGAAATTAAGGCTGAAATTATGCAGCATTAATATTAAATATTCTTCACTGAATCCTGACTTTTAAAACTCATCACAAATAAAAATCTATGTAGTGCATATAATATATATTCACAATCATCACTAACATGTGTGTTATTAAATAACAGTAGACACAGTTCTAAAAAGCCAAGTCTGATACAGGAAGGTTTTTTTTGCCTGTATGAGAGTTAAATCACAATAAAAACTTCACAGAAATGTCACAATTATTTTTTGAAGGTATTATGGAACCTAATTCAAAGTCCTTGGAGATCTTATATCCTTGGAGATTGCTTTTTAGGAAAAGCAGAATGGTGGAAAAGGTAGTGTGCTGTGAGTGAGATGGCTGAAGTCCAGTCCTGACACTCTTGACTACTGGCCCGACTACAACCTGAGCACATCACAAATCTCTGTGAGCCTGAGTTTCTTCTCCGCAAAACGAAGGAAGCAGACTTAATGAACTCTATGACATCTTCAGCACAGTATTCCTAGATTCCTAGTGCTATATGAGTAATTATATTCAATTCATCTTATCTACAAATGGGTCCTAACAATCACTGCATTTTGTCCATGACTCATTTGTTACCTTTTTCCTAAGGACCTTCTCAGTAGTCCTTGAATTCAGACTCTTCATTCACCAATTCATTCTGCTGCTTCTCTTTCATTTTTAAATATTGAACTATCCAATATATTCTTTAACAAATATCAACAATCTACCCATCTTTCAAAATGCTCCACAATTTGACCTAACTAAACCAGTCCCCGAAAAAAAAGGTAGCGGGAATAAAGAGGGAGAACTGAGATTTAGAGAGGAGAACTTGCTTATGGCCGCACAGCTAGTAAGGGCAGAGGCAGGATTTGAACCCAGCTTATGTAACTCCAAAGCTATTATATCATTCTGCTTTTGTGCAGTATGACCCAGGGTATAAAAATCTGTTAAGATTTGGGAACCTTTAAAGGGTCACAGAAAGACACAGATGTAGTTCTGTGCCTTTGCTTTGGACCAGTCAGTTTTTACAACTTCATCTGCATTTCATTTCGTAAGAAGGGAAAAGGGACCACTACATGCACAACTAAAAAATGAGACTTAATAAAAAACTACTATTCAAGTAAAGTTCACAAATACCTGTTTTGGAGGAAGTGCATCCTGAGAGACAGGATCCAGAGTCATAAACTTTTTATCCCTAACAATACTGAGAACATCATAGAGAACACACATCTCTGTTAAGGCACTTCTTAAATTGTTCCTCACGGAGTCCCAAGGCCAAAGGGAAGGTTGAAATTTTACCAACCCTAGAAGGAGGGGAGTAAAAGAAAAGTAACACAAATATTAGTTGACATTGACTGGAGAAGGAGCAGGCTCATTCAGAGGTTTAAAATACTGTTATGACTCATATCGAGATGTCCCCTCAAAGCCTCATATGATCATAGGTGGGGAGTTTCAAAGGTGGCTGGATTAGGGTGTGTGAATGTGGATTAAGGGTGTGATGCTGAGATTAAAGGTACCCACCCTGGTTATGTGGGGCACCAATCAGAAGGTGTGTAGCCTGGGTGGGATAAAAGGGAAAAAGGTTTGACACTGCTGCTTCTGCTGTTTCGCTGCCTGCTTGCCATGGACTGTTTCTCTAATGGGATGCCCATCTGCCATGCCACCCTGCCTTGGAGCCATCTGACTATGGACTGAAACCTCTACAAACTGTGAGTTACAATACATCTTTTCTCCTCAACTTCAGGTGTCTGGTATCTTGTCTCAGCAACAAGAAAAATAACTAAGACAAACATTACTAAAAGAAGAAATAATAAATGTTCTTTTAAATTGCCCCTCTTTACTCCACTGCCCTCATTCTTTTTGGAATCTTTGCTAACATTTAAATTAGCAGTCCTACTAAGGTAAAACAAATAGAATATCTAATCTTCACAGGTTAAATCTGTCATTAGAACAGTAACAAATCTTAATCCCTTTTCTCATCCCCTTTCCCTCTCCTTTCATCTCCCTACACCTCTTGATCCCCTTCTCATTTGAGAAAGCTCTACCTCTCTACTTCCTATGATTTTTTATTTTGCTCTCTATTTATAATTTGGGTTTCTCCTATAAGTGAAACCTTTATGCAAGAGTTATCCATATTTGGATGTCTTCCTTTTAATTCTTTCAGTTTTTAAATACATGCTAACTGTATAGAGTTCAATCTATAAATGATTAGAAATAAAAAGTGAGTTTTGCTTCATTCTTACCCTTGATTCTCTCCCTCCCAAGAGATAAACACTATTAACAGTTAAATGTCCCCTTTCAAAAGTCTTCCTACATACACATGTATATTGTCATTTTTTTTACTTGCCCTCCTTCCTCCCTCAGTATATCCCAGAGACACTTCCATCTCAGTATATAAGATCTACCTCATTCATCTAACAGTGCATATATGATATTCTGGTACATGGATGTACAATATTCATCCATTCCTATTAACAGATACTCTTAATAAAGCATCTCCTACAAAGCTAGTAGTGGTAAGCATCTTGAATACATGCCCATGTAGATGAACGACATTTCTGGAGCTTAAATACTTAGGTATAATGTTAGTGGATGAAAAGAGATGCACCTTTAAAATTCTGACACATATTAAACTGCTAAACTGCCTTCCAAAAAACGCTACAAATTCACATTCCCAACTCTGGATATTACCAATCTTTCAAATCTACCAATTTTATGCATAAAAATGGCATCTTGATATTTCAATTTATCTTTCCCTACTACTGAGATTGAGTTGACATTACTTTTATAAATTGCCATCTGAAGTGTTCTCTTTATGAGCTGTTTATGCCTTTGAATTATTTTTCCCATCAGTTACTTTTCTTCAATTTGAAGAGACTCTTCAAATAACAAGGATATCAACCAGTTGTCCCTTCTGCATTGCAAATACTTCTTCCAGTCCGACACTATTTTACTCTATTATCTTTAAATTTTATATAATCAGTGTATCTATCTTTTCTTTTGTGTCTGTTTCCTATCTTAAACAGGTCTCTTCTACTTCCAAAGTCATGCAAAATTTTAAAAATTATTTCTTCCAGCTCGGTGTGGTGGCACACATCTGTAATCTAAGAACTTGAGAGGTTGAGGCAGAAGGGTCACTTTGAGTTTGAGGCCAGCCTGGGCTACACAGTGAGTTCAAGGCCAGCGTGGGCTACGAAGGGAGACTGTCTCCAAAATAAATAAATAAATAAATAAAACAAAAAAAATTAAAATCCCCTCCCCAAAGCTTCCAGTTATCCTTCTAATAAAAGCCAATGCTTATCACAGCCCATTTAAACTCTGCACGATCTGCCTCCTGCCTACCTCTTACACTTCATCTCACATTCCAGTCAACACCGCCTACAGTAGGCGCTGCCCCCCATCATCCGCAGTGCACAGCGAGACCAAGTCGCCCGCCCTACGGACCCAATATGTGGACAACCTCGACATGGCTACTGAGCTCTTAATCAAGTCCGCCTCGTTACAAGCGTTCAATTAAACAGCTAAACACTCCACCAGTGACGATGTTCCAAACGCTCTCACTCAAGAAGAATCACAGGAGGACAAGAAACAGTCAAGCAGTGTCCCGCACTGTCTGGCTGTAATGAGGACTACAGTGAACACAACTACTACTGCATGAAGCTGGCATTTTCAAAGTACTCACCAGGTAGGATAGAGGAAATAAATACAAAGGAGACAAGGGAAATCACAACGGAAAACTATTAACTTTGCAACTTCTGGCACCCGGTCAAAGTTCGGCAAGGCGAGCCAGCCAGGCACTGCCTTGAGCTCGGGCTTCTTTCCCTTCCAGACCTATCACACACCACACTCCTCAGGAGCTGTAAGTCTACAAATCGGCTTGGGAAAGTAAAGAGTAGGAACCTGACCTGAACTACAGAACAGGCTGAGACAATTCAAAGAATGCTTAAATTACTCGGGGCGGGGGGGTGGGGGGAGGGGTGCCTGAAAATGGCCCAGTACCGTTCTAGCGCGTGGGTCACCTTTTCCTGGATCCCCCCAAAAGAAGCACAAACGTTTCCCAGTCGCAGAACAATGTCTGTCTCTCCCGCCCTGCCCTTTCCCCCTCTCAGGGACCGCACTGTTGCTTTGAGCTCACTTCTAAGTTTTTGCTTAGCAAACCCTTCCCTGAGCAGTACCGAAAATTCTTTTTCTCGGACGAAGTCGGCGAAACTAAGGGCAGGACGGGTTCGGTTCCCCAGCGCAGACCTGCAGCCCGGGCCGCGCCGGCGCACTCCGAGCCTCCCGCCCCGGGGGGACCCCGCGCCGCCCCGCGTCCGGCAGCCCGGGACAGGCGCCCCACCTTCCTCGTCGTCCTGCTCCGCACCGGGCCCGGCGCCCGCCCAGTCCTGCGAGTCGCCCTCCGCCCCCGCCGCCTCCTCCTCCTCGGAGCCCGAGCCCTGGCTGAAGTCGATACGCTGGGCCAGCCGCGCCAGGTTCTGCGACATGGACAGCGGCTGCAGGTACGTCTCCGTGCCATCCAGGCCCACCTCCTGCACCTGCTTCTCGCAGGCCGACTCGATGCTGATGCGCACAGCGCGCACGCCAGACATGCCGGCGGCGAGGGCGGGGGGACAGCCGGGGGAGAAGCAGACGCGCCTCCGCGGCGAGCAGAGCGGGTCTCCCGGAGCCCAGGAACAAACGCAGCACAGACGCCGCGATCGGGCGGAAGCAAAGCCTGGGCTCCCACAATGCGCAGCGAAGTTCCTGCCTCTGTCTCCGGAACGACGCTAGGCCTGAGCAGGCGCCGCGGGCCTCCGGGAGCGCTTCCGGTGGGGCCGCCGGGGAGCGCTTCCGGTGGAGCCCAGCAGGCCGGGAGAGCTCGCGGGTGGTTCCTGTCTGTGTTACACGTTGTTTGAAAGTGATGGAGGACAGAAAGCTGAGGAATACCGAAGAAGTGAAGACATTCGCGCTGAGGTCTTTATCTGGTATTGAGTCCAGTCCAATTTCATTATTCCATTCAACTAGTAATGTCAGCACTATTTGAGTACTGTACATTTTCATTTCCTCATCGACCAGCAGTGGCACCTCTGTGAAAAAAAAAAAAGGAAGTCTGGATATAGGGATCTTTTCTGGCCTTAGTTTTCTGTTTGGCTAAATTCTCCATAACGACCAAAACCATACCTTACTTGTAAGTTTATAGTAAGTTATGAATCTATACACCAAATCCCCCTGACCTTGACTTGAAAAATTTTTATCTTGGCCCTTTGTTAGGTTAAACATTTCTGGAACTATCTAATAAGGTTCTATGGGATTAGACTGGCATTGAGTTAAATTTATAGAGTTGAAAACGTTGATACTTCTATGAGAGTATTGTTACAGTATTTAGCATTCCTTTTAATTTTAAAAGTTTTATTCTTTTTCCAGAAAGGTTATATATGTGTATAGACTTTTTTTTTTTTTTTTTTGCATGTACTAGAATGTTAACTCCATTGTCAAGTGATCCTATTTTGCCTCCTTGAAATTTGTTGAACATATCAAATCCTCTCTTGCTACTGGACCTGTGAATCTGCCAGAAAAAAATATTTATTAAATAACTTTAGGGTTCTTCCCCACATCTCTTTCAGGTCTTTGTGTAGATGTTAATCAAATTTTCTCTTAACTCCCGGTATAAAATGTCTATGGAAGAAGTCAGATTACATTTTTTCTTGCCATACATGGTACTGAACTCTACCACTGAACCAGTTTTTTACTTTAAGTTAAGGTCTCATCATGTTTCCCAAACTGGTTTCAAACTCCTGGGTTCAAGTGATCTGCCTGCCTCAGCCACTCAAGTAGCTGGAATTATAGATGTAGCCCCCAAAGGCACTGTGTTGTAATTTGATTTCTTTTCTATTCTTGCAAATAATCAACAAAGTACAAACTGCTTCCAGTTGGCAGTCAAAACAAGGGAAGACTCATGGCTAACCAACTTGTTGCTGATGTTTGTGAAAGGCAAATTGCAAATTGAAGAATAATTACCTCACCAAAGGATTGTTTCATGAAAAAAGTATACTTTTTTTTTAGAATGGACTTTTAAAGGTCAATATAAAGACTGAACAACTGCCAGCATTTCTTAGCATTGACTTTTTCTTTTTTACTTCTTTTGAGGCATCTCACTGTGTTGCCCAGGCTGATTTTGAACTCCTACATACTAGAGACCCTCCCACTTGTAGGGAAACATGAAAGTGCAAGATGGAAGTACTTCGGTTCAGGCTGTGAAGAGAAGGCAATCTAGGATACAGTGGGTTAGTAAGTTCCAGCACAGGCACACTGCCCCATACACCAAAATAAATACCTTCTGTAGCCTGGGTCAGTGCTGGCTGTGTAAATAACTTACATAACCAAAGTTGTTTCTGGCACATTATTTTGGTATAAATGTAGACGAACCAGCTGAGGACTGCTGTGAGAAGGGGCACTAAAGAGTCCAAGGACTGCTGTGAGAATAGACTGGCCAGGGGTCTGAGGACTGCTACAAACACACCATGGCTGGGGGCTGCAAAAGCAGCTACCAGATGGACTGTAGCTACGTAGTTACATAAAAGATGTTTACCAGCCCATAGCTCTGCGTCTCTTTTTTGGGCTGCTCAAATCTCAGGTGAAGCTCCCCAGTCTTACCTGGTAACAAGGCACCACCTCACCCTCTGAAGTGCTGGGACCACACTCTCACGCCACTGTGCCTGGCTTTAAACATTGATTTTTTTCTTGTACCAAAAGTAATTCACTTAGCAATTGTGTGATTAACTTGAAGACTTTAATAATGTTATACAAATGTAAGTTATTACCACGTAGTAGAAATAATTAGGTAATTGTTGATCATGTTGATATTTGAGGCAAAAACATACAGTAGACTTTGCTGATACTATAGAATTTTTTAAAACTGAAGTTGGCTCAATAAAGGTATGTATGTAAAAAAAGAAAATGAAGGTATCAGTTATGTATCTGTGTTTCCAGTAATCTCTTTTAGAAAGATCTGTGAAATATTTGAAAGACCAAAAAAACAAGTTTTAAGTAGTAATTTGTTACATTTTGTTTGTTTGTTTGTTTGTTTGAGACAGGGGCTTGCTATGTAGCTCAACCTGGCCTTGAACTAACTATGTAGCCCAGGCTGGCCTCAATTCAGTGATTCTCCTGCCTCAGCTTCCTGAGTGCTGGATTATAGGTGTGTACCACCACACTGTTAAGATTTTATATTAGTATCCTTAATGAGCTAGTTATTTAACCTTAACCGCCTCTTTTTCTAAACATGGATCAGTTGATTTAATCTCTCCCAAAGCCATGGGTCTCTTTTGGTTGATCAATGCGATAGAGAAACTCTGCTGGTGAAAAGTATCCAAGATATTCCACTGTATCTGGAGTAGTGTCATAATGGTAGTGTCCACCTTCTCCATGATGACTAAAAAAGTGAGTGTGTTCCAGTCGCAAGTCAAACCCCTAGGACAACAGACAAGTAATTTAGTATGTACTGAAATGATTTTGATTAGAATTTGTTTAAGGGGGAAGATGGAATTTATGTTACAAAAATTTTATACCTTCACCATTCATTTCCTTTCCTTGTTACAGACAACATATGTAAGCAGTTTCTTATGTATCCTTCCAGAAATACTTTTACTTTTTTAATTTGAATTGTAGCATTCTGCACCCTGCTGTACATATTGCTTTTTTTTTTTCACTTAATAATCCTTTGACATCTTTGTCTATTAGATCATAAAACAGTTCTGCATTCTTTTATACTGACATGGTATTCCCTTGTATGTATGTAGCTTCTTAATGGATATTTACAGTATTTCCAATTCTGCTATTACAGTGTTGTCATTCATAATTTTTTAATTTATTTTATAAGATTATGCATATATTTAAACATAAAATCCTAGATATGTGATCACTGGATCAAAAGATAAAACCAGTCCACATTGTGGTGAATATTTACTTTGAAGTCATCTATATTAATTTTTCTAGTGTACAGTATTAGAATATGATGAACACCAAATAAAATAATAGGAAATCTAAATCCTACTTGTGATTCTACTTCATCACTGTTCCTTTGGGTGTTATTTAAAATGCCTGTGCCTTCATATACTAAAAGATCAAGTCTGTTCTACCTAGCTCCTAGGGTGTAAGTCACCTATTTCCTTATCTTTCAATTCTATACACTACCCTAATTCTTAAGACGGCCACAAAAAATACTTAGTTCTAAAAGATATCCTAAAAACTCAAGTATTATAGTAATAATATGATTGTAATTATAATAATATATTATTATATAATACATTATATAATATATTA
>NW_004955414.1:781425-796090 GCF_000276665.1 Chinchilla lanigera
AATATAATAAATAATAATATAAAAAATAAGACTTACTGGGTCTCTGGAGACAAAAACTGGTAGACAAACCAGAGGAGCCCTCATCTCATAAAAATTCAACCATTTATTTACCTCTTCATCAGAGTTCAACGGACAAGAAGAAAATTCTGTGGGCTATAATGAAAAACAGTTAAACAGGTAAACATACAGAATATTACTGGGAACTTAAACATTTAAAAATACATTTCATTAAGTTAAAAATTTGAAACTTTCTTACACATTCTACTGACTTCGGCATAATTTAAATAATATAACCTAGTTTTCAAAAAGATAACCAATCAATGTGTATAATTAAAGCTCTGGAAAGAATAAATGAAGGAATGAGTCAAATACTATGTTTATCTTTTTTCTTTTTTTTTTTTTTACCTGTGTTGGGGGATTGAACCTAAGGCCTTGCATATGGTAGGCAAATGCTCTACTGCTGAACTGTGTCCCCAGCTCATTATTTTTCATAGACCCAGTTTTTGTATGTCCACATTCTAACCTTTAAAAAAATATTTCTCATGATACATGGGATTGAACCCAGAATCTCATACATGCTAGACAAACAAGCAGTCTACCACTTAACTGTACCTCCTCCCTTTCATTCCAGTATTAAACCTCCTACTGCTACCAGTAATGAGGGGATGGCATGAGGAAAATAAGGCACTATAATTGAGTACAAGCTTGAAAAAAGGAACAAAATACTGTAGGATTAAACCTAACCAGGCTAGTAAAAGACTTACACACTGAAAATTATAAAACCATGCTGCAAGGAAAGTGAAAGACTGCAGTAAGTGGAACGACATCCCACATCATCTTGAGGGATTGGATGACAACATTAAGATATCAATATTACCCAAAGCTATCTAATGATTTATTGTGGACCTAGGGGCGCAGCTCAGTGTTACAGCACCTGCTAATTGCCTATTATATGCAGGGTTCAATCCCAAGCACTGAAACAAAAACAAAGAAACAGTTCAGTTCAATCCCTATTAAAATCTTTCTTTTTTTTTTTTTTGAGACAAGGTCTCACTATGTAGCATAGGCTTGCCTTGAACTCGATTATGTAGCCCAGGCTGGCCTCCAAGCCACAAGGATCCTCTCGCTTCAGCCTCTCAGGTTCTGGGATTACAGGCATGCATCCCCATGCCTGACCCCTATTAAAATCTTGATGACTTTTTAACAGAAAAATTGATCCTAACATTTGTACAGAATATATGGACACTGAAATTTTCAAAACAATCTTGAAAAAGAAGTTAGAGATCTCATACTTCTTGACTTCAAAACTTAGTACAAGCTTACAGTAATAAACAGTACCACTCATCACTGGTGGGATGACAGACATGACCAATGGGATAGGATAGAGAAGGCAGAAAGAAGTTCTTGCTTGTAGAGTAAAATGATTTTCAAAGACTGTCAACACCATTCAGCAAGAAAAAACAACAGCCTTTTCAACAAAAGATGCTAGGTGCCAGGTGTGGTGGTATATACCTATAATCCTAGCACTTGGGAAGCTGAGGCAGGATTACTGTGAACTACATAGCAAGACTCTCCCCCCTTAAAAAATTAAGAGTCATTTTCATACTTCATTTATTCAACTACTAAAAATTATAAAATAAAAAAATCTTGAATGCTTTAATCCTGGTTTCATATGGTATTCCATACTTAATGTGTTATTAACATATTTAGCACATATTTATTTTTATTTTTGGAGATGGTCTGTGTTGCTTAGGTTGGTGTCAAAGTCCTAGGTATAAATGATCCTTGTGCCTCAGCCCTTAGAACAGTTGGGATTACAAGTGCTTGCCACTGCATCCAGAAGCATAAGATTATAATTTTCATAATGCAATTTCTGTCTTTTTTTGTTTTTTGAGACAGGGTTGCGCTCTGTAGTCCTGAGTGCTGGAGTTACAAGCATGTGCCACCACGCCTGCCACCATAATGCAGTTTCTTTTTCCCAAATCATAATCATCTTAGTTGCAAAGTCTGTTAAGTACTGAGTTTGGGATTTTGCACATTGAAAAGAAAGTTCCCGGAGCTACACAGTGAGTTCCACACGAGCTTGGATTAATAGTGAGATCCTGTCTCAAAAAAACAAAAAACAAGCAAACAAAAAATAAAAGAGAATACTACCTAGACATTATCTTACACTATGATTTACACTATGTCATTTAAAACTCCTAGCAAAAAATTTGTTCAGGATTTCTTTAAAGGGAAAATTCTCAACATACTTAAAAATCTTAAGAATGTAACCACATGCACCCAACACTCATGTGCAAGAATACACTCTAGCCCTTACCATAATATGAGCCTTTACTTTTCCCTTCTGAACTATGAAAGTTCCTCCCATCCCTACAGGCTTGTTTCCATAATGGTTTCCCAGAGTCTGTCTCATACAAGTCACAAAGTTAAGTTGTCCAGTTCTTCTTTTGGCTTTTACCTCAATTACCTACACAGAACATAAACACTAGTTAGTAAGCTGTAAAATTTTATGCAAATACTGCCCAACTGTAACATTATATAACAAAATGCCACAAAGTATTCTCTTGTTTGCTCAGCATACCCAGATCTGAATTGACATGTATATCTACACAAACTTATCAATTACATATAACTTCAATAATCTTATTTATGCTTTCCTGAACTGAGTCTTATATTGAACTCTAGAGACTCTAAACTATATATGTGAAAGTAGAAAAAGTTGAGAATTCCCTGGCTTAAAGGAATTAACCTCTGTTAAATGGAGACGAGGGAGAAATGATTCCATTTTCTCACTTCCTGTAAAACTATGGACCAAGTTTCTTCTACTTTATTAAGTATTTTTATTTCTTAAGTTAGCTGAAGTTGCTATCTCTACTTACAAACTCTGGGACTCCTCACAAGTGCTAACACTAAAATCATCTTTTTGAACCCTAAAAGGAAGAAAACAAAGTAAGGTGTTAATTCTCCATGTATTTTTGCTTGCTATATAAGTTTTTGCTACCATCATTTCTATCCAGCTTAATCTGTGATCAGCCAGAAATGAGAAAATCACCTATTTACTGCTCACAGGCAGGCATTATTTATTTTAGCCTCATGGTTCTTTTAAGTGACTCACTAAATTAGTATTTTGTTACTTTTCAGTTACTCAGAAAAACCTATTGCTTCCTAAGTGCTGCTCTTCAGTTTTAAATAACACTTTCATGCTGTCTGCACTATCCTGCATCTTGTATAACTGGGTTATGTAAAGAGCTTTGATTTTAGTAGCTCTGAGTTCCTTAAGACCCCATTTAGCATAAAAAAAATCAAATTTTTAGCTATCTGGGAACATTTAAAGAACACTCTTTATTTTAGACAAAATCACCTTCCCAGATTGACCCTCACTGGCAAAAAGATTAGCCAACAATGCACATCCAAAATCATGGTATTTCTTGTTGTATTTCTCTAGTAGGTACCCTCCGTCTGCAGGGTTAATATAGGCAAAGTAACTTCCATTCACAGGGGGGTTGTGTTCACTTTCTGTTTGAATAATTGGCATAAACTGAAAAGAAAAGAAGCTAATTAGTTAATCAGTACACACAATATTTTGAATAGTATAAAAAAAGTTTCATCTCAGAGTTTAAAACATTTTAATGTCTTTCATATATTATATATTCATATATACTAATAACATTACAATATTGACTATAATAAAATATACATATTTTCATGTTAATATACTATTTAATATATATATCATATATAGTATAGGATTTGTATGATATATAGTAGTAGTAGGTATTAACTGCTATAAATAACCACAGTATTACTATGATAAGTTCCTACTATTTGTCTTGATTTCAGATTAGATCATTAAATACTCTATTCATCTTTTAATCCAAGCATTTTTCATACCAAAAGCAAAGATTTACAGAGAAGTAAGGAACATATGACATATATGAACAAAACTCCTTGTATTAGCCTTCAGCCAAATACCCAAGGCTCTGGATTCATCTAAAGCCAAACCTATTGCCCTGAGAAGCATGTGCTACAGTTCAGGTATGTGTCAAATAGTGTCAAATGTTTAGGGAGCTATGACATCAACCATTTATAGTTCACCCTAAAGTATGCTTTTTGAAAGGGTAGTAGAAGGAAAAAGGCAAATCAAATGTCCAGTCAATAAAATAGATAATTATATGTATATACCAACCTCAGAATTGAATCCAAGAGTCTGAAATGGGCCTGCCCCTGCTCCAAGAATAAAAGCTCCAGGTAGCTTGATTTCTTTTGCAATCTTATTCAGATCATAAACCTATACAGGCAAAAATTATTTAAATCATATCTTAAACAAATTTCTTGGTTTTCTTTTCAGCTGAGTCCATTAGCACTTTCTTGCCCAGAATATTGACTAATGCACCTTCTAATAAACAGGAAAAATCTTCATGTGAATGTGAAGGATAAAAGTACACTTACTTTTTTTTTGTTTACAAGAGGCATTAAGTAAGGCACACCTCCTACTTCTGCAATTCTAGTTTTTCCACAGATGCCTAAAAAGACAGAAGTCATCTTAAAAATAGGCAAGCAAAAAACTGAAATATAAAATGCCAGAAGATAATCAATTTAATTTATTAAGAGTATATAACTTTCATTCTTAAAGTTTTTTTTTTTTTTCATTCTTAAAGTTTTTAAATAGTAAAAGTTGGAAGATGTAAGTAGCTAGTATTTCTATCTTCTTTTGACTGCCTATCTATGTCTCCAATGTCATGATAACCAAGCATGGTTTGAGGTAGTGGGTAGCGTAAAGGCAAATGAAAGTTGTTAACAGTGCACAAGCTAGAATTGAGGCCAAGGGCTGGGGATTTAGTTCAGCGGCACAGCACCTGCCTGGCAAGCGTGCGGTCGTGAGTTTGATTCCTGGTACTGGAAAAACAAAACAAAATAAAAAAAATAGAATTGAGGCCAAAAGTTGGCCTGGAGAAGGTATCTGGAGTTAGTTGCAATGCCTTAATTTTTCAAAATCTATTTTTTGGGGGAGTGCTGGCTTTTTTCTTTTAAAATTGTTTCATAATTTAAATTATTGTGCTCTGGTAGAATATGTGTTCTTTAGGTCCATACTGGAAAATATTGTAAGCTGCTTATTTCAAGACTATTTCTATAAATGACAAGTAATTAGATTGTGTGTGGGGGGGGGCGGTTTAGAGATTAAATCCAGGGCCTTGAACCTACTAAGAACATTCTCTTTCACTCGAAGCATTCTATTTGCCTAATTATCTTGGTACAGCCAGATGTAGTTTGGGAGAAGGCACTTCTTTTAAAATGAAGAGTAGAAAAATTGCTTTTATTTGAGAAAAAGCAGTCTTGGGGCTGGGGCTACAGCTCAGTGGTAGAGCTTGAATAAAGTAAAATTCTCCTAGCAGTTATTTCAGCAATTACAAACAAAACTCATTTTAAAAAATCATGTGATATCAGAGTCTAGTGTACTGAATATTATATAAGCAGTGAAGTTTACAAAAGTACATACAACACAATCTTTTCCCACAAAGGTATAAAATGAAATTTGACCAACATCAGAAAACAGCATGAGCATGGAAATTGAGCAATATTTGGCTGAAAAGTTGGGATATTATTTATTTGTAGATAAAAATATTTCTGGTTTCAGAAAAATATTTTCACTGAAAACCAAAAGAATATTTTAAGGACTACTTACCTTTTACAGGAAAGACAAATGGTTCCTTAGTCAAATCAGGACAGTCAACGACAGAGACCTGGACTTCAGCAAAGTTATCTTTTAACCCCTTCTGCATAACTAACAAAGGCATGAAAATGGTTATTTAATTGTAGGTAAAAATTAGGCACCATATATAAAATCTTCCTTCAGATTTTCTGTAGGTCACACTCTCAACCTAAATTTATATACTAAAAAAGAAGGGAGAATGCTGAGTTGTTTTGTTGTTTCTTTCGGTGGTCCTGGAGATAGAACTGGGGCGTTGAGCAAGCTAAGCACATGCTCTACCAGAGTTACTCTCAGCTGAGAATGGTCTCATGAATACAATGAATATAATTAGATAAAATCAGAAGATACAAGTAGACAAAGACACAAATATCTACAGTGATTATAAATAATAGGATAAATAGACTGCATGCAGATAAGGACTATCTTCCTTTGGGAGAGCAGATTCCAAAAACATATTGAAATGTAAATCTTTTAAAAGGAAGCAATTACTTGCAACAACTTCAAGAAAGATTACAGACAAAATGTTGAGAAAAAAAAGCCAAACACAAAAGAGTAAAGATTCTATCGCTTCATTTTCTGTATTTCACATACAGGTTAACTTACGGTGATAAAAGTAAGAATTAACCTAAGTAACTTCTTCTAGTGCCCTTGAATGGAAAGGTCCATGAACGAGGCTTCTGGGATGTTGAAAATATTTTATATTTTGATCTGGAAAGTAGTTGTATGGATGTAAGCACATCTTAACATTCAGCAAGCTATACACTTAAGAGTAGTGTACATCCCAGTAATTCTACCACTCAGGAGGCTAAGGCAGAAGGGTCTACAGTTCCAGCCCAGCCTGGATTACATAGTGAGATCCTGTCTCAACCACCCCCTCCCAATTTATAAGAAAGCAGTTCTTTTTTTTTTTCTAAGAAAAGAGTTCTTATAAAATTTTGTTTGTTTATTCATTTATTCATCCATCCATCCATCCATCCATCCATTCATTCATTCATTTATTTATTTAGAGACAGGGTCTCGCTGTGTAGTTCAGGCTGGCCTTGAACTCACTATGGACCCCAGGCTGGCCTAGAACTTGCAGTGATGCTCCTGCTTCAGCCTCCCCAGTGCTGGCGTGTGCCACCACACCCAGAAGTTCAGTCTTTTATAGTGAGACTCAGAAAATGTGAAGTCATCAGATATTTCATACCAAATCTTTTATCTGTTAAGGACAAAAATTAAATCAATTGGAAAATTCCCCCATGTTGAATGCCTTATGAATATATAATTAAGATTCAATATGTGAAAATATAGCAAAACCTACTTTTCACCAATTAAAAAGGGACCAAATTCTTGAAAAGATTTTCTGAATTATAAGTCAAGAAGCTTAAGCCTACATCTGTATTTGTTCTGAGTATTCTGTACATATAGAAGGAAAATAAAAACATAAAAATACAAGAGAATATTAGTCTAGAAAGGCACTCAAAGAAAAAGTTCCTATCTGTCCTGTCAAATCTGGGAAGACAAAAGACTTATAGAAAAGAAATACAGACCAAAGAATGTTAGCCCCACAGATTATTTACTAGCTACCATCAATTAAAAAATAAAACAGGAAGGCTATAAAAGGAAAACCACAAGAAAGCCAAAAATGAGTATTTTTTTTCCCTTTAATCTTACCAGGACGACAAATTAATTACCCAGGACAACACATTGAGAAATAAGGGAAGAACTTATATAGCAGTTAACCACTACTATAGAATATAAAGGCTGTTAAATAAAGCCACATTCTGAGAGACTTCAGTTTTCCTCCCCTGCTTTACATAACTGGTAAAAAGCTAAAGCAAAAATGGGAAAGTGTGATCATCACACAGTTGTTTTCATTGTGTAAAGTTGGTATCATCAATAATCCACAATTGGTGAGTTTAGTTTATTTGGAGAGACAAAATTTTAGTCTTTCTCAACAAAAACAGCAGATACTGAAATGGAAAATTCTGTATCAAAAGTACCATTTCAATAAGTAAAATATAGATATGTAGAAGATAAATAGTAACTACATATATATTTTAATTTCCTCTCGAGAACAGCTCTTAAAAATCCAAAGTTAATATTGTTTTTACCTTCAGCAAGCTCTGGTAGACTTGGCACATGAAAAGAAAACTCAGCACAAGCCATCATTTTCTGTCTTCTTTAGGTAGGAGGTTATCCAAAGAAAGCTATTGTTGATAATTATCACAAGAGTCCACAGTGCACCAGGCGTGAACGGCTGCTGCTCTGGAAGTGAACATTAAGAGTTCAGTTATATAAAGAGGGCAAAGAGCATTTAGATTTTTCTCTCCTCACAGAAGATCAACCCCAGCATTAGCATTTAGCAGTCCAAGCATGTAACTGGCCAAAGACCTCTTTTAACATTGTTCTTTTCTTATGTTTTCATCATGCTAGGGATCCAATCCAGGGTCTCCTGCATTTTTAGCAAACATTCTACCCCTGAGCTATACCTCCAGTCCACTGTTAAATGATTGACATTTAAAATAAACTGACATGAGGAAACACCAAGCCAAGAGGTTGCATATAATTCATTGCTTTGATCACCTATCTGGATTGAACCTGTAATTTTCTAACGGTTGGTCCTGAAATAAAAGACATTTACTAAGGATTATGAGTAAGTGTCTAAATGGTTGCTGAAAACAGTATGATATCTCAACACATATCCAAGCACTTTTAGAATAGATAACTTACGTTCCTTACTCTATAGCTGACGTATAAGCTGTAAAGTTAAGCTTAGATTATCACTGTTACAAAAAGAAATTTAAATTACTAATAAAAATGGAAACCTATGGAAATGATTACCTTCTAGAATTCACATGTTAACATTTGGTAAACCTGGGTGAACATATACAGTAATTTTTTGTATATGTCAATCTGAAATTATTTTAAAAGAAATAGTTAAAATGTCTTTGTCCTAAGCAATTACAAATTATTCAACTCAAAAATATGTTTAAGATACTTTAAGTATGATTAGTATATTATTTGGGGTCTGTTATCTAGTAGTTTATATTTAACAGGAGACTAGATTATGTACATTAAATAACTAATTCAAAGGTTACTTTCTTGGTAGGCAGCTTTAAAGTGAAATTATTCTGATAATTGTACCAGTTATAACGACATTTAAAAAATATATACTAAGTATAATTTATAGTAAACAGACAGTAGTGTCTTACCTTAAGTCTTCAAGGGATAAAGTGTGCAAGTTGAGTGAAATAAAATAAAATGAAGGCAGATGTAAAAAGAAGAAAGAGGTGGGTGGGGAATCCCATTCCAGGCCAATCACAACAAAAAATACAGGTGAAACTCTTAAGGGCATTACTGTTTTTAGGAGGTTTGCCAGAGTGTCATCAAAATTGTTAATAGAACACTTCATTAATCTGAATAGTCTCTGGTTTGAACATGCTTACCTAGCAAGTGAAAGGTGGTCCCTTAGAATCACTTGAAATAGTTTTTTGTTTTGTTTTGTTTTGTTTTGTTTTTGAGACAAGGTCTCACTTTATAGGGCAGGCAGGCCTTGAACTTGCAGTGATTCTCCTCCCTCAACCTCCTGAGAGCTGAGATTACAAGTATGTGCTACCACACCAGGCTGGGTCTTCCAAAAACTTTTTAAAACAATTTTTTAGCTTTGTAGTTTTTATTTTTTGTTTGTTTGTTTTTGAGATAGGATCTCACTATGTAGTTCAGGCTAATCTGGAACTCACTCTCACTACGTAGCCTGAGCTGGTCTCAAACTCAGTGATGGTCCTGTGTCAGCCTCCCAAGTGCTGGTTTTAAAGGCACGTACCACCACACCTGGCTTGAAGTTTTCTTACAAATTGAATTTCTTTTCTTTTTTGGGCAGGGGATGAACCCAGGGCCTTTGCATTGAACTCCATCTCCTGCCCTTTTAAATTTTTAAAATTTAATTAATTAATTAATTAATTTTTGTCTTTTTGAGAGAGTGTTTTGCAATGCAGTTTAGCCTGGCCTTGAACTCATTTTGTCGCCCAAGCTGGCCTCAAACTGCCACAATCCTCCTTCCTCAGCCTCCCAAGTGCTGGGGTTACAAGCATGTGCCACCATACCCAGCTTAAGTTTTTTTACTTTGAGGCTGAGTCTTATTAAATTGCTAAGTGGCATGTGCTGAGGTGGAATTTATGCTCCTCCTGCCTCAATCAGCCACTCACAGTGCTGGGATTACAAACCTGGGCCACCACACAGGGCTGTATTTTTTTTCTAATTTATGTTTTTGGTACTGGGAATCAAACTCAGGACCTTGTGCTTGCCAGGCAGGCTCTTGTGCCACTGAGCTATAGCCCCGGCCCTTGGGCTTTATTTTTTTATTTTGACACAGTATCTTGCTAAATTACCCAAGTTGGGCTAGAATTTGCAATCTCTCTGCTTCAGCCCCTTAGGCGAGTACCAAGGTTACAGGTGTGTACCATCATGTCTAGCTGTGTTTCTAGTTTCAATACTCCCAAACAACACAGCCTCCATAAACATGCTATTGCATAAATTTGGGACTTAACATTTACTTTTTCTTTTTTTTGGTACCAGGAATCGAACTCAGGACCTTGCACTTGCCAGGCAGGCAGTATATACATTTTTTTCTTGAGATGGAACCTCCCTTTGTTGCCCAGGCTTGAGATGGAACTCCTAGGCTAAAACAGTTTTCCTCCGTCAGTGTCTAGAGTAGCTGGGACGGGAAACATTCAATACTACTTTATCAAATACTAGCATTCACTTTTTTTTTTAACGTTTTAGCATTTACTCTAAGTTAGTTATTAAATGTACTTAATCTGGTCTCCTAAATTAAATATAAATAACTAGATAATGGGCCCCAAATAATATATTAATCATACTTAAAGTATTTTAAACATACATATATATATATATATATATATATATATATATATATATATTTTTGGTACTGGGAACAGAACTGAGGACCTTGTGCTTACCAGGCAGGTACTTTTGCCACTGAGCGATATCTCCGGCCCCTTAAACATATCTGTAATTGCTAAGGACAAAGATATTTTAACCATTTCTTTTAAAATAACTTCAGATTGACAGATATTATATACAAAAAATTACTGTATATACTTCACCCAGATTTCCCAAATGTTAACATTTTATTGTACTCTTTGTCAGGCAAACAGAAGGTACTTTATTATTTATGATCATGTCAAGATCTGCACAATGAGTAGTATATTTACTTAGTGAGGATATAATAAAAGAACTTTAAATATTTCTGCTTACAATAGGATTGAGGCTCAAGTTAAATTCAAATCTAATCCTAATTTTACAAACTTTATGCTCTCTAAACAAAGTTGTTTTATTTCTCTAACAAATTAGAAACACGTCCAATGCAAGAAGCCCTGAGTTTGATCCCCAGTTAGACACACACACACACACACACACACACACACACAAAACATACAAAGGAAATCCAGCCCCAGCGGGCTGCAGCCTGAATAACTTGTTTAGAAATGTAGAGCATGTCACAAGCCACCAGCACAGAAAGCAGTGTGGCAGGAGTATGTTTAAGTGTCTGGAACATGTGAAGTTGAAGTAATAAGACAAAGATTTTCATGTAAAGTCAGAGCGACTTCAGGTTAGGCTTGGGCCAGAGGAAGGCAAACAATATTTACTCTCCTGATTTAACTGGTGGAGACATTGGCCCAGAAACAGGGTATGATGTAGAAAAGGAGCTAGAAATAGGAGGTAGTTGGATAAGAGAGCTGTAGATGTCCCATCCAGGAGTGTGTATAGCAGTCATGCTTTGACCAACCAGGAATCGTATACTTATACAAAGAAAGAACTAGAAATACAAGTTTAGAAGGAAAAAAGAAGATCATTTTATTTGAAAAAAGGAAGAGAAATGGGAGAGAGACAGCTACCTTGCTGGAGGCAAGGCAGTGGGTCCAAAGCCCCCCTGCCCCATTTTAAGTCCCTTGTATTATGTGGCTGAAACACTCCCCTCTGAAATTTGTTACAACTTGATCAGCTATTTTAGGCTCTGAAACCCTTGATTTGGCCAAGGCCCTTTCCACTGCCTACCTGCAAATTCATGGGTTAGCACATTTGGCCTTCTTGTCCTGTCTTCTATGGCTACAATTTATGGTGGGCCTTACACACAAGTAAGTTAATTAGTAAAGGGATACATGTACATTTTAGTGCAATAATGTGAGACACTGTGTGTGTGTGTGTGTGTGTGTGTGTGTAGGAGTATACACAGATGCCACCAAAAATGTACACATACAGGAAAAGAAAAACTTGTATAAATATCTTAACACTAAATTTATTGAGACATCATGAGATTAACACATGTTACCTTTGGCCTCTACAGAGGTGCTCAAAGTAGTGGCCATTAGCTTCCAGACATTTATTAGTACTGTGAACTGCTGAAGTGTGTATACATTTTTTTGTCAGACTGTGCATTTTATATACTGAGGGTTTTTTTGTTATGTAGCTCCTTCCCCACTTCATCTCGCCTGTCCTTAACTGGGGGTAGAGTGGGGTAAACTGGGGCCCTGGCACCAAGTGGGCCAGAGTCTGTTTATCAGGGTTCTTTCTGATTTTTTCTCTTAATTGTTCTTTCTAGCAAGTGTTTAACTCTTCCTAGTCAGGATTTTCCAAAAACCTCACCGAGGCCTTTTTCTATCCCTTTTCCTGCCTGTCCTTCTTTCCCTACATAGATAGCATCCAAAGGGGTCAACCAACTAAGACAACTAAGCTTGTCAGAATTTATTGGGTGTACCCTATGTACCAGACACTGTAAGTCACTTTATAGACACTCTCTTGAAACTTCTCCCAATGATGACAAGTCTTTTCTTACAAAAGAGGATATGGCCAGAGAGAATATATTTACCCATGATCATGATCACAACCTGTTAGAGAACAATTCAAAACCAGATGCAACTCACTGTAAAGCCAGAACTCATCATAACATACCAGGCTGGCTTACCAGTAAAGGAATTTCAGCTAACAAAAAGTAAGAATTTGTTTTAAAATAATCGGATAGCACTTAGAGCATTACTGTGATATGTGCCATGCTCTTTTCTCCAGTGGGCATGTTTTCCAGTCTTACCTGTTTTCCAGTCGCCTAGCATACAGTGGTAAAGTACCAGTTTAGCCTCAATGATTTACAGAACATTTACAATGTGTCAGACTATAAGGTTGTAGGATAGGGCAGGTAGGGGGCAACTAGTGCAGTCAGTCACAAAAGGCCACCATATTCACATATCAATTTTTTTTTCTGGTGCTGGGATTGAACCCAGGGTCTCACACATTAGACATGTACTCGCTAAGCTATACCTCCAACTCTAAGAACTCAACTTGTATTTTAAGGACAGTGAAACACGAATAAGAGACAGGTACAGTATGTGTATACCATGCCTTGCCGCCTGTTTGCATCAAATGTTTGTGTACCGTGTAGCATGGAATTCTGTTGGACACACCATGTGTGGGAGTCTATAGAGATTCAAAATTGCCAGACTCGACAGAATGATGCCAGAAAGTATATATACCAAGAAGTAAAATAAAAACAGTTCAGTTTTATAAAATATTTCTAATACGTATTCTAACAAAAACGAAGTACATATGATTGCATGAGCTATAAAATAACAACTCTGAAATTTTAGTGATCCTGCATTCAAATTAAATGTTCACGTTTGTATTAAAAACCAGCAATACGGAATATAAAGAAAAATGGTAAAATTTACACTAATAAGTTTTTCTGTACTTGGAATGACATTTAATACTAATGTAACAGTACCAGGACAGAGTCCAGTAATGCCTGTCATCCCATCACGCGGGAAGCTGAAGAATTGCATGTCAGTATCTAGCCTGAGCTACACAGTAAGACCTTATGGCAAAAAAAAAAAATCTGGACAACAGCAATACCACAAAAAACAGCTTACATTTTAGCACCTGTAATGGTACTTTTTCCCCCTCTTTTTTTTTTTTTTTTTTAATTTTTAAAATTTTTTTCCGGTACCAGGAATCGAACTCACGACCTTGCACTTACCAGGCAGGCGCCCTGCTGCTGAGCTAACTCCCCAGCCCTTTACCCCTCTTTTTCAACAAAGAGCACTGCGTTTCCATTTTGCACCAAGACTTAAAAATTGCATAATGGGGCCGGCTCCTGACGTGGCTAGGAAGAGAGACGTGTAGATACCCTTCCCGGAGCTTAAGGTAGGTGCATAGACTGTGGGATGCAGTGGACACTGCCTACAGGACTGCATTTTGTAGTAACTGGAACTGTTTATTCTTTGAAGAGACTATGTTACTTTCGAGGTTTGTCCAATCCTAAAAAGGACAGTAACTATAAACTACAATAGCTAGCTTTACTGGTTTATGATATGTTCTAAGAGATCTGAAAATGGAAACAAAAGTCAAACCAGTTTATTCTTTTGTATTGTAACTATTCGTGGGGGAAAGCCAATGGCATTGAAGGAGTTTAAGCTGTCAGGAGCCAGGAACTCGGGGAGAACCCTGTGCGCGTCTCGGTGGCAGGCACCGCAGCTCCGCGGGGTGGACTGCAGCTGGGTGCGGGCAGCTCCGGCCGAGCTGGGCTGGGGCGTGCGTGCGCGCTGAAGGCGGACTAGTGCGGGAGACGACGCCTACATGCTCCCGCGTCCCCGGAGCAGCCCGTCCTCAGCGGTTCCCGACCCGAGCAGCCCCGGGAGCACGCGGACTGCTTCGGAATACGCGGGCGGCCGCGGAGCAGAACACAGCGCGTGCGGCCCCCGCGCGCTTCGGCAGCCAGGGTCCCTTCCGGCCACAACTCCAGCGTCCCGCGCGAGGGTGGAGCTCCGCTCCCCGTCCGGAGCCCGGCGCGCTCCCAGCCCGGCCCTCCCCGAGGCTACAAAGCCGGCCAGAGCTCGCCGCAGGCCCCAGGATCCTTTCGCGCGCTGCCTCCGCGCGCCGCAGCCTCGAACCCGGGAC
>NW_004955414.1:797655-808452 GCF_000276665.1 Chinchilla lanigera
TTTTTTGGTGGTATTGGGTATGAAATCCAGGGCCTTACCACTGAGCTGCATCTCCATTTTTAATTTTTTATTTTGAAACAGTTTGGTAAGTCAATAGCGCTCAATCCTCCTGCTTCAGCCTCGAAGGGTGCTGGGATTACAGGCCTGCATCATAATGTCCTACCTTGTTTTGAGAGATCATCTAGCTGACTTGCACAAGGTGTGGATATCATTTTAGAGCAGCTTTTATTTAATGACTTATTTACTCCTGAAATTAACAAAACACTTAATGGGTCTGTTAGGCATAACAAATTGAGGTGTTAGTGATTTTCGTATTCCTGTATTTGAAATATTTTGCAAGTTGATCATGTTAGGGTTTGTAATGACTTACCTGTTTTCAAGTATACTAAGGAATAAAAAAATCATGGGAGATTAAGTAATTAATGAAAATAATCTTTTTTTTGTCGTTTTGAGACAGGGTCTCACTGCAGTTCAGGCTGGCCTTGAGCTCACTTTGTATCCCAGACAGGTCTCAAACTTGCCACTATCCTCCTGCCTCAGCTTCCCAAGTGCTGGGATTACAGGCGTGTGCCACCACGCCCGGCTTTTTCCCTTTTTTTGTTTGTTGTTTATTTTCTTAAATTTTTCAGTATTTGGGATTGAACCAAGGGCTTCTACACTGAGGTGTATTTACATCCCTTTTTAAAATTTTTGAGACAAACTGGCTAAATCACTAGTTCAATCAGGATGGGCTTTAACTTTTTTTTTTATCTTCATCTGTTATGTACTCTACCAAGAAGATGGCGACACAAGTAGTGTTAGGATATTAATGCTTGGCAAAAACTTGAACTCGTGTTTCCACCAATAATGAAATGAGAGGTAATGTGACAAGGTGGTTCATAGATGAGACCAGGAAGGAACACTGAAAGAGGCAGTAAGTAAAGTTCTAGACCAAGAATTGGACGGAGATGCAGTCTAAAGGATTATTATTTCCTGTTATGTAGACAGGCACACTTTTTGCCTTCTGGCTTTCTTGGCATAAAAGTTTTCCCTAGGAGTCCACCTTTGATTTTGGGAAATGCCTGTTTGGCTAGTATTTGTGGTTAATAAGCTCTTGTACTCAGAAGCTTATTGGAATTAAGTACTTTCAGAGATTTTCCTACATTGCGTAGGTTTAGAAAGCAAAAGCTGAAATAAAACTTACCAGTGAAAATTCTAGTTTTAAAGCAATTCTGAGATGGACTCTCCCTAGATCTTGGGGGTTTTTTGTTTTTTTTCTTCTGGTACCAGTAAGCGAACTCATGACCTTGCACTTGCCATGCAGGTGCTGTGCCGCTGAGCTGTATCCCCAGGTCCTCTCCCTAGATCTTAAAAGCCTAAATTCTCTTAGGCATGGCCTAAGAACTTTTTAGTAGATACTGGCTGTATATGTATGTCAGCATTTGTTTAGAAAGGCTACACCACATTTACTGAAATTTTGTGATTTCAGAAACTTAAAAAGTGATGGATAAATCAGTAATGGACCCTGTTACCTGTATGACATCTGATACAGCTGTGGAAATTGAAAATCAAAGGTAAATGGATTTACAGGGAGACTGGATTTGGTAAAAATGTTGCATTAGAGTTGGAAATTATAAATCATAATTGATGTTAATAAAGATAATTATCTAAATTTGGTAAAGAAATTGGCTAACACCTTACTGAAATACATTTTTAATTCAGGGAAATAAATTTTCCTAGTATCTTGACTTCTGGCTGAATTTCCTTTGGTGGAGGGCTAACAGGCTAGTTTATTTTAATTTTTGTAGTAGGCTGTTAAGAGAAAGTTGTAATGTCCAGACAACTTCTGGGAAGTTTACATCTTTCTCTTGCAAAATCAAATTTTTTTTTTTTTTTTTTTTTTTAGCAAATGTGACCATTTGGCGGTCAGGATTTAATAGCTATCTGGTACTGAGCCATTACCCTTTAACAGTTTTTTATTCTGAGCATGTTCCCCTAAGTTGGTCTAATAACAAGCATTTAGTAATACGAGAAAATTTATTTTCTAGTGATAGCTCTTCGTCTGGTAGCAGCTTATTTAAAACACAATGTGTACCTTTACCTAAACGGACTCAAAGAAACCCTGTGAAGAAATTCGTACATAACGTACATAAACCTGAAAGTGTTCAAACAGATTCATCAAGTGACTCATCTATAGAACCAAGACCATTGACTTTGAAAGCTATTTTTGAAAGATTTAAGAAAAAGAAGAAACGTAAAAAGAGAAAATACAAGCCAAAATTAACACCAAGAGGAAGACCAAAAGGAAGGAGAAACACTAGAAGATCACAAATAGATAAAAAACAAATCAAAGACAAAGGACCAAAGTTCCCAATTTTACAATCTGAAGATGGAAGGAAACCATTACCTTGGAGGAAAATTTTAAGTTTTGAGGTGGGTCAGTTTATATATATGAATACAGATAGCTAAAATATCTGAAATGTTTTGGTACCTTTTGAATTGCCTAAGATAAAAGGAACAGTCTGCAATTTTGATATTCTGTACTTAAAAGTGGATTTCATACTTTATTTTCAACTTAGGCTTCTGGGTGAAATCTTCCCTGGCATATTCCTTAGGTGAATATGAAGGGTCAGTGTTCAGGTCTCCCTGTATGTATTGCCTTGAGCTCATCAATCCTAAAACATGACATCCACTTTTCTGTAAGCCATGTTAAACCCATGTCTTTGCTCTTCAATAAATATTTTCTTAAGCCTACCTGTCACTTCTTTGAATTTCTTTTTTTGTTGTTGAGATACGGTCTTGCCATGTAGCCCAGGCTGGCCTCAAGCAGAAGGCCTCTAAAGGCAGTCCTCTGTCTCAACCCCCAGTGCTGGGATTACAGGCATTTGTCACCCTGCCGAGCTAGCTGTTATTTTCTGATACTTAATCCTAAGAGTAGATTCTTGGAATATTTAAGAATTGTATGTTGAATGTATAGTTAATACATCCCTTGTCAGACCTGTAATTTTGAGAATACTTGTTAAAGAGTAAAGTGATAATCAATGGTGTGTTTGGTCCGGAAATGCTGAGGAGTTAGTTTTGCAAGGCTAAGACAAAATTTTTTCTTCACATGTAGCAAGCTGTGGCAAGAGGATTTTTTAACTACATTGAAAAACTGAAGTATGAACACCACCTTAAGGAGTCACTGAAACAAATGAATGTTAGTGAAGATTTAGAAAAAGAAGATTTTGATAGTCGTAGATACAAATACATGGATGATGATGGCTCCATTTCACCTATTGAAGAGTCAGAGTAAGTTGCATCTTAAAATGTCTTTGCTCATTTTTAAAATTATTTTGTCATTATTTTTTCTTTTTGGTTTTTTTGAGTTTTGCTATGTAATCACCCTGGTCTCATGCAGTCCTCATTTAGCCTCCTTTAGCCTCACAGGTGCTGGTGGGATAACAGGTGTGTGCCACCATGCCTGACTCCAGGTTTTTTGTTTTTGTTCTTTTTAATACACAATTCACATAAAATAAATGGACAAGTTAGAATTACTGCATTTGAGCAGATTGGTCAAACAAGCCATCCTCTTTCAATGTTAAATAGGATACAGTGTTTGTACCTTCACTAATAGTGCTCTTTCAGGCAGGTAGTACAGTCTTGTCAGAAAACTGTGTATGATTTATGATACGTTTTAATGTTACAGAGCAGAAGAAAGGACAACACATCTTGAACATGATGAATGTGATATCAAACTGGTAGTAAGTGACTTAATTTTAACATTTGAACAAGGCAGGCATTGGTAGAGGAATTTTAGGGGGGATTTTTCTTTTTTTTGTCTGATGTTCCATGTAGCCCAGGCTGGCCTAGATCTCTATCCTCCTGCCTCAGTGAATACCACCATACTCAGCTTTCCATTTAAATTTTGAAAAAGACTTAATAACTTTTAAGAGAGATGAAAGACTAGAAATGGTAACTTTTAGATACACAATAATGAGAAAATGAGTTTTTTTTTTTTTTCCTCCTGTGCTGGGTATCCAACACAGGTTCTTAACACAGACTAGGAAGTTCTGTAGCCCTTAAGGGAAAGCATATTATAGGTCTTGCTACTTAGGCTCTAAGAAAATACACAAATGTTAGTTCGGGTTTTTAGTTTCAAGTAACCTAGCACTTGCCTGTATGTAATTATTTCTTAATGCATTTTTTTTTTATGCAGGAGGAGAGTTGTTTCATAAAATGTTCTGAATTTCCGAACAAGATGAATGTGTATTTACGAGAGAATAACAAAGAAGCTGCTCTGACTATACAGAAGGTTTCTAAGGCCAGAAATACTGGACAGAGGGCAGAAAGATTTGAAAAGGAGACAAACTTGTGAATGTCAAAGAAGGTAAACGATACAGGAAGTGATTTTTTTTGTTTTGATAGGAAAAAAGGACTAAAGATGATTAATGTGGAGATAACCTGTTGATGAAGGTCTTAAAACCAAGAACTAAGGGAAAAAAAACTGAACAAGTTTGTAGAAGAAACTAAAAAATACAAAAACATTTCATATTTTCTCACTGGGAAAAAGCTGGGATACCGTGTCCTGTATACATAAGTCTTGCTATTCATTATCAGTGCTTGTTACTTTCAGTAAGAGCTTACAGGTATAATGGACTACTGAAAGAAGATGTTAAAGTCACTGGCATCCAACCAGCTTCATTAGATTCTTTGGAACACACTTTTTAACCCCAACATGAGGTCTTTGGTTTGATTCCCAGCAGCTCAAAAATAACTTCCTAGTATACCTGGAAAAGAGTTGTACTATTTCAGTTGCTATTTTCCTTACGATCACCATTGTATAGCTTACTGTTGTTAAGCATGTGTTGCATTGTACAATGGCACTTGTGTGTGTTTTTGTCTTAACTTGTGGACTAAAACTTAATGAACAGGTGCAAAAAATAAATCCTCTTTTGCAACCCAGAACTCATTGTTTGGTATGAGTTTTGATACATATAAGAAGGAATATTATCGCTAGGTGCAGTGGTACAAGACTATCTGAGATCCTGGGACTCGAAAGCTGAGGCAAGAGGAATTCCTAAGTTACAAACTGTATAGTGAGACTAACTCAGAAAACAAAAAATGAAGATAACCTAAGGAGGAGTTAGTTTTGCAAGGCTAAGACAAAATTTTTTCTTCACATGTAGCAAGCTAATACAAATTAAAGTGATGATGTTAGTATAAATTTTATTCTGAGCATGAAGTTAATACAAAGCGCAGGATATGAGCAAACTGTATAGATTTGGTATTCCAATTTTTACATCGTGGCACACGAAGATACCTTTTTTCTTTTCTTAAAGGCTTCTGTTTGACCATGGGGTTGGAGTTGAAGATATGTCTTACTAACACAGTAAGTAATATCAGATTAAAAATTTCATAGATTTTAATAAAAGATTGTTAGCTTTCTTTAATTCCAGTTTGGACACTGATTGCCAAAAACCAACCTTATATTTCAAGTATGTTACATTTTGGGATGGTGCCAGTTATACTGTTCTTCAAACATAATTGACTCAGAATAAGCTGTGAATAGACAAAATGTCAGCAGGCAGTATTGAAGGTCATATGGTTCAGACTAATTCATACTTGAATTTTTTCTCCTTAGTTCAATTGAAGTATTTAGCTGGTGGCATAGGCTCATAGTCCCTGTACTCAGCAGGCTGAGGCAGGATTACCAATTGAAGCTCAGCCTGCCCTACCTTAGTGAAACAATCTCAAAAATATAAATAACAAAGCTACTTGATGATACTTGCATATTTTTCAGTCTTTGTTCTGGCTATTGAGTACTCTGGCCAGTAAACAAACTCTTTAAAAATCATTATGAAGTGGCCTTTTTTGGGCAATTAAGTAGTTTTCATGTCCATTGCTAATTCTGCATTATTTTGCTGAAGCACATCACAGTTCCTGCTTGTCATTGGTATTCTAGGGTGTCGTGAGGTCTATCCCGATGGGGCTTATCCTGTGGCTGCACATCGTTGGAAACGCCTCATAGAGTAACACTGGTTTTGCTTTGCTCACAGGTCTATTTCTTAGGCCTGTTGATAAGGCACTACAAGACAGCAAAATATATGAAAGACCTAATAATCTTTATTTTAACTTTAGATATTTATTTGCACATCCTAGAGGCCTGTACTACTATGAATAGCTTAGGTAAGCTTTAATTGTTGACAGCATAATACTGTATTCTGGGAGCATAGTTCCAGTACAGATGATGAATTTAACTGTTCAACTGCTGGGTGATATAAACATGAACTAAACTTAATTCTGACAGCTGGAGATAGCTATGAAGTCTGCACAGTTAACTTAGATTTACTGGAACTACTTGTTGTCATTCTAAATGTTCTATTTTGTAATTTCTCTGTAGGAAATGAGTGAATTCATGCGTGTTTAGAGAAGTAAGTGAATTATAAAAAATTAACTGTAATTCCAATTTCTTTAAATTTGCATTTTAGGTATAAAACAGTTAAGATCTTGGCAAAAAAAAAACAACGCCTGATCCATGTATTTATAAAATGAAAAATGGGAGACTATTTTGCACAGCCATTTATACAACTGGAAGTTGTACATGGTTTATGTACATATGTAGCATACATCCCTGGGACTAGTTGGCTGAGCAGCACTGACCCTAACTTGCATTATGGGGTATTGCACCTATGGCCTTGTGCATGCTTAGGCAAAAAGCATTTTACCAGTGAGTTAATCCTTTCTGATCTGACTTAATTTCATGTGTAAATTGAGCAGATATGGATTACAGCTCTTTTATGTAGTGACCTCATTATAATAATTGGTAATAAATGTTAACTGGAAGTATAATAGAGGGTCTTCATACTACAGTAATGACTGCACTGTGGTATCTGCACTCAACAGTTGATTCCTGCTGGTGTGTTCAAAAGACAGTGCTATAGAAATTCAGTATCTGGCATCGTTGGTTTTCTTGGCTTCGTGCATGTTAAACCTGGTATTTCTATTGATACATTATTTTATGGTTTCTTATTTATTCATTTTACTACACTCTTCTATGTAATAATACTTTTTTTTAATATAGGGTGTCAGAGCAAGGCAGATCCATGTACCATAAATGTAAGGTGTTTTCTGTTCTTTGTTTCCCCCAGTTGGTAGCGTAACAACAAATTGCATACAGATGTAGAAGCCTTACATATGAATATGCTCTGGAGGAGCTTTCACAAAGCCTCATTCTAGATTTGAATGGGCACTGTTGATTGGTGTCCAAAATTGGTCAGTGTGGCTAAAATTGAGACACAGGTCATGCTTCCATCACAGTAAATGTTTACAGTGGTGACAATGAGACCTGTAACATTTTGCTTAATACTGGAAAACGGTGGTTTTCAATATTAGAAGTGAATGGTTATGAAATACTAATAGAGTCTAGATTATGTGCCAAAATGCCAATACTACATACAATTTGAATTCTAGGCTCCCAAAATGTAAATTTCTGGAAGAAACTGGATATAAGACCACAGGTAAGTAAGATTTTAAATTTTTTCTTCAAAGGCAAAAAAGCTACTTAAGATTTTCCTGTCATGGGTGTATGATGTTATGATGATGGGCAAAATGTTCAACTGCTCTGAATGGGCTGAATGAAAATAGCCTCTCTGAACATTCACAATGAGTACAGTTTTAGAATGTTAAGTTTCTTGAGGTTCATTTCAGTCTCTTATAAATTGTGTATTACTTGAAAATAACTGGATTGAAGAATAACATAGCTAGTGAGAAATTTTCTAAGGTTGGAATTTCAAGGTTTGGATATGGGATTGTAAGTACTGTTGAAATATAGGAAACATTTTGAATAAAATTATCATATAGTAAATATGAATTGCTTCTTTACACAGGAGTTTTGAAATTATCATGGTCCATATTCAAGACAGAAGAAGTGTGACAAGTAATTTCTATTTTTATCTTACCCATAAATCACTGGAATGTTATAATGGTCATTACCAAGGCTTTTAGAATGAAGTTTCTCATTTGCTGTGGACATGACCATAAAAAATTTTCCCACTAGGTTTTTCTGCCTGCTATTTTGTTAGCAATCAACCTGTTGGGAACATTACACTGAGTAGGAGAACACCGTACAAGGCATGCTTAGATCTCTGGATGCTTGCTTTCCCTAGTTAATCTACAGTGTTAACCTTAAGATTAGAAGCAGAGAACCTAAGCTGCCTCCTGAACTCAGTCATGACTATATAATTTGTTTTCTTATGTAGAGCAGATGAGAATGACTGGATTAAGAATCAGTTTTTTTCAAAAGGTATGTACAGATGAGCAAAGGTTCTGCACAGGTCATTTCAAAGAGGGCTTGTGGGAATATGAAACCAAGAGCTCTTAACGCAGTGACCACAGAATGAAGTTCTCTACAGTATGTCATAGTCACTCAGTAGTGCTATGTTTTTCTGAGGAGACACAATATTGAGCAAGCTGTGATCCATGATGGGAAACAGATATGCTTCAAAGTTGTAACCATCATCTTTTCTCTTTTCAGGGCTATCTTGGGGACAAAGAACCTCATTAAAGTGACCTTAATGAGTATTAAATCACATGTGAAATTACTTAAATAAAAATGCATTTAATTTTTGCTTTATGTCCTTTATTTAAAAGCTTTAGACATGTTGAAGAAAGTCAGCACATACTTTTGGCTCGAAGTTTCTCTAGTGTTTTCTGGGAAGGGAATAAAAGTTACATAATCAGGTTGAATTATGGTATACATTAAAAATCACACTGAGGGGTTGGGCTAGGAGGCCTCACCTTATGAAATTCTTTGGCTCTTGCTCTGTTTTGGTCTCAAAACATAAGCTTCTTGTTTTGCTTTCTCTTCCTTTTGTTGTTTTATTTCAGATAACTGATTATATAACCTGTAAAATGTTCATGGAATTAGGAATAAAGTTTGCAGAAAAGCTAGCAGAATATAGCAAACAGGTACCTTGTAGACCTTTTATGTATGAGTGCCTGTTCCATCCTTCTTTCTTCAGGAAGACACACTCTAACTTTACTCGTACCCTTGAGGCTACTCAGAGAAGAACCTGAGAAGAAAGTGATTTCTGTTTTGCTATTTTATTTTTATACTTATGAAGTTATATGTACAGTATAGTTTGCTCCTATAATTCCCTTCTCTGAATCTCCCATTCCAATCATCATCCTTGTTGACATTTCTTACTTCCCCTTCCTCTCACCCCTCACTCTAGATCCCATGGTCCCCTTCTATCCATCCTTCATCACTCTTTGTACTTTGTGTTGCCCAGGTATATTTCAGCATTCTCCATTCCTACAAAATCTCAGGTTTTTCATTTTGTCAGCTAAAGAGCCAGTTTTGGAAAGAAAAGCAGTCATTGAGAAAACATGCATTGTTGGGGGGAATTAAATTAGTACACAACCATAGTACAACCATGAGAGAAATCAGCCTGTATACCCTTCAACAGATGACTATATAAAAAACATGCATGGGATGTCTATAATCAAATCAAATACTATTCAGCTACACAGTGGTTTCTTCCTAAAGGAAAAGGGCTGAGAGTATATAACTCAGAGAAGCATGCATAGGTGCTGGGTTTGATTGTTTACCACCAAACAAGTCACAGCCTTAAAACATTCCAGAAACTCAAGATAGATTCTTAGAATATACCTATGGATGACTTTTCCTTAACTGTTTTGAATTGGGAACGTTCAGAAACTCGAGTTTTACTCCATACTTCTTTCTGCCTTTGGTAGGATCTCTCCATAAATGATTTTTTTCTCTTAGCAAATGCTTCTTGTAAGCTCTCTGGTACAGCTGTAAATTTGAGGGAATTAATTCTGTTAAATATATCTTCACATTTGATCTTAACGCCAACTATAGGCATATGCAGTTTTTTTTTTTTTTTACAATAATTCAGCCTCTTAGAGATGTGGAGGCTGATAACCATATATGTAGGGCATACCTGTAGATAATGTTGATTTCTCCATAGAAAGCTCTGATACAAATGGATAAACTGAGGTTTCTGTTTCTGACACAGCAGGCACAAATTCACTCACCTAATTGTAAGAAAGTCAAAGATGAGGGCAGTTCAAAGTCTTAATGTTCACTGGGAAAACCAACTTTCCAAGAAAAGCTCTTTTAAGAACTTTCTTTTGGTTTCTATTAGGCCTTAGTTTCCAGCTTCATTACTCCCAAATACAGCCACCAACCTATTGGTGCTTGTTGACCAATACAGTAATACCTCAGTTCACAAACACTTTGCAAACAAATCTGTTCACAAAAGCATTCAGCCAAAATTTGCTTCCACTTGCAAACTGCATTTAGCGACAACCACATGATCTTCCCCACAGAAACAAATCAAATGCAGCCATCTTTCCCAAAATCATAAAACGAAGTTTATACATCAAGGTACCACCAAATCTGCATATGTACTAACAACACTCTTGAGCATGCTCTTTATGAGTGGAAGACTGGTGGGTAGATCTCTTGGTAGAGGGAATATGAACTTATGCCTATGTTCTTAGTTCCCATTGTTGCACCTTAGGCTTCTGCCTCAATAGCTTTGGGATAAAGACATGGCTTTATCTGATGAGCAGCTGCTAGAAACAACAGACACCAACTGGCGAACTTCCATTTTATCTCAGCATTTCTATCCATAAGTACATAACCTCTTTATTGTCTACCCTTTCAGAAATTTAAATTGTGGTTCTGCAATTATTTTTAGGTAGAAATGCCCTTCCTTGGGGCTGGGGATTTAGCTCAGCGGCAAAAGCGCCTGCCTGGCAAGCACAAGGTCGTGAGTTCGGTTCCTGGTACCGGAGAAAAACCAAAAA
>NW_004955414.1:808552-809932 GCF_000276665.1 Chinchilla lanigera
CCTCCCGCGAGCTCGCACCTTCCCCGCAGGCCGGACCGGGCCGTCTCCCGCGTCTGCGATCCCGGCCGCCCCGTCCCGGCCGGGCCCCTGCGCTCGCAGCTTTTCCCGGGACGACGCCCGCCCGTCTGAAAAGCCACCCGTTCCCGTGCACCCCGCTCGCGGCCCCCACGCAGTGCTTCCTCTTTTGTTCGCCTGTCGATCCTGGGGGTCGAAACCAAAGCCTTTCCCGGAAGTGAGGTAGGGAGGGAGGGAGGAGCTCGCTAATGCTCAGGCTGGGCTCGAACCTGCGACCCTCCCTTCGCCTCCGGCGTGCAGAGATTACGTAACGTGCGCCCCCACGCCTGGCCTTGCCTCAAAGTCCTCTACTGCTGCACTCACCGGACAGGCCGGAGACGCGCACAAACCTCCGTCCGCGGCTGCCCAGTCGGCGGCCGGCCCGCGGTTCAGCCCTCTCAAGCCCCGCCCCGCCGCTCAGGCCCCGCCCCCGAGACTCGCTGTTCCGCCCATCGCCCGCCAACGCTCGGCAGCCAAGTTGTCTCGCGAGATTGCAATCCCACTATTAGCGGGGTCTAGCGATCGCGCGTTCTTTTTTGTGGCGCGGTCGGAGGAGGTAGGTTATGGGCTGCGCGTGGGGATGGGGCGGGCCGGGTGGTCGGAAGAAGGGTGCAGCCTCCGAGCTCGTTGCTGGACGTTGACAGGCCGGGTGGGGGCCGCGCGTGGGTCTCGGTAGGCCGGAGGGGCTCCGTGGCCCTGTGAGCCGCTGTGCGCCTGGCTAGCGCGCGGAGGCCCGGGCTGCGGGGCCTTGCTCGGGGTCGGGCGATTTGTAGTGGAGCGCGGTGCGTGGGGTCGGAAAGGGGCCGGTAAAACCTAGGTCTGGACAGGTTGCTTGTCCAGTGGCTTCCTCGGCCCGTGTGTCCCGCGGCGGCCGCCGTGGGGGTCTGTCCACCTCCCTGGAGGTCCTCAGTTGTCTGCGTTAGTTCCGGCAAGGCCTTGTCGGTTTTAAATCTCAGAATCCCAGGATTGGAAGCTACGACCAAGTTGGTCTTCCAACCACATGTCGGATTTTCGTATATTCCTTCTTTTTTAGGAAGGTTCTCGCCTTGTAATCCAGGCAGGTCTCGAACTCGAGGCGATTCCCCTGCCTCACCCTCTTCAGTGCTGGGACTACAGGCGTGCAGCACCACAACGGGATCAAAGGTGGGGGGGTTAAGCCAGTTGTATTTTGGTAATTTTTAAGTTTAACTACACGTGTGTCATTAACGCTTTTTGTACACCGGTTTTTGCGCTGCACTGTGGATCAGCCCAGGCCTTACCCATTTTTAGGCAAGTGCTCTACCATTGAGGTATATGCTCTGCCTCCTTGTTTTTTTTTTTTTTTTT
>NW_004955414.1:811736-859599 GCF_000276665.1 Chinchilla lanigera
GGCTGGGGATTTAGCTCAGCGGCAAAAGCGCCTGCCTGGCAAGCACAAGGTCGTGAGTTCGGTTCCTGGTACCGGAGAAAAACCAAAAAAAAAAAGAAATGCCCTTCCTTGATATCAGGGCACTGTTCCACCACACTAAAAGGCATGAAACGGGGGTGGGGGTAGGGGTGAGGGCGGGGATGGTACACACCTGTAATCCCAGCAATTGAGCTCAGGCAGGAGGATTGCAAATTTAGGTTCCCCCTGGGCAATTTAGCAAGACCCTGTCTCAAAAAGTAAAGCCTGAGATTTAGCTCTGTGTAAAGGCTCCAAGTGTTTAAGAAAAAAAAAAAACCAGCTATGGGAGGGTGTCAAAAGGCATCTACTAACCTACAGTTCCAACTAAATGAAAATTAACAGCATAGTTCCCTCCAAGGATGACCTGAGACTTGAAATTATCAGGTAGGTGACTGATTAGTAGCCAGGGAATTTTTTTTCTTTAGAACTTTTGACTGAGTTCAAAATAAACTTGGAAAGTGACAACAGTTTTCTATTTTTTGCCTCAGGCCTGGTCTTACCTGTTAGGAGGACAAAGTGTTATGGGATAGGGGAGGCATGAATTCCACTTAAGTCTCAATAGCCGTATCTTCACAAATACACATTAGTTAGAACTACACAGTACATGGTGCAAACTGGTACATTCAGATTTAGAAAGCTTTTCCTATTCACTGTCAATTTCTGCTGTGAGCATACAGCTTATTGCATTTACATATAACAGAGGAAAGGCAATCTGCAGGTAATTCTAAGGTGAGGGAAGATGCCACATGAAGTGATGAATATCCTTTTCTGTTCCCACACAATCTTCAGTTACACGTTCCTGTGTCAGTATTCACAATAGTGAATGCTATAAAACTTACCTGAAAACCGCTTTGTGTTTCATTCTCTGTCTTTTCTTCAAGGGTTAAGTTTGCAAAATCTGTTTCAGCAATACTGATATCACTGGTGCTTACCAAAGTAAGTTCTGGTTCTTCCATTATACCATGGCCAGATTCTGTCTCCTGTGTAGTACAATTGAAAAGAAAACATTTTTTTTTTAAAGCCTTAAAACATTCAAAATGTAAAAGAAAAACCCCATAAATGTGTATTTTGTACATTATGTGTATTTAGTGCAAGTGGACCTAAGTATAAAAAATAATGTAAATTGTACAAGATCAACAGACTTGATTCCCCTTTAGGCACCACTCATTACTAGGAGAAACAGAGAAGACTGGAAAAAATATGGTAATTATCTTAAAATATTGCAAGGATCACAAATCTGAATGCTCACACAGCTAGGCAGGTTGGCTGGGATGAAGTATTTAGTTTCACACACTGAACAATAATTTAAAAACAGAGATGCAACACAAGCAGCCAAAGAACATCTATGATCTAGATGGAGTCCTTATTTTAAATCTCCATTGTCTTATCTGAAAGGATGAGCTGTGCACGCAAAAAATTGAAAACTATGCCCAGCTGAACCATGCAGGTTATAAACTTGCTTAACAAGAAGACAGTAACAGTTATTCTAACAAAGGATTCAGTGCAGTAAGATTCAACACAGGCTGATTAACCATTCCTTAGGGAAGGTAGAAAAGGATTATCTGGATAGGGAAGATCTATAAAATTCTTAGAGGAGAGTTTTCAAAATTTGGAGTTTTCTCATTTTATTTTAGGAACATTCAGCAACTTTGTTGTTTCTCTTACATTTTGTTTTAGAAGTTTCTCCTAAAAAGGAACTTAAAATACTGTTTATACAACACAGATCTTACCCAGAATGGAATAGAGTTCCGTAATGAAAATGATCCACAACTTAGAAAGGGCTCAGCCAGTGCTGGCTGAGATAGGTTTTTTATGATTTCTGGAGGTTCAACTGACTTCTCAAAATATTTTTCATTTTGGGTACTTAATGACTGTGGTGTCTGATCTGAAGTTCCCATTTCAACTGTTCTTACACATAATTCAGAGTCAGTTTCTTCTACATGTGGATTTATAGCTAAAACCCTACAGGTTTCATTTTTATCATCTTCAGAGAGTCCTTGACTTTGTAACATTGTAACAGTCTCTCTTTCTGATAGGTCTTCAAAGCTCAACCTTTCTTCTTTGCTTTCTACCGGTAGTTGGTGTTTTATCAAGGACTCACTAGAGGTAGAGCCACATGGAGTGCTATGCTGCACATGCAACTGTTCATATGTATTTGTTTCATCAGATGAACTACAGGCTGAACTGAAGTTTCCTACAGATAGCTGGAAATGAACACTTTTTTTCTTATTTTGTAGTATGTCAGTCTGTTCTGATGGATGGTTCTCATTTTTCATGCCTTGAAAAGCATCTCTTGCTTCAATGCTAAAAATACTTGGTAGATCAGCATGCTGATTCCCCTCCTGTGATGGAAATTCTGGCAGAAGTTGTTGAAAAGACTGTTCAGATCCTGCATTAAGAAATTGTTAAAAATCAATCTTATATTATAAATAAAGTTGGTTATTACTAGTCTCTCATAGGTTCAGTAACTGCACATAAAGGCAGGTTATAATTTTAGAAATGCCAGTTGATGTATATAAACAGGAATAGGAAGTTAACAATCATTTTCAAATAATTACAGCTCACATTATGTATTATCTCCTGTTTTGATATTGTGAAGGACAAGGCTATTAGACATTATGAGGACTCCTCCCTTATGAAAGGACGGAAAATTGATTTTTAAAATTTTTAACTTAATCTTATCATTCCTAACATTTTTAAGTGTACAATACAGTATTGTTAATTTAGGGACAGTGCTGTATCTATATTAGGTAGATCTCTAAGATGTATTTTTCTTGTATAATTGATACCTTATACCCATTACTAACTACTAACTAACCTTCTAATTTGATTCTGTAAGTTTGACTATTTTCACTTTTGTGTCATTTTGGATAGTATGAATATTTTAAGATAGCATGTTTTTTAATGACATGTTTTAAAGTTTTTAAGGCTAGAGATATGGCTCAGTAGTGGAACATTTGTAATGTCCTAAGTTTAACACCCAGCATCAATGAGAAGAAAAGAATAAACAGTTTTTATAATGCTGGATTTTAAAAAGCATTGAGAATTGAGGAACAGGGTAGTTAAATCCATAAACTAATATTTTTAGAAAAATAGTAAGTTATTAATTATTCATGAAATTTGTACACAAGAAGAAATATATCACAGTTTATAGATTATATCTTTCCAGATTGCTAAGCGATACAAATAATAATATTTCTGTTTAGTAATTTGATTATAGAAGGTAGTATACAGAACCTCAGTTTTCCCTTTTTAATATATTTTATTGAACTGTGATTTTAATAACAGAAATACTTAAAATATGCACACATGTATATAAACACATATTATGACACATATAAAAACTCTACAAAAAGTTCTCGTAGAAGGATAGAATTATACGAGTAAGGAAATTGACAGAAAAGAGGTAACTCTTGCTTATTGATCTTACAAAGTTCAATAGTATAAAAATGTAAACTGAAGAACCAGGCATGGTGGCACAGGCCTGTAATCCCAGCTCGCAGGAAGTTAAGGAAAGACTGCCAAAACCTTGAGGCAGCCTGGGCTACGTAGTGAGTTCAAGGCTGAACTATGTAGAAGGATCCTATCTCAAAAACCAAACGAAACCAAATAGAAGAAAAAAAAAAAGGAAACCAAACATAGTTAACATTGAAGACTCACAGAGACACACCAACAAGCGCTACACACAATGTCCAAGGAAATGTTAAAAAAAAAAAAGAAAATGAAAAAATACTGGGTTTTACTTAACTTTTTCTTAGCCTACCTTCAACAGTTTCTGTAGCAAAACTCTGAGCAATAGCATTAGCCACATTAGGGTCTGGTTGCTGGGTCAGGCTTATATTAAAAGAATGCAAGCTGGTCCTTCTCAGTGCTGTGAAAGAAACTGTACTTCTGGATGATACATCAGCATAGGGTGTTTCAGATGAACAATCTGAGCTCTGACAGAAAACAATACAGAACAGTTGAAAAACTGATTATGTATTATTAGCTGAATCAGTCATCACTATGTTCCTTTGAAATGCTCTTCCTTGATTACCATTTTATCATGGTAATAAACTTGCTTTTTGAAAAACCCAATTCTTCCTATTAGTCAATATACCCACCAGCAATAGTTAAGGCTGGATAGGACAAACCTCTAATGTAGCTGCTTTTCATCTAGGTTCCACCTTGGAATCACTTGGGTAGCTTAAAAAAAAAAAAATCATACTATCTGAGTCCTCTCAGCAATTCATTTAACTGGTCTGGGTAGAATCTGAGCAGTGGATTTTAAAAAAGTTTTCCATGGGATTCTAATAGCCTGCTAAGGTTAACAACCTTTGTTCTACAAAAGAAAAGAATTCAAACTGCTTTGATATTCACTACAATGGAGCATCTAGTTTATGGGTTTTGTTTGTTTGTTTTCCAGTACCGGGAATCGAACTCACAACCTTGTGCTTGCCAGGCAGGCACTGTGCCACTGAGCTAAATCCCCAGCCCCTAATGAAAATGTTTACAAGCTATTAGTGGAGTGTTTACAGACATCAGTGGTGTGATGGGGTTTTAAGAATACTGGGACTTTACCAGAAATGGTAAATGGTTGGTTTTTTTGTTTTTCTTCCGGTACCAGGAATCGATCTCATGACCTCATGCTTGCCAGGCAGGCGCTGTGCCGCTGAGCTAAATCCCTAGTCCCTACCTCCTACCATCTAGTTTAATATACCTGGTAAAAATCTCTGTTGTCTTGAGAAACCCCAGACGATGATGATGATAAATCAAAATCTGGATGTGGTTCTAATGGTTTGAAGAGCTGACGATGCAAATTTGGAAAAATGTGTTCTAGTTCTGGAAAGTCAAAGTCAACTGTTGGAATTGTGAGGAGAAAAAAAAGAATTTTTAAGATTTAAAGTAAAGCCTAAAAAGTACTAAAAAGAACATACTCATTAAAAACTTTTGATAACTCTCATGCAAAAAAATTGTTTTTTCCATGACCAGCAAATGCTTTCAAATTAAATTCCATCATGATTACTTCCAAGGTAAAAAACTAAGCCCAACCCAAGCAAACCCCAGATCGTCTCAGTGCCCAAAGCCTTCTCAGGTTAATTAGGAGTAACAGGCCCATAAGACCACCGTCTTGCTATAAGCAAGTGGATGCAAACCTTCTGGCACATGTGCCACAGTGGGTTGTTTGTCAGCAACAAAAGCTCTAAGAGGTTGGGCATCACTGCTGTAAGCTTTGCTGTCCTCACTTAGCTCATTTCAGGAGCACTGGTTAAAAGAGGAGAGGGTCACGGTACTCTCGGTTACCATGGGCAGGACACTGTACTTCTGTGCATATCTCATTTATTCTCCAACATCTTTCTATCTATGAAAGATGAAAAAGTGAACTTGCCCATGGTTTCACAGAGAGATCTTTCTGATATCTGAACTTTACCCAGACTCAGCTGTAGGAGCTAACTTTGAGAAGATAAACGAAGACTTAGTCATTAATGTCCTCTACATGTTCTTCCATTGGTCAAATTGGGTTCACATCCCCTCTTCCACTAATCATCAATATTTCCTATGGTCTAAGGATGCTGCAGCAGGCCATAAGAACATGAAGTTTAAATAACATTTACTAAAAATTAAAAAGGATAAAAGGTGAAAAGTTAAAAGAACTCACTGATATACATATACATATATATATACACACACATATATATACATATATATACATATATAGTCTGCCAAAAAATATGTATACACACTTCAGCAGTTCCCTGTACTAATTAACATCCGAAAGCTTAATGGCCATCACTTCGAGCGCCTCTTGTAATTGTATAGGCCAGAGGTAACTTGTATTAATTTCATGATATATTAATAAACTTAGTATTAAAATATTTACACATTTTTCTTTTCCAATGTCTACTGTTTTTGGCATACTATATATATAGGTATTTTTAAAGTAATTTTACTCTGAAAGTCTGTTTTCTCATCTATCCAAGTTGCTTTGTGTGTTTGTCTATGATTTGCTGACAATGTGTGTGCTGAGGCATAAATTCTTCTACTGCAGGCAATGGAGATTTATGAACACCTGAAGAGTTCTGCTGCTGATAAATAACTTGTGTTGAAGGAATTATAGAACTTAAAGTATCTTTTTCTTCTTCTTTACTGGTGGATAGGTTCTTGTTCTGAATGACTCATGTACTCTGAAAATAGCTCTGAAATTTGAGTTTCATGAAAATTTTTAACTGACATTAATACTGTATTATTTTTGATGGCTTTTTTTTTTGTGTTTTGAGACATGGGCTCGCTATGCGGTTCAGACTGGCCTTGAACTCACCCTACAGCCCAGCCTCCCACGTCCTGGGATTAAAGGCATGTGCCACCATGCCTGGCTGGGTGCTTCTTTAGAAACATAATTTAGTAGAGAAGTATGACAATACCTATTGCTAACAGATCAGTGCAACCAAGAGATTTCCTAAGATAGAATTCCACTGAATGGGAAAAAGGGACATTAGTAATATTTCTCAAATTTTTAGGGATCTACAGAGTACTATGTGACTTCCAGTCTTTTAGTATACCATACTGCCCAACAGTCTCTTAGACACTGATACTTTATTTTCTAGATTTAAAGAAACTCTTCCCTTCTCCTATGTGTTGTAAAAAAACAATGCTTCCTCCCACCACCATACTGTAACTCGACTGGTATTGGACCTTCAATCTCTTCACATTTTGATATTATTACCTGGATCCATAAGGCTCAAATCTGTATTATCATAACTTAAAAAACTGCCAGTAGAAACAGTTATTGGAGATAAAGGCTCATGAGAAATATCTTGTGTTTCAGCCTAAAAATTAAAGGGAAATATTAGATCATGATGTGTCAGGTAGTACAGTATCTAGAAAACTCAAAATCACTAACCTTAGCAGCTGTCAACTCTGAGCTCAGGTCAAGTGTAGAAACCTTCATAGTTACACAGGTCAGTAGTAAAATGTTTTCATCATTGCTCAGAAATAATGAACCTTACATACACTCACTCACACACACACACACACACACACACACACACACACACACAGAGCCCTTTCTGTTTTAAATTATTCTACAAATCTGCTTCTCAGAACTATAAAGATCATGCATCAGGGAGCCTGGAAGGTCTTCTGATGCTCAGATTTGGCTATTTTCATCATTGATCTGCTTCAATAAGAGCAGACCTCAGAGAACATAGTTTTTCAGTAAACTGAAGAGAATATGAAACCAGAGAGTTCAGTGCATCACGGCAGGTACTGCTTTCAGGATATTGTAATGTGCACACCTGTAATCTCAGCACTCAGGAGGCTGAGGCAGAAGAATCGCCAGGAGTTCGAGGCCAGCCTGGGATACATAGTGAACTCAAGGCTAGCCTGAACAACACAGCGAGACTCTGTCTCAAAAAAACTGAAAACAGTAAGTGAGAAGATATCACCAACCTTATCATCTGGCCTCACAGCCTGACCCAGACATGTGTGCTCCGCTTCCTCAGCAGCATAACTTAACACGGCATGATTTTCAACATCAGATTCCTTGACCTTGACTAAAAAATGAATTTGGAGTTCAAAAGGGCAAAATATTTTGGATTAGGTCAAATTAAACATTAGCATCAGAAGACATACAATCCCTGCTTTCCTGTTTCAGTTCTTAAAGTTGCCTTATCTTAGGCCAAAGGGGGAAAAATCATTTCCTTTTTCATTTAAAACCCTGGGCAACACTCACTACTTTTTTTTAAAACTGTAGTTGTCATTGTTATCACATGAATAAGACCCTTTAAAATATCTGAACATTATGGGAAATGTTTTGTCCTTTTATGTGGTAAAGCAAGAATATTCAATCATGAATATAGTATGATCTGTAAGAGGATAAAATTCATATAAAAGAGACAATGAAGAACACCAAGGTATAAACAGTGATTGCTAATGAGTAATAGGACAAGGAGCAAATTATTTCTTTTTCTTTTCTCAAATGGAGATCTCTCTGTTGCCTAGAGTGGTCCTGAAATTCCTGGCTACAAGCAATCCTGTGTCGTTGTCTGGAGTTGCTGGGCCTATAGGCCCGAGCCACCAAACTCTGACTCAATTTTAAATTTTTGGTGTTGGAGCTTGAACCCAGGGCTTTGTACACCCTAAAGACTGTATCACTGAGCTACACACCCAGTCCCAATTTTTACTTCTTTCTACCTTTAAGTGCTTTCTGTTAAAATAAGCATATTTTGCTTAATAATACATTATTATTTCTAATTATTCTCATATTAAACATATATAAAATTATATACATACTTCCTATCTCACTACTTTTTATTAATACAGTACATGTTTGTAGTACATAGTACTTCATTCCTGTGTGGGGCTGGTATGTGCACACATCTTAACTCTTTTTTTCATTCCCTTTCCTCAGTGCCTCCCACTCCATCTCTTGAGCTCCTTCCCATTTTGGGAAATATCTATTGCCTGACTTCCAATTATCTATCTTCTATTTTACTGTCTATAATTTGGGTTTCTCATGTAAAAGAAATTATGTGATATTTAAGCGTGTTTGTCTGATTTATTTCACTCAACATTATGGTGCAGCCATTTTCCTACAAATCCATTTTCCTACAAATAACTCAATTTTACTTTCTTCATGGCACAGTAATACTCCACTGTGTACAAATACACTTTCTTTACCCATTCATCTGTTGATGGACATACAGGCTACTTCCAAGACTTAGCTATTGTGAATTGTGCTGCAATAAATAGGGAAATGCATATGTCCCTGTAATATGATGTCTTTAACTCTTGGGAAGATACCTAGAAGGGGAATAGTTTGGTCAAATGGAATTTCCACTTTCAGTTTTTTGCAGAATCTCCTTAACTGATTTATGTTGTGGTTGTACTAGTTCACATTCCCACCAATAGAATATAAACTCCCCACTCCTGCAGCCTTGCCAGCATTTGTCATTGTTTGATTTCTTGATTACTGCCATTCTTTCTGGGGTAAAATGGAATCTCAGTGTTGTTTTGATTGCATTTTTCTAATGGCCAGCGATGCTGAACACTTCTTCATGTATTTACTGGCTATTTATATTTCTTTTGTGAAGTGTCTATTCACTTCACTTGCCCATTTTTGATTGGGTCTTCATTTTGGATGCATCTAATTTTTTTTAGTTTTTTATATATTCTAGATACTAGTCCTCTGAGGAATAGCTGGCAAAATTTTTTTGCCCATTCTGTAAGTTGTCTTTTCTGTTCATTGTTTCTTTTGTTGTACAGAAGCTCTTTTTTTTTTTTTTTTGGTACCAGGCTTTGAACTCAGAACCTTGCACTTGCCAGGCAGGTACTTGTGCTGCTAAGCTATATCCCCAGCCCTCTGCACTTTAACTTAATATCATCCCATTTGTAGATTCTTGGTATTTATTTCCTGTGCAACCAGGTTTGTTTTTTTTTTTTTTGAGACAGGGTTTCACTATGTAGTTCAGGCTGGCCTTCAACTCATATGTGGTCCAGGCTGGCCTCATGGCGATCTCGCTGTCTCAGCCTCCTGTGTGCTGAATTACAGGTGTGCGCCACCATGCCCGGCTTCAACAGGGCTTTTTCTTAAGCCTTCCATCCCCTAAGTTCCAGAGATTATTGGAGACTGAACTCAGGCCCTTTATGCCAATCTACAAGTGCACATCCTAAGCCCAGTTTTTGAGAGTCTTGCCAAGTCGCGCAGGCTAGGCTTGAATTTTGATCCTCCAGGCCCAGCCATCCCGAGTTCTAGGATTAAAGGTGTGCTACACCATGCCCAACCTGTCCTACTAAAAATATTCAGGCATTCTGAATTTATGGGAAAGCTGGCCAAGGCATACAGTCACCTGTGGTTCTAAAACAAGATAGTAAAATCGTTCCAATGACTACAAACCTAATTTCTGACTCATGACTACCATATTATTAAAGGAAATCAGTTTATGTACATCAACGGTATGTTTCTTAAATGTCTGTTTAAGAACTACTTTAAAAATGGAACTCCAGTCCACAAATACATGTACACATATAATCCATACATGCCTATTAGTATATGTATATACAGAGAAATATAAACAATATTTGTATCATACTTAAAGCAAAAGCAAAACTAGTAACAAAGGTCAGTGCTTTGGGCATACTGGGCAAATACTCTACTAATGAGTACATCTCTATCCCTTTTTCATTTTATTTTTCAGGCAGGGTCGAAGCTAAGTTGCCAGATTGGCCTTAACCTTGCAATCCTCCTACCTCAGCTTCCCACTTATTTGCCTTTAAACATAGTTTCTTACTCTTCTCTTATTATGGTTCATTTAAAAATATATTATTGTCCTAAATGATTTAACTATTAAGTGTCGTTTGGTTGCTTCTCTACATACTAAATTTCAAAGAAAATGTGAGATAGTAAAATTTTATTGTGAATTTTTTTTTCATGTCTTAAGTAGCTCATTTCAAAAGCAAACTGGGAGATGAGAAGTTATCTGGGCTTTCTCAATTCAATCAATCACAATTATTCACTGTTATGTATAACATACCTTCAAGACCACCCAGGGGAAAGATGAATGAACAAGGTAGCATCTGTGTAGTGGTAAGAAATGAAAAACTGAAGAGGGGGGCTGCGGATTTAGATCAGCGGCACAGCACCTGCCTGGCAAGTGCAAGGTCGTGAGTTCGATTCCCGGTACCAGAAAAAAAAACAAAAAAAAAAGAAAAATAGAAGAGGAAGCAAGGTCAGAATTATTTGAGATGTTGAAAAACTCAGTGAAAGATGTAAGAGAAGTGTCACCAGTTGAGATATAATAAACTGAGAGCAGGGATCCATGAACACATCCCTAAAAAGAGTGAAAGCAACATCTTAAACAGTTATCTTCCCATGATATGCACAATTCACCATACCGGGCTTTCTAACAAAAGCAAAGGGTACAGAGTTGGAAGTTAGTATTCTACCTTAAAAGCTTATTCTACCTTAAAAGCTATTAAGAAATTAAAGTGTTGAAGTGTGACAGGAAAGAAATGGACAAGTAAAAGACCAAGGTCATTTCAAAAGAGAAGTACTCTAAATCTAGGGATGGCTATGAGAAAGAGACAGCCAGGGGTTGAGCTGGCCCTAGCAGCCAGGCCCCGGTGTTCTCCCACTAAACAAGCACAACTGCACAGAACACCAGTATGATCATGACTTAGAATATCACAGATGATTTTTAAGATACTTCTTAGTACCGTTTAAAATACAGCTTGCTACAAAAAGATTTGTAACAAAATTTGTAGAGCTGGCCATTGTACAAAACTTTACCCTAATACTTCCTACTAGTACTTAATGAAAGACTTTAAGAGCAAAATTCACTTTCATAAACCTCACTTCCCTCATTCAACTTTTTCTGCACAGAACAATATATGCCTATTTTTTAAAAAAAATTCTATAATACATGAACATATAGAAAGTGAAACCTAGTCTCCCATAAAGGTAAAGCTATACCAACATTTTAATGATTATCATGTTAGATAATTTTCTATGCTATTGCCTAAGCAGATTCTTTTTTCTCCCTCATTACTTTTGCTTTTTTTTTTAACATGGCAATTTATTTTTAATTAACATCTAAGAACATACTTCACCACTGGGCTATACCCCCGGCCCTTGCCTTTATTACTTTTTTTTTTTTTTTTTTGGCAGTACTTGGAACTGAGTGCAAGGAATGCTGAGCTCTATCCCCAGCCCCTTTTTTTTTCTTGATACAGAGTCTAAGTTGCCCAGGCTGGCCTTGAAACTGCAATCTTCCTGCCTCAGCCTCTCAAACTGTTCACACTGCAACAGGCATGTGCCATCATGCCCAGCCTTGCCCCTGTTCCTTTTTATAACAGCATACAACAACAGAATATAGGTATGACTTGTGACTTGATTACCAATAGCTACTGGGGTTATTCACCAGTATTATAATCTTACAAATGAACATCCTTTGGTCCACATATCCTTGTGTACACGCTTCCACCGTCTTACCTGCTTCATCATCATAGTCATCACCACAGGCTTGCTCCTGAGGAGTAGGCAGAAGACCACCAAATGGATCACTGGGCTGTGGGCTCCCCAGGAAACTCTGTTCTCGGCTTACTGAGACTCTCAGGGGGTCTCTGTCTTGAGAAAACTCTGGTTTACCTGAAAAGAAAAGCATATACACTGACTCATTAGATTTCCACTTAAGTTTTTAGGTCTAACTAAAACTAAAATGGCAATTTACATTACAGAAAAACTAAACTGCTATGAAGTCCTGATGTATACATAGCTATAAAATAACTTTTTTTTTTCCCTTGAGATAGGGTCTCTATGTAGTCCAACGTGGCCTTGAACTCACTATGTAGCCCAGGCTGGCCTCAAACTTGCCGTGATCTTTCTGCCTCAGCCTCGTGAGTGCTGGGATTACAGGAGTGCACCACCACCTTGGAAGCTCCAATTTTAAACTTTGTTATATGTTATATGTTTAAACTTTGCTAATTTTTTCCTTTCACAAGTACTCAAATACTAAGTCTGACAAATCTCAGCATCCTGAAAATATATAGAAAATTGGCAAACTAATAAAATACCTTTTATTGTATCAAATTGCTTACCTGGTACAGAAGTTCTGCCACTTGCCGGTGATTCTACTTCTTGTATAGCACTAAGTTCATGTTGAATTAAATCCAATCCACATTTAACTTTTGCCACAGGTGGCTTTGAGGCTCTTCTACCTGGTTCTTTGTGCAGAGGCTCACCTACCAAGTCAAGAACAACAGTAAAACTGAATGAAAATTACAATGAAATATTACAGTTAAAAGTAATATTCTTTGACTAACAAGCTATAGGAGATAAAAGGAGAAAAGAATCAGTTGAATAATTACAATAAACTGCAATTATCTTACTGCTCTGCTTGGAACTGACATCTTCTAAAAGCAGCTGATGATCATCAGAATTACTCTTATCTGCATGACAGATACTTCCTGGATCTCCTCTTGCTAGGTCTTCCACATGAGGAGGCCACTCTCTCAGCTGTTCCACTGTCTGCATTTTAAAAAAATCATTTTGAACTGTAAGCTTGCTTGCCTGCAAAAGTAGACAATTAAGGGTGGGGATGACACAAATTGGGGGATTATGTATATAACTGGAACCTTGAACAGTTGTATCACTGACACTATCATAGTTTATGAAAAAAATGATATGCTCTCAACACTGAACGGGTGACACTTACATGAAAAAGTACAACCTAGACCTAAAAACAGACTTCACCTCTATCTTTCAGTAAGAGATTTTTCTTTTCTATTACTTTTCCTTCAAATGACCAGAAAATCCCTATGACTTGACTTTGACTGGACTCAATTGAAGCTTCTTTTGAACACCAAGGATTTGCAGAACTCTGTTTACATTAAATAAGTTTAGCAACCTTTTAAAATAAAATGGATCCATGCATATTTAGAACACTCTTGTCTTGCATGTGCAGAAACTAAGACTGTGAATGACTGTACCAGTCTTTTGAACAATTCTGGGTCTTGCTCTGAATGAAAATTACAATGAAATATTACAATTAAAAGTAATATTCTTTGACTAACAAGCTATAGGAGATAAAAGGAGAAAAGAATCAGTTGAATAATTCAGCTGAAGTTCAGCTCTTCATCAGCCTAAAATCATGCTAGCTTTACAACAGTAATAATGTCACTTAAGGAAAAAGATGGTACTACCCCAATTCATATAAAAATGTCAATAAACAGCACAAGATCTGCTACTGTATAAGGAAAATTCTCTTTAACCAGTTATTTTTTGTTTTTGACACACGGTCTTACTATGTAGTCCAGGCTGGTCTCCAACTCATGATCCTTCCACCTCATCCTCCCCAAAACTGGGACTATAGGGGTCTACTACCGCACCCAGCCAGACTAGTTTTTACAATTTTAATGTATGATAAACTTAAAGCCTATTATAAGAGGACTTCAAAGGAAAATCTATTTTCTTTTCTGGTATTTACACTTAAAATTAGTTGGGTTTCAAATATATCAGTGCCATACTGAACACATCAGGTAGAGCAGTTATTTAAAAAAGTTAGTGGGGGCTGCACACACGGATACTGTACCACTGAGCCATACACATCCCCAGTCCTGTTTGTTTGGTTTTTGAGACAGGGTCTTGCTCTGTACTTCAGGCTGGCCGTCAACTCACTATGTAGCCTAGCCGGGCTCGAACTTGCAACTATCCTCCTGCTTCAGCCTCCCAAATGCTGGGATTACAGGTGTGTGTCACCAAGCCCAGTAAGCCTTGTTTTTTGAGACAGCGTTTCATTAAGCTGTTCAGGCTGACCTTGAACTTGTGGTCCTAGTACGTTAGCCTCCCAAGTAGCTGTGATTACAGGCTGGTGTCACCATGATCAGCACAACTGTTTTAATTTTCACATTTTTTAAGGCAGAAAATTAAAAGCACATTTAAAATCAAACCACTTAACTCTCAGTAAGTACAAACTTTAGTCTTAGGATTAAAACTGAGTCAGGCTTAAACCACCATTGTTTAATCCTTATATATTTAAGGTGAAAATATACCTGGCTGTCTGTAATGAAACCCTTCAATGTCTCTTGATGTTTTTGCGTGTGCTGCTGTAGTGCTGTTCTTCTCTGTACGAGCAATTCTGCCTGGGCTTTTTGGCTGTATTGTAGGAATTCCCTTTGTAGATCCAACTGTTCGCAAAGACCTGCATTATCTTGCTGAACTAAAACAGGCTGTGAGCAGCTCAACAGTCTATCCTGAAATCTTGGGATCACAGAATCACTAGAGGTAGCAGCATGTTCATTCTCAGATAAATACAATTCACAAATGCTTTGAGGTTTAGCTTCTGCAAAAGGTAGTGGAATGAATGAATGCTCTGCTTCCTTGGACAGAAACAAAGAGGAAATGGCATACTCAGCAGATTCACTTTCACCCAACTTACTTTGCTTGTTTAAAAGCAGTTCTTCTTGACATTTCTCTGTAGAATGCACCATTTCCCCATCTAATTCCAACTGTGCTGTCTGTGATGCCTGGGTCTCACCATCATCACCTTTGGTTAGGAAAATCTTCCCAACTGTTTCAGAATAGGCAGCAGGCAATGCAATTTGGGATGGAAGCGAAGAGGAGCTAATCTGCTCAGATGACACCCTTTGTTCCAACTGATTCAACCTTTGCAAAAGCAGTTCTTCTTGGACTTTCTGTCCATATCGAATGGCTTTCCTCTGTGTATCTAACTGCTGCTGAAGTGCCTTCAAATCACCATGGTGAGATTGGATAAAATGCTCAGAAGGTATCTTTTCCTCACATTTGTATTGTCTGGGCAATATTAATTCTTTCTGGGTTTTCTCAGTAGAAGGAAAGGAATTTGTCTGTGTATGCATGTGCTCTTGAAGTGCAATCAGATTATTTTGTTGAAGTAAAACAGGATGTGATAAATTCAACAGCCTGTCAGGCAATCTCTGTATTTCACAATGACCTGAAATTGTGTTATCACTATCTGCAGGCCAAAGTTCTTGGGTTTGGTCAGATTCAGTAGGAGCTAATGAAGCAAATGAATGTTGTGCTCCTAAGGGTGAGGAAATACTAGCCTGCTCAGATTTTCTCCCCTTCCACCCATTCTGCTTAAGTAGAAGTATTTTTTCCTCAGCTTCCTGTCTAGATTGAATGATGGCCTCCCTCTGTGTAGCTAGCTTTTCTTGCAGTGCCTTCAAATTATCTTGCTGAGGCTGAATAAGTTGTGACATCTTTAAAAGCCTATCCTGCAATTCTGGGATCTGAAAACGGCTTGAAGGAATTTTACTATCACTTTCTGTTGACTGAGGTTCCTGGCTTGTACTAGAGCCAACAGAACGTAATGATGCAAATAACAGTTGTCTTACTTGAGGTTCAAATGAAGACAAGCCAGTTTGTTCAGAAGATGTATTTTCTGGGGTTTTCTGACTAAGATGCAAGACCTCTTTCTCTTGGAGTTCCTTCAAATTATCTTGCTGTGGTAGTATATGGTGTGAAAGTCTTTCCTGCAATGTAGTACTCTTAGAATGCCTAAAGGAACCCTTAACATCACTTGTGACTGACATAAACTCCTGGAATCTTTCAGAGTCAGCTACCTGAGGTAAAGATGAAGAGGTACCAGTCTGTTCAGAAGAAATCCTTTTTTCCAACTCACTTTGTTTACATACAAATTCCTGACTTTCCTGTCTAGCATCAAGTATTACCCTCTGTATGTGTGACTGCTCCTGGAGTGCTGTCAAATTATCTTGCTGAGGGAGGCTGTGCTGTGAGAAATTAAGAGACTTATCTTGAAATGGTAGAATCACCAAATGACTAAAGGGAATTATATTCTCCTCAGATGAACGAGGAAATCTTTTGGGTTCAACATTAGCAGAAGTTTGTGAGGTATCTGAATGCTGAATAACCATTTGTAAGGATGAAGAACTGATTTGCCCAGGCAAATTATCCTCCACACCCCTTTGACCATGGGAAAGCAATTTCACTTGTGTATCACATCTAGCCGGAAGGGTATCCCTCTGTGGAGTCACCTCTTCTTGGAGCAACTTCAAATTACCATGAGGTAGAAACTGCTGTAGGAAATCTGATGACCCATCCTGAGATTTTGGGATTTCAGCCCCACTTGAAAGAAGCCCTTTTTCACTGCTGGATAAATGCTGCTCCTGGATTTGCTCAGATTTTCTGTCAGGAAAAGTAAATGTATGCTGAGCTACCTGATATGGCAGAGAAGAGGGCTCAGCCTGTTCAGAACATAGTCTTCCATCCACTTCACTCTGTTTATGTACAAATAAGACTTCTTGAGCTTCTCTCCTAGCCTGATTATCTCTTTGAATCTTTAAAGGTTCTTGGAGAAATTTAAATTTATTTTGTTGTGATAAGATAGGCTGTGAAAAACTCAAAAGACTACCTTGAAGATGTGGAACCACAGGATGGCCTGAGAAAACTGAAGGACTATTCCTGGTTGGAGAAGGTTCCTGGATTCTCCCACAGTCAGCTTTGGCAGAAGGCAGTGAAACAAATGAATCTGAAGCAACCACTGGGAAGAATATAGAGAGACCAGTCTGCTCTTCTAATTCTTTCTGTTTGCACAAAAGAAATTGTTCCTGAGCTTCCCGTCTTGCCTGAAGAACTTCCTTCTGTAGTTCTAACTGTTCTTGAAGAGCCTTCAAATTATCTTGCTGGGCTATGATAGTGTCTGAGGATGGAAAAGGTCGACCACGCATTTGGCTGACTACAGCATGGCTTACAGAAACTGCACTTTTATTCATGGCTGAAAAGGGTTCTTGAATTTTTTCAGACTCAACTTTACTAGGGAGAATAGTAAAAGAATGCTCAGGTACCAGTGGTAGGAACGCAGGTTCAGTAAGTTTCAAAGATACATTTTCACTGTCCTCTGCCACTACTTGATAGGCATCTACAGCTTGAGAAGTTGTTGGCCTCAATGTTTCAGATGTTTCTTGAGTGTCCTGTAACAGCAGCTGCCTATCATGTGACAAAGCACTTGAAAATACATGTAAACCTTTAGGGATTAATTTATAGTCTCCCTTTTGAGTTTCAATCTGAGAGAATGGCCCTAAGTGTTTTTGTGACTCCAAAGACTGCTTGGCTAAAAGATCTGAAGTGCTTGATGTTTCTTTTGTTTCTATCTGTGGAGACTGACTTTGTCTTGGTACATGAATACAGTCTTGCTTTAATTTCGAGATATGAATGGGTTGATATTTGTTAAGAGTCAACTTGAATCTCTGACTTGGATCCCAATCTTGTGATGCAGCAGTGGATTTTTCAGATTCCTGTGTTGGTACTGCTATAATGGAATCAGGTATCAATGATGTAGCTGATGTTGATGGGTACCTTTCTTTTAACATAACCTGATATTCAAGTAATCGTCTCCTGGCTATTTCCACAGATTGCTTGTGTAACCTACCAAGAACAAACATAACAACAAATGAAAAAAATGATCCAACTATCAAGTGTTTAGAAATCTAAATTTAGAAATCTATATCCAATTAGATCTTCATATAAGCCAAATAAGAAATCCAAAACACGTGCCATATACTGTCATATGGAAATTATACCCTAACCAATACCTGTTTTGTTGTAAAAGCTGCTGTTGGTAGTTATGAATCATCTGCCTATGACTATCTTCATCAGAAAATACAGGGAATGATACTGAAGTAGTGCCGACCTGATAAAAGACAAAACTGCTAATTAAAAGGCAAATTCAGAACAAGTACTAAAGTATTTTGTGTAAACCTAACCTCCAGAATTGTAAATTTTTCCCATCGAAGTACTAACCAGATATGACCCTGCTTGGCTTTGAGATCAGATGAGATCAGGTTTGTTCAGGTTGGTATGGCCTGAATTGTAGAATTATAAATTTCTATACAGTTTTATTTACATATTTATTTTTATATTACTGGGGACAGAACTCAGGGCCTTCTCACTAAGCTACATCCCCAGCCTTTTTTTGAAAAAATTCAAGACAGGCTCTCACTAAACCATAAAGTTATCAGAGCTGTGCTCAAAAACTTGCAATTCTCATGCCTCAGCCTCCAAGAGGGCTGGGATTACAGACATGTACCACTATATACCACATAAAATCATAGTCAAATTTCTATTGAAAGCACATTTATATTGGCACTCTAGGGACCCTCAAAGAAAAAAACCATCAGGTTGACAGAAACTTGTTATTACATATACATTATTAAAAGAGCAAATAAAAATTAGAGACAATTTATTTTCTGAATTCTGTGACTACTCGTATTTCCTTGTCCCACAGTGATTCATGTAAAGATTTCACGTCTCCTACCGCAGTTCGTTGAGCTCTTTTTCTTCTTTCTTCTTCCAGCTGAGCCCTGAAGCAGTCAGTTTCTAGTCTTAATTTCTGTTGTTCAATTTGTTCAAGTAATTCCAACTGCTTTTGCTTCTGCTCTTCTATTTCCATTATCTAGATAATAAAAATACTATTGCTCTATTAACAACAAGCTCCTACAAAACACTAAAAAGCAACAGACTTAATCACGAAGAGTATGGATTATCTATGAAGGGGTGTTTATCTATGTTACTGGCAATGCCAGAAGTAAGACATGGCAAAGCAGGAAAAGAGAAAAGGGAGAGAAAGGTAAAGCAGCAGTAATAAAAGAAGGAATAAACTATGTCTCTCTTGTGGAAGCACTAGGAGATCCTGAGTACCACTGAAGAACCACCCCCAGAGCAGCAGCAAATGGTATGCAGCCAAATTCTATGTTCATATCTTTAATTTTCCCTTGTTCCCAGTATGAATAATGACTAAATAAATAAATACGGAGGCCCCCAAACCTCTGATTTCTTAGGGACACCCATTAAGAGAATAGTTATCTATTTTTTTCCTTCTTTTTGAGTCAGGGTCTCACTATGTAGTTTAGGCTAATCTTGAACTATGTAGCTTGCTGGCCTCAAACTCTCAGCGATCCTCTTGCCTCAACCTTCCCAGTGCTAGGATTAGTCATGTGCCACTATGCCCAGCAATACAGTAGTTAGCTAGTTTTATTGCCTGCCAAATGTAGTACCTAGTACAGGTCCTGATACACAGATAAAAATTTACAGAATTTTTAAAAAAAAGCATGTGTAATTTTATAAAGAGTACTTCTAGTAGAGATAATGAAGAAAAATCCTATTTTCAGAGTCAAAAAAGTCCTGACTTGACACTTACCCTCTACCAGGCAATAGGTGCCATAGCTGAGCACCTGTCATCTTCCTTACTTTCGTCATAGGAGCCACTGAATTTAGATTATTTACGGTGCCTTTTTTCCTTCCCCTCCCCTATCTTCCCTTTCCCATCTTTTGAGACAGGGTGTCACTCCATTGCTCAGGCTGGCCTCAAACCCACAAGCTGCCTACCTCAGTCTCCCCAGTAGCTGCAATTACAGGCATACATGAATTGAACAATCATTTCTCAAAAGAAGTAAAAAGGGCAAGTGAACATATAAAAGTTGTTCAACAGCATTAGCCATTACAGAAATGTAAATCAAAACAATGTTGAGATTCCATCTAACCCTGATCAGCATGGCTATCCTCAGGAACACAAAAAACAATGACTGCTGGCAAAGATGTGGGGAAAAGGAACTCTCTTACCTTGTTGGAGGGAATGTAAGGTATGAAAACTATTATGAAAATCAATATAGTGATTCCTCAAAAAACTAAACAAAGAAATTCCATTTGGCCCATTTATACACCTCCTTGAGTATACTCGTGAGAGTATAAGTCATCATACGATCGAGATATATCTCAACCCATACTCATAGCAGTGCAATTCACAATAGCTAAGCCCTGGAAACAGCCCAGGTCCCCATCAAAGGATAAAATGGGTAAAGAAAAGGTGGTGTATATACACAATGGAATATCATTCAATCATATATAAAGAATAAAATTATGTCATTTGCATTAATGGAAATTGAGACCATGACACCAAGTGAAAGAAGTCAAGACTCAGAAAGTTAGATATTTCTTCTTATATGGGAAACCTAAGCTATAAATAATAAAATAAAGGAGAAATGGTATGAAGCTAGAAGGTAGACTACTGGAGACAGGGAAGCAGATCATGGGAAGGAGGATGCCTTCCCGTGTAACAGCAAATGGGTGAAGGGATTGAAAATGATCAAGGTGGGTGCATGCCTCTAATCCCAGCTCTCGGGGGCTGAGACAGGAGGCTTGCTCTTGCTGTGAGTTCCAGGACAGCGTGGGCTACATAGTGAGTTCAGGGTCAGCCTGAACTACTGAGCAAGACCCTGTCTTAAAAAAAAAAAAGGATCAAGATAATGTTATACATATGCACTAGTTTCCCCAAACATCATTATTCTGTACTACAAACATGTACTAATTAAAAAATAAAATAAATTTTTAAAAAGCAGAGCTAACCAAAATTACAGGTAAAAAGGTTCAAATTAAAATTTTCACCAGGCATGGTGGTGCATGCCTGTAATCCTAGCACTCAGGAGGCTGAGGCAGGAGGATCGTTGCGAGTTCAAGACCAGCCTGGACTAAAAAGTGAGCTCAAGGCCAGGCTGAACTGCATAGTGAGACCCTAAAAAGACAAAAGAAAAAAATAAACTAAAATTTTCCCATAAAAAAACTACTTTTCAAAGGTCTTTGGGGAACACAAAGCCCATCTCAGTGTCTAATACGTACTAGGCATTGTAGCTGAAGTTATATGGATAAATTGACTTTTTGTTTGTTTGTTTTGCTAGTACTGAAGATTGAACTCAGGACCTTGCACATGGTCAGTGAGTGATCTACCACTAAGCTACATCTCCTGCCCAAAGTAAAATTTTCTAAAGCTAGTAAGGATCTAATCAGAAGTACAAAGACAGATTGCATTTTATCAGGGGAATGTCTGTGTAAGACAAGGTAGGATACGTGACAATCAAAAATAGCCAGATGGCAAGACAAATTACACAAGCCAAACAAAATTTCATTACTTAGGAGAAAAAAGTAACCTTTAAAAATAAAATTTCATATTACCTGTTTCTGCCTTGCTGACATTCTAACTCTGACTGCTTCCTCTTGAGGGTGAAGTAGAACTGAACTCTGAGGTACAGCTGTGACAGGTAGAGTCTCATTGATTTCTATGAGAATCCCCAAAACAAAAATTAGTCCCAATAATTTAGCATTTTGACACCATTATCATGCCTTTACATGTAAGCTTACATATAATCTTACTAGGGAAAAGATATAAAGAGTCTTAAGATGATAAAAACAAGCACCTTGTTCCTTTCCACATGAAAGTGGCTCATCTTCACTAGTAAATGGTCCAGACTCAATTGTCAGTATATCACTTTCCATAACTGTAACAGATAATACCATTGTTAACATAATCCTATCTTCAAGCTTAAAGGAGGCATAATAACAAAAAATCTGCATTCCAATAACTATTTAATCTTAGTCCACCTAAATGTCTTAGTTAAAATCCAGTTACCTTTTTTTCCCTTTAATTTTGCCATACTGGGGATTGAACCCACAAAGCCCACACAAACCATATGCCTGATCTTTTTGAGAAATGAAAGAACCCAGCCTCGCAGGACAGTGGCTCGAGTGGGAAATGTGGCAAAAAATGGAGTCAGAAAGATGACAAGGGTAGAAGTGAGTGTGTGTGTGTGTGTGTGTGTGTGTGTGTGTGTGTAGGGTATACAAAACTGTGATGCCACTGCAATCACTTTGGTTTTCACTGAGTGAAACTAGAGGACTTCACAGGATTTCTTCCTGTGTTTTCACAGGATCACTTAGTGAACAGACTCTAGGAAGGAGATACAAAAGCTGAAGGTAGAGACCACTACAAGAATTTATACCAGAATCAGCACAGTGGCACATGCCTGTAAATCCACGTTTTCATCAGAGTCAGACAAGACAATTCCAAGATTGAGGCTAGCCTGGGCAACTTAATGAGCCTCTCTCAAAATACAAAATACAAAGGGCTGGGCTCAGTATTAGAGTACCCCTGAGTTCGATACTGTACCACACACAAAAAAGGAATCTGTGTTATAAAACAAATGTGGCTTAAAGCAGGATGATATGTAGTAAGAAATGGTTGGGCTTTAGATACATTTTGAGGTTAGGACCAACTCAATTTGCTGCTGGACAGATTTAAGGTATGAAAAAATGGAAAGCAAATCATTACAGACTTTTGGCCTGAAGAAAGAAATGACAATATCCCCAGTTTTTAAACTGTGGAAGAAAAGCAGGTGTAGGGTAAGAGGAGATACCAGGAGTTCAGTTTTGGACAAATTTAAGATGTTATTAGATCGTAGCATGGTGGTACAAACTGGAGTTATAATCTCAGCACTCAAGAGCCTGAGGCATGGGAATCTCAAGTTTGAGATTCTCACAGTAAGACCCTGTCTCAAATAACTAAAATGGGTTGGGGAAAAGGTTACCAGACATACAAGGGGAGATGTCAAATAAATAGTTAAGTAAATGAGCTGAATTTAAAAGGGAGGGCAATCCTAGAAACACACTTTGGAAGACATTAGTATATAAACAGTGATATAAAGTATAACATTAGAGATCAACTACGGAGTTTTGATATAAAGAAGAGATTTGAGGAATGCGCTCTGGGGACAATGGCTAGCGCTTGTGGAAAAATGGATAACCAATAAAGGAAACCATGAAGAAGGAACCAATGAGGTAGTAAGACTAAGAGCGGTATCAAAAGACCAAGTGAAGTGTCTATTTCAAGGCTTCCTGTAATCACTTCTCTCAAAAGTCTGCTGGCAAAACATTTTCATACAATTACAAACACATCTTTAAAGGAATCCAAAATATAAAACTTCAAGAAACGAAACAAATCGGAGAAGAGTTCTGTCTTTATAATTCTCATTTGCTAAAATATAATTGAAGGAATATTGTACATATGATCTTTATAAATTCTAGAAATATACTTAATAGCCTACTTACAACCAAAGCTATTCTTTGAAATTAACAACAACAACAACAAAAATCATGGGCGGGAATGTAAAAGAGACACAAAATACACCTAGTATAAACTGTGAATATGTCTGCTATGGTTTGTGTCTGGATGTCCCCTCAAAGCCTCATGCAGTCACTGAGTGGGCTTCTAGAGTTTATGATTGATTCATGGCCCAATGTTGGGATTATGGGTATGAGTGTTACACCTGGCCTGGGGCAGGTAGTTTTGCATACAATGTAAGGGAGGAAAAGAGGTTGCTTGCTGCCACTCCTCCCTTTTTTGCTCTTGTTGCTTTTGCTGTTTTCCACCACCATGAACTGTTGCCCTCTGCTATGTGCCACTCTGCCTGGGAGCCAGCCAAGTATGGACTGAAACCTCCACAAACTGTAAGCTAAATAAACTTTTCCTTCCTTTATCGTGGGTGTTGGGTATTTTCTCTCAGCCATGAGAGAAGAGTAACTGAGACAATTTTCTAATCTTTTTTTCTTAAAGACTTTTTTTTTGTCTTTTTGAGACAGAGTCTCACTATGCAGTTCAGCCTGGCCTTGAGCTCACTTTGTAGCCCAGGCTGGCCTCAAACTTACAAGGATCCTCCTGCCTCAGCCTCCCAAGTGGTGCTATTGCCAACATGCACCACCATGCCCAGCTGTTCTAATCTTTTGATTCAGAGATTCTTCGAAGTTCTTCCTAAGGACATAAGGATGTGGGCAAAGACCTCACCAGAAATACCCACAACAAACAAACAAGTGAACAAAGGAAACAGCCTAAAATTCCAGTAATAGGGTACTGGTTAACTCTGGTTCATCATTACACTGGAATTTACATATGTAGATAACAGGTAATACTATAATGAAAGCAATCTACAAGGAGATTAAGTTTTTCATTACCTGTTGCCTCTAAATAACAGGACTATGCTTTTAAACTTTTGATTTGTTCTTTAATTTTTCAAAAAATAAGCATGGCTTTAAACAACAACTTACAGCTTATACACTATAGAACAAGACTACTGGAGAGAATCACCTTGTTCCTGCTCCGTGGATAGCATTCCTTCCTCACTGGTAATTGTTCCAGATTCAATTGTTCGTGCTTTACTCTCAGTTTCACTAACGGTCGTAATCATTTCACTTTCATCTTCAGACACGGATTTAATTGTCCAGAGAGATTTTTGATTACGAATCTTATTTAATAACCTTTTGAAAAGAACTTTTGAAGGGACCTCTTGGGTCTTTATTGACAAGGGATCTAAAAGAGGAAAAAACAAAAGCAAAAACCCCCTTATTCAGTACCTATTTATTACATGGCAGCCAAATTGTTGTATTTTTATACTCAGATACTGTTCTAATCACTTAGTTAAAACAAAAGTACAACTTTATTTTTGTCAATACTTACAAGTTATCATAGATATGATGCTTTTTGAGTCCACTCATATTTTTATCACCAGGAACAATATTTTCAACTTAAATTTAGATGTAAAGTTGCCAAAATTCAACTATTTTCCAATAATATCCATGTAACCGAAATTATAAGTTTAAAAACTTATCAGGCTGGGTGTGGTGGTGCAAGCCTGTAATCCCAGCACTCAGCAGGCTGAGGCAGGAGGATCCTTGTGAGTTAGAGACCAGCCTCAGCTACAAAGCGAGCTCAAGGCCAGTCTGAACTCTATAGCAAGACCCTGTCTCCAAAAAAAAAAAAAACTTATCAGGAGGATGTTTATCCTGGTTGCTACATGATGGCAGACTGCATAGCTCCTAATGAACTTCTCAGTAAGGGTAGTTTTGAAAATACATGCTGTAAGGTTCTATACTGTTTGCTAGAGAATGGTTCTAAATATGGCTCTGTACTTCTTAGCAGCCTACAGAGGAAAACTTTACTTTAAAATCTAAAATCAAATCAGTTGTTCTCAAATCATTCCTTGTATTATCTGAGAAAATTTCTTCCATCTATCTTCATAACAATCCTTTTAATTATCAAAAATCAAAAACAAGATATTGATTAAAATATTCTTCCATATGAGCTAATGATAAATGCTAAAAGTCAGAACTACTAATTCTCTAAGGAAACAAAACAGCAAACATGCAGTTCTTTGGCTTAACCAAGAAATAAAACCTAAGAACATCTATAGGAGTAGATATTGAAAACTGGCAAAATGTACATCTTTGTGACCCACATTTTTACAAATATCTAGTTGACTTATAACTTACAAATGATAAAGTACACAAAATTGAAAGCTACAGCTCAATGAATTTTACAGGTGTGTCTACTCAACATCATCTAGATCACTACACAGAACACTTCAGCACCTTGAAGGCTTTTTCATGCCTCTTCCCAGTCAATATACTTTAAAGATAACCACTATTTTATCTTTAAGGCCATAGGCTCATTTTATCTACTTGATTTATTTTTAACTTTATATAAACATACAATCATATACTTAGGTAATCGTGTGTGTGTGTGTGTGTGTGTGTGTGTGTGTGTGTGTGTGTGTGTCTGTGTCTCCTCGGGTATGCACTGAGCTACAACCCCAGCCCTTTTTAAAATACATTTTGTTTTGAGATGAGGTCATTCTAAGTTGTCCAGACTAGACTCAAATTTGCCATCCCCCTGCCTTAGCCTCCCAGAGCTCTGGGATTACAGATATGTACAACCACACATGGATAATCCACTCACTTTTAAGAAATATTAAGTAACAATATCTTAAAATAAGAACTTAAGAAACAATAGAATTCCTAGCTTTTTGTCTTTTTTTTCCCCCTTCTTTTTTTAAAGAGATGGGGTCTCACTGCTGTTCAGGTTTGCCCTGACTTCCTGAGACAAGAGATCTTCCTGCCTAAGCCTTTGGAGTTCTTAGGGCTACAGAAATGTGCCATAATGCCCAGCATCCTAGGTTTTTATGAAAAAAAAAAAAATCAAAAGACTTGGCAATAACAACTCAGCAAGTCTAAAAAGGATCAGCTGGGGCTGAAAACTAACTGTCCCTTTGGGCAAGGCCAGACTTATTCTGACAAATTAGATATCTGAATGATACTCTTTCTCCCTCACCAAAACAACTAAAATAGCTGGATGAGATAGTAAAAACATTTTTTTAAAGACACTGCTGATATGGCAAGAAAAAACATTCTGGAGGAGCTAAAAACAAAGTTTAAGTGGGAACCTTGGATGAAAGGCAAGTAGCACCGAAAGCATTTTTCATGAAATTTATGTGAAAGCCAAAATACAGTACCTTATACTTGTTTAAACAGCAGTGTGGGCATAGAAGGAACAGATAAAGCCTTGAGCCTCCACAAAGGAATCAAACAGGAGACCTACATAAAGCTGGACCCTAAAGAGCTGCTTACTTCTACAGTAAAGGATGCAGATTATAAAGACAGCCTGAGTGGTTTTTTAAAAAGGCAGAATTCATAGAGACAGGAGAATGAAGAGGTCAATTCAATGAAGGGGAAGTGTTCATAAAGGAGAAGTGGAAATAAAAGAGAGAAATGTTGAAGGTAAATTGAATATGGTACCATCACCAAGATAAAGAAGGAAAAGTAGGTTTCACGAAAGATGATGAAAATTTTATTGTTGGATACTGAGTTTTAAGTGTCTGTGGGATAGTCAAGTGAAAAAGTTCTGGATGCTGGAGATAAGAGATGAAGGTAAGCCATCAGTTTGTACTATTCATCCCAATACATGAAATATCTACTAGTAAGGGGACAAAATTGGATTTCTGGTAATGAAGTCTAAAAACAAATGCTGACCCTTCACATGACTTCAGAATTGAACATCAAACTTAAACTAAAAATCTCCACACTATATAACTTCCCTCTTATGTATATGAAATGAATCCATAAAGATGGAAATATGAAAACATTGTTTCCTCCTGCCACCACTCCAATTAGTATCAGTCACTGTTTGCACTTAAAGTAGACCTAATCTTCCTAACTGATGGCTAATGAATACTACATTTGTCTGTGTAATATTGTAATATTCAGTTTAGAAGGGGCGTTTACCGTCTGTTTCACTAGAACGTATTTCAGCTTCTGTCAGTGGAAGGTTCTCAGCTTCACCTATATTTTCTTGGTCCACTGAAAGGTCCAATTCTTCATCTTGCATCTGATCAGTCACAGTGGGCAAAGGTTCTGGTTCAAGATGCAAGACCAGGTTTCCTTTCACCTCTTAATAAAGAAATATAGAGATGTATCCATTCCAGTGATTAAAAAGAATATATATCATAAAAATTTTAAAGGCCATCATAGTTTCTAAATCTAAATTATGAGGGCCTCTTCCAAACTGAAAACTCATTTCAAAATAAAAACTGCTTTATCATTACAAATGTATTTTCCCACCAAAAGCGCTGCTGAAAATCTACTGAAAATATCTTACTCCTGTCTGCATTGTACATATCTTCAAATGCAAATTCCAGTTCTCTCTGCCAGTCTTCTTTCATTTCACTGCGTTTGTATGGAAGTTCAACTAGCTGTGGTGGCATCTGTGCTACAGTCAGTTTCCTACGAGCCAGGTCTTCTTGTTGTAGCTGTTTGAGTTCTTTCATTAGTTTCTCTTGATTCTTCAAGAATAAAAAGATTAATGAGAGCTGAGTCAAACCTGATAGTAACATTAATGTGGGGAAACCACGAGCAACAGTGCCTAGCATTCCCTCCCCTCCTCTATCACTTGTTCTGCCATAAGACAAATTACATTAATTAATTTGTCCATTCAACAAATATTTGCTGAATGCCAGTTACCACAAGTGCTAGGGGCAGAAAAAAAAATCTCACCCCTAACCTAGCAGTGAGATCAACAAACTATGATTCAACCGATGATATTTCTTGTTACTCCATACTTTTTTGGGTTTTTTGAGACAGGGTCTTGCTACATAGTTCAGGCTGGCCTTGAACTCACTATGGAGCTCAGGCTGTCTTTAAATCTTCTGACTCAGCCTCCTGAGTGCTGGGATTATAAGAGTGCACCACCACACCTGCCTACTCCATACTCTTATGATTCCCAGGATTAAAGTGGATCTACAGTGCTGGTGCAGTGCTTGCCGGGCATGTAGGAACACCCATGTTTAATCCCCAGCACTACAGAAAAAAGGAGGGGGTTGGAGGGTGGGATCTGCTTGCATCCCTTTAAGCCTAGAAATGGATAATAGAAAATATAAGCAGTATTTTAGTGAGGTTACATAACTGAATTTTGGTGGTAGAGAGTAAAGAGAAAAAGAGACCCTTCAGTCCTTGGAACGAACATTTAACCAGTGAAGGAACAGCACAAGAAAAAAATAACTGGTGCACAAAACATGGTGATGAAAGCATGGGGAATTCAAGAACAGCAAGGCACAGAGAGCAAGGGAGAGTAAAGAAAAGAAGACAAAGTTGGAGAGGCAGACTGAGGCTAAATACTAGTTACAACAGACCCAGGTAGGAAACACAGTCTCAGACGTTAACAGAGTCTGCAACATGAAGGTTCAGACAGGAGAAAGGAGATCTACTAGCTGAGATATTAGGTGGTTTTTGATTCTTATATAAGAAACATTCAGTTTATAGTAAGTCAGAGAGAGCTTGCATAAGAGGCTTTGTCAAGTAATGAATGTATTAGTTATTCTTTTGTGAAGTTTTAAATGTTCTGCCATTTGGAGATGAATTTCTTTGGTTGTGCGCTAAAACAATTAAATGAACAAATTCATTTTATTTATATTAAGATTCATCTTAGCAAATTAGCTGCATTGTTACATGATTAAGTGTACTATTCTAGCTCACTGAATGTCTGGGCATGTTACTCTACTTGTATTACTTATAATAACAATGACCATACTACTAACATTTACTATGAATTTATGAAATTCCACACACATTTCTAAGGGATTTCCTAAACTCTTTTTTTTTTGTTTTTCTCCAGTACCGGAAATCGAACTCATGACCTTGCGCTTGCCAGGCAGGTGCTGTGCTGCTGAGCTAAAACCCCAGCCCCTCCTAAACTCATTAACGTTGACAAAACATGATGAAACAGAATTCAGGCAGTTTAAGTAACTTGCCTAAAATCAAACCAAGGTAAATCCAGGTAAATTGACTCTGGAGTCCACACTTTCATATCCACTCAACACTACTGCTTTTATGGAACAATGTGTTCCATTTATGATTGCTTTTCACATGTATTTTTTCTACAGATGCAAACCTTAGGTGAGAATTTCTACTAAATTCAGAAATTCAGTTATTTTAATTATAATTTACTTCTAGTTTACAGAAGTTAAAAATTAAGGTCATAACTTTATTCAAGGTATACAAATGAAATTTTATAAGCATTTAATTTCCACAGAAATACTTAAAAGCTCATTCCTAAAAGTTTTTAAAACACCCAAATGTATTAGTCAAATTCAGAAAATGAAAATGAGACTTTTAACAAGATGAATCATTTGTATACGCTGCTTAAGAAAAAGCAATAATTATACAAAATGTGATAAAAGTGAGGCTAAACTACATTATTTTGCAGATCCACAACAATCATTTTTTCAAAGCTACTTGACAGCAAAGATCATGACTTTACCTTTGCATCAATACACTGCAAAGCCAGTCAGTGCTTTGCTCCACAAACACACAGAAAGTGAATCTTTATATCTAGAGAGCACAAATGCAATCCAAATGCAGCAATTAAATGAGAAGTGATTAATCTCATACAATTTTTTGGACTAAGCTTTTGAACATATTCATTAGTAAATAGTGATACACTGTGAGAACAGTATAATCCAACCTGAAAAGAGAGGCAATGGAAGAGGCATACTTGAAATCATAGGGACAGAGAATATATATAATATTTTTCACACCCTCTACTTTGTGCCCATTCACTAATCAGTTCTGCAATGCTATCAGTATGCCTATCAGTAGTAGGTACAGGGAGAATTTAATTCTTACTTGGGCCAAATGGATCTTTTTCATGGCTTGGAAACCCCGTGCATGTGCCTTTTCGAGCTGTTCCAGTCTCTCTTGTGCTGCCTGTTTTTGCAGTTCCTCCAATCGTTTAGCTTCATCTTCGGCAGCCAAATGAGCATCTGGCTAGCAGTCAATCAATAACATTTTAGAATAATTTTTCAAAAAAGTGTGAAAAAAACTAAGAAACAAAACAACTTGGGCTGGGGATTTAGCTCAGCGGCACAGCGCCTGCCTGGCAAGCGCAAGGTCGTGAGTTCAATTTCCGGTACCGGAAAAAAAACTAAAAAAAAAAAAAAAACAAAACTTTAAAACCATGTTTTCCACCTCTATAGACATAATATATGGAAAGGAGTTAAATTTTTTAAATGCCCACGTTATCAACAGCATATCTCTATAAAAAGCATCAAATTATTAGCAAAGTTTTCTAAGTTGCTTATCTCAAACTAGATCAGGTTTTACTCATGCAGACATACTGGTAAATACCCTCAAAGACAGTAAAGAAAACACAAGCACCTAAGGTCATATAAGTAATCTATAGGAGCATAAAATTTTGTCTTTGGTTTTTAGCCAACATCTGTTGCTTGGTTTTAGCCTAAGTTAAGGCTAAAATATGTAGTTTATTATAAATTCTGGCTTTCTGGATTTTATGCATAACTCATGATTATGCTATTACATCTCACTGAGGTAACAATAGAAACACAACCTGGATTTACTTATTATCTAAACAGTCACTTTCAATTATAGATAATTCTCTTAAAGATAACCAGTAGTGAAAAGTCATTTTATGTTTTATATGTTGAAATTCTAACATTCAGTTGAAACCATAGAGCCAATGAAAACTACTGGCTTTATATGTAAGATTAAAAGTCCAAGTAATGAAATAAATAGGTAAAGAGATTGATCATTATTAATAACAAATATACTGGCCAAACAAGTTCATTAAAAATACATTTCTTTTAAGCCAATAAATATGTATGCAAATCTAAATAAAATCAGACAAAACAAAAAAAGGCTAGATTAAATAACAATTATAGTCACAGAATTATTCAGTACATTAACATACATAACATTAAACAAAATAACCTTTAAAAACATTTCTTCCATTTAGGCCATGAAGTTTTCAAGAAATGTCTAAGGAATTCTTCATAACTCTTCAGGTTAAACTGAAAGCAGAATACCAATTTTTTTTGTTTTTTAAGACAGAATCTCACTTTATAGTGTAGGCTGGCCTTGAACTTACTATATAGCCCAGGCTGGCCTTAAACTGCAGTGATCCTCCTGTCTCAGCCCTGTGACTGCAGGGATTACGGTGTCTGCGACCACACCCAGCTCAGAATATCAATTTTGGTGCACAACAAAAATTTTTTCCAAAGATATGGTTTTATTATGCAGTCCAGGAAGACCTCAAACTCTATTCTCCTGCCTTTAGGCATGCAGCACTGTGCCAGTAATAAACCAAAATTTGAAGGGAAGGAAAAATTTCAAAATAGCACACAACATGAATGATAAATAGGTTCAATCCAGAGATAAAGCATATCAAATATCTGAAGAAACTAAAGAGTTAGAAAATAATTTGGGGGTCTAGGGGTTTAGTGGTACAGTGCTTAGCTAGCACCCATGGGATCCTGGGTTTGGTCCCAAGCATCGTAAAAGAGAAAAAAGAAAAAGGAAAAGTATTGACAATCCCAAACAAATTTTATCCTTAGTCACCCAAGTTTTTGTTTTGGGCGGGGGCGGTTTCTGGTACGGGAAATGACCCTGCGCTTGCCAGGCAGGCACTGTGCCGATGAGCTAAATCCCCAGACCCTAGTCACCAAATTTTTAAAAAGATTTCACAAGCACACTTTAAGAAGACAATCACCTATAGAATTTGTATGAATACAATTAAAAATTTAAACTTGCCAGGTGTGACGGCACACACCTGTAATCCCACTATTCCAGGAGGCCAAAGCAGGAGGATCGCAAGTTACAGCCCAGCCTGTGCAACTTATTCTTTCAAAAGAAACACTTTTCCTAAAAAAAGAGCTGGGGACACAGCTCAGTGTGAAGGTCCTGAGTTCAATTCCCAGTACTGCAAATAAATTAATCAAAAGACAAAAACTAGATTGAAATAACTGTTAAGATCCATTTTTAGTAGTTAGAGATGAAAGATGTAAAATTTGCAAAAACTATAAATCCTAGTCTGAAAAAACTGCTTTAGAAAATATGCTTCTGAAAAACTTTTTCATGAGTTATAATCTTCAGTATACTATATTGTGATATTATTAAATATATGTCTGCATTTTGTTCAGTTACTTGGACAGAAGTCTTTTTAAATGTGATAGTGTAGTAGACTGATGATGACTTTAACTCCATTTCATTTTTCTGTAGACATTTCTGGGTTTTGCAGTAAATAGTGTAGTAGATCAGGTATTTCTAGACTCAAGTATCCATTTTTAAAAACCACTACACAACTGTAAGACATAAAGGTCACCAGTAATAGTGGACTTTCAGAGTATGATGCTTTGCTTAGCAGTATATACTGAAAGTCAGTGCAGCAAAACATAATGCAAAAAATTACTGACCAAAGTAGGACTATAGCAGGCTGTTTTTTTTCTGCAAAAGACAAACTTAATGACATACAAAATATTTGGGAACTATTATTTCAGAATGGTAAAAACAATTTGCAGTACCAACTCTTACATGTTAAAAAGGCTAAACAAACAAAAGTAGTTATTTGCAAAAAGCTGTCAAAGAAAAATACCCAAATGTATATACCAAGAATGCAAGTACTTTTAAGAGACAGTTGTTGTATACAATTGCATATCATTCTACTCCACAGAAGATGTTAAATTACTGTGCATGGGATATAAGATGAGACACAGATAAAATTCAGAGGTTGTTTTGTTTTCCAGTACCAAGGGTTGAACCTAAGGGCATTCTACAACTGAACTACACCCAGCCCTTTCAAATTTTGTTATTTTGAAATAGGTTCTTGATAAATTGTTCAAGATGGCCTCAACTCTGCAATCCTCTTACTTCAGCCTCTCAAACTGCCAGGATTATGGCATGTGTCACCATACCCAGCTGGGAAAGAATTTTATCTTCAAAGCCAAGCACATTGCTTTCTGTCACCTTATAAATCCAAGATTTATGGACAGATTTTTACTTAAGTGATGGAGTAAAGCAAAAAATAAAGTATTAGAATAAAAACTGTAAAATCATGAATCTGCTCCTGAAAATATACAGAAAGGATCTTCTTTAAATCAGTACAGAAAGCTCTAGTTGCCAGCAGGTACAAGCCCGTAATCTCAGCAAACGGATCACCAATTTAAGACCAGCCTATACCCTATACCAGTGGTGGCGAACCGATGGCACATGTGCTGCAGCTGGCTGTTATAATTGAAAGCTCTAAAAGATTTGCCATCACTGCTCTATACTTATAGAGAAAGGTTAAAAAAGACCTTTTTTCATCAATCTTAGTTGAAAGGTAACATATTTAATATTTCAAAAAAAACCCCATGTATTTAATATTGCAAAAATGCAGTATATTAACCAAAAGAACAAGTTTGCAACAGTTTGAAGTTATAATTCCTGTATCTTAATATTAAAGTAATAATATTGTACAATTTTAAATAAATCTCAGGTTTAGTCTTGAAACTTAAATGCTCATTCTGTGATGACACTCATCTTTTATACTAACTGAATATTGACTTTAACATCTGCTATTATGTACTCAAGCACAATGTTGTATCTGTTGCATTCTATGCTGCACACAAATACTACACTGATAATTTATTTTCCTACTAGCCAAATATATAACACGAAGAACAGCAAAAGCTACTGTTACAAAGAAATAGCAAATTTCATAGAGGTATATCATTTGTCACTCAAGACTACCAATAATTTAAAAACTGTAAAAGACAAAGGTATGGCAGGACAGCTATTCTCATGTTGTTTATACTTTTTAAAGCCAATTGAATGTTGTGTATCAAATGTTACATTTGTAACCAAAAATTTCTCAGAATTCTTAACATATGACTAGGCATGTGAAGATAAATGTATAAGATTACTATGTTTATATTATTTAGAGAAGCAAAAAACAACCTAAATATGAAAAAGATTAAATAATTTTCTGAGGAAGCATTAAGTGGCTTTTAAAAAACATTTTGAAAAGTATGTGTAGAAGTTTATATATAAAGATGGTAATATATTCATTAAGTTATTAACCATAACTTAACATACTAACCCTTTGATGATAGAATCATTGGTGTTTTTCCTAGTTTATGCTTATGTGCATAGTTCTACAATTTTCTAAGAGCACATATTACTTTATGGTAAAGTTTTAAAATACACTTTTTTTTCGAGACAAAGTGTTCTTATGTAATTTGATATCTGGATTTTTTCTTTTGGTACCAGGAATCGAACTCATCATGGCCTCCTGCTTGCCAAGCAGGCGCTTACGCTGCTGAGCTATAACTCCACTATAACCCCTATATAATTCAGGCTGGTCTTGAACTCACTGTGCAGCCAAGGTTTGAACTTACAGTGTTTGGGAACCTGCCTCAGTCTCCTGAGTTCTGGGATTACAGAACTGGGTGCACACCCAGGTAAAATGTATTATTTTAAAAGGTAGCTATTTAAATACCCATCTACTTCCATTCATATAAGAATATTATATAATTGACACAAAAAAGCAAAACATATTTAAGAGGCTTTGGTCACTACTATCTAGGATGTTTAGTGTGACTGTTCACATTTTGAAATCTGACACCACCAAACACGGAACCAAAATACAACGCAGTTCAGTGAACACAGAAATAATCAGGTGAGAGTATGAACAATGAGTCAGTCACCTGCTTTGTTTCCATCTGTCTACTCACAAAAGCGGAAATATGATGATAGGTAGAACTACTGGTTTTCACTGAAGAAACTCTTTTTACTTCAATATTCTGGAAAATAGAATTTTAAAAAATATATAGTTTAGGTTAAAGGCATTAATTTTCACCTAAAGCTGGATCCCAAGAAAAAATATTTTTTGCATTTTAATCACTGCTATGGTCCTCTCCAAAAGTTATGTCAAAATTTAATCTCTGTTATGAGATATTAAAATGTGGGTCCAAGTGGGACCTTTGGGAGGTGATTAGGGACATCAACTCATGAATGAATTCATCCTTTCCAGTGATGATAGATTACTGTCTCAATGAGTTATTTCCAGAGTAAGTACAATAAAAGCCAGCATGGCTCAGTCTCTCACAAACTGTTTCTGGTCATTTGATGGCCATTATCAGCTTGGGACTCCAGCAGCAAGGCTATCACCAAATGCAGCCCCTCAGCTTTGGAACAGAAATGTAAACCAAAATATACCTCTTTTCTTTATAGTTTACCCAGTCTGTGGGTATTATTAGCAACAGAAAATGGACTAAGAGAATCAGTAACCTCACTTGAGATAAACTAAAATTCTGCATACAATGAAATAAACTCTTCTCTCCAGAGTTGCTATTTATATTTTGGTAAAAATGCAAAATCCAGCAGTACTTCAAAATATCTTCCAGTACTTTTAATGTAATCAATCTCTCTTACTTCAGTTAAGAAGTTTACTTCAACTTTTAAATTATTTAAAAAGACATCACTTTTGTCCTTGGTTTTATTTGCTAGTACTGGGGATTGAACACAGGGCTTCACACACACAAGGCAGACAAACGCTCTTACCACTGAGCTATATCCCCAGCTCTGAAACATTTTACTTTTAAATCTGCTCAATAAAGGAGATGCTTAAAGGACATGTCTAATCAAATTTTAATTACTTCATTGTATTTATAGGAAAAACACTATTATATCCATTTTTTTTCTTATTCCTCGTGTTGAACTGAGGGCTTTTACAATGAGGTATATCCACAGCCCTTTTTATTTTTTGTTCTGAGACATGGTATCACCAAGACACTAAGTCCCCACATTGGACTAGACAGTGTGATTGCCTGCCATTTGGAATAAGGTATGAGCCACCACATCCAGTTTTTTGTTTGACTTTTTTGAGACAGGGTCTTTCTATGTATCCCAGACTGACCTCAAACTCCCAATCTTCCCACCTCAGACTGAATTCAGGAATTAGAGGCATGTACCATGCCTACCGCTTAACTTTTTTGTAAGAAGTTGGAAGAAAAAGGGAAACTGCATATTTACATATAACTCATGTCTACATAAGCACTTGCACAGACAATATTTTGTTTGATTTTTATAAATTTTTGATCTTGGCTTGTTATGAACATTAGCATTTATGACAAAGGAATCAAAAAGCATCATGGATAAAATACTGCCTTTTATCATTTCAGACAGTACTGAGGGAGTAGCTGGACTATGACTCTTTCATCTGAATCTTGTTTTATCAGATATTACAAGGCAGATGGCACAACATAAAAGCAGAAAGGCTGACAAAATGGAAGACATAAAAGAATATCTGGTACTTATGCTGATCATATATTCATAAAATATCCTTTCATATGTAACTGAGACATCCTATATTTGTGGTGTTTTTATTTCTAAAAGTTTAAAATAACTAATTTTGATAATCATCTAAAAGCCATTTTGAAAATCACAAGCTAATTACAACTGAAGCAATACTTTTAAAAATTAAAATCAAATTCCATTCTACATAATAAACATTTTCTTAAAAATGAGATCTAATCACAAATGTACACATTTTACTCCCAGAAACCAACCTCTCTCATTACCTTCACATTGAGTAAGGGTCTTACATTTATCTGAGCTTTAATTTCTTATGAAATGGTGAATATTTACAGAGAGCCAAATTCAGAATGTAGAAATGCCTATAGGATAATTAATGGAGTTTTTTCCCAAATGAAGAATATTAGAAAATAAAAAGACAGAATTATTAACTGCTTTTAAAACTCAAAACCATTATAGTTTTTCAAATAACAAAAGAATGTTTTGAGGCCATGGGGAAACTGAACACATACCTGGCCTCAAATAATGGGGAAATTATCAGTATTACTGTCATTATTTTCAGTTCTGGGAACTGAATCTAGGACCTTTGCACTTACCAGCATCACCAGACTTTTTTATTTTTTAAAGCCAGGCTCTCTTCCTCCGAAAAACAAAACAAGTAAATAAATTATTATAAAAAGAAAGGCTCCTGCTAAATTGCACAGGCTGGGCTGGAACTTGTAAATCTCCTGCCTCAGCCACCCAAAGCACTAGGATTACAGATATGCACAACCATGGCCAACAATTACTATTTTTAATCCTTACATATCAGAAAAATATATTAAATGACTCATTGATATATGAAATATCTAGGATTATTTAAAAATAGTCTAGATTTAATCATGCATTACTTATATAACTAAAAATTAAGTTCAGGCAAACAATTATTATTAGGGCCTCTGCTGAAATTTTATAATAAATTCCTCCCTTCTTTGGGCTTGACTTCTTGTTCTTTTTCTAAAAGTTTGAGGTGCAGCATTAGGCTATTTATTTGTTCTCATTCTGTTTTCCTGATATGTGAGTTCACTGCTATAAACTTCTCTCTGAGGACTGCTTTCAGTGTATCACACAGATTCCAGTAAGTTGTATTTACATTTTCATTTGTTTGTAGATATTAATTTCTTCTTTAATTTCATCAGTGACCCATTGGTTATTCAGTAGGCTGTTATTTCCAAGTGTTCATGGAATTTTTGTGGTTCATTTTGTCATTAATTTCCAATTTCACTGCACTATGGTCAGATAATATCTGACCATATTATCAGGCCGTATTATCTGACTATATTCTCTGACCATATAGGCTAGTATGTGGTCTATTTTAGAGAACGTCCTATGTGCTGCTGAGAATGTGTACTCTGATACTGTGGGATGGAACACTCTGTAAACATCTACTAAGGCCAGTTGTTCATATGTTTGGTTCAGCTAATTCTTTGCTGATTTTTTTGTCTAGTTGATCTATCTCTTTGTGACAATGGGGTATTGAGGTCTCCCATTAAAACTGTATTCTTGCTTATTTGATTTTTAATGTCTATTAGTAATTGTCTTATATAGTTAGGTGCTGCTGTATTTGGTGCATATATATTTATGATTATTATCTCTTTCCCTTGAAGTTTCCCCCTAACAAGTTTGTAGTGACCTTCTTTATCCCTTTTAATCATCCTTTGTTTGAAGTTGACATTGTCTGCAAAAAGAATAGCTACTCCTGCTTTTTTCTGGGTTCCTGTTGTGTGGAACATTGTTTTCCATCCTTTGATTTTCAGTCTGTGAATTTCTTTTTGTGTTAAATGTGTTTCTTATATATAGTACTGTCTTGGTTACTTTTCTCTCGTTGCTGGGACAAAATACCTGATGCCCAAAATTAAGGAAGGAAAGGTTTATTTCGCTTACAGTTTGTGGAGGTTTTAGTCCATACTTGGCAGGTTACAAGGCAGAGTGGCACATGGCAGAAGGCTATAGCTCATGGCAGCAGAACACAGCAAAAACAACAAGCACCAAAAGGGAGGAATGGCCCCAAGCAGCCTCTTCCTCTCCCTTACATATGCAAACTATCCACCCCAGGGAGGGTGTAGCTCTCACACCCATAATCAATGAAACTCTAAAAGCCTGCCCCATGACTACATGAGGCTTTCGGGGACACCCAGACACAAACCATAACATATATTGTTGGATCTTGTTTCTTAATCCACTCTGCCAGCCTGTTTCTTTTGATTGATGAGTTGAGGCCATTTACATTGATGGTTATAAGTGATATGTATTGGCTTATCTTGGTCATGGAATTTTCCTGCTGTTGGTTTCCTGCTTTTCCCCTCTGTTTAATTGCTTGCCCTACCTGCTAGTTTCTTTCTCTTGTTGGTCTTGAAATTGTGGTCATTTTTATCTCTGATTACTGTATCTTTTAGTACTCCTTGTAGCATTGGTTTGGTGTTCATAAATCTCTTCAGTTGTTCTTTGTCATGGAAGTATCTTATTTCTCCATAAATTGTGAAAGACAGTTTTGTAGGATCCATCAATCTGGGCTGGAAGTTGTTTTCTTTCAGGACTTGAAATACTTCACTCCAAGCTCTTCTTGACTTGAGGGTCTGTGTTGAGAAGTCTGCCATGATTCAATGCAATCCCAATCTAAACATCACTAGTTTACCTCACAGATCTAGAGAAAACATTCCTAAAATTCATCTGGAACCAGAAGAGACCCAGAATAGCAAAAGCAATTCTGGACAACAAAGGAAAGGCAGGAGGCATCACAATCCCTGACTTGAAATTATACTACAAATCTATTGTGATAAAATCAACCTGGTATTGGCAAAAAAACAGACCCAACAATCAATGGAACAGACTGGAAGATGCAGCCACAACCACAAACACACTCAGCTACTTTATCTTTGACAAAGGGGCCAAACAAGTACACTGGAAGAAAGCAAGCCTCTTTAATAAACGGTGCTGGAAAAACTGGCCTGTTACATACCAAAGAGTGAAACTAGACCCATGTCTATCACCATGCACCAAATTCAAGTCAAAATGGATCAAAGATCTAAAACAGAAACACTAAATCTACTGGAAGGGAAAGTAGGCAAAAATCGTGAAGATGTAGGGGTAGGCAGAGAGTTCATGAACAAAAACCAAACTGCACAGGAAATACTTCAAAGGGTCAACAACTGGGATCTCATCTTATTGAAAAGATTTTGCACATCTAAAGAAATCACCAACAGAGTTAAAAAAAAAAAAACCCACAAATTGGGAAGAAATTTTAGCCACTGTCTGTCAGACAAAAGACTTCTATCTAGAATATATAAAGAACTAGTAATAAAGAATCCTCATAACCCAGTTTCTCTCAAAGTTCAAAGTAATTTACCTCAAAAGGAGCTGGAGCAGGGGGAGGCAGACTTGTAATTTTGGCAGACCTCTCTTTTTCTACAAGCAGTGCTTCCTTCCGAGCTTTTATATGCCTTAAAAACAAGAAATATCATTAGTTAAATCTCTCAGGTAGTCTCTTAGTGCTCCAACATGAAGTCCATAGACTTTCTAGAAGTCTTCCAGTCTGACACCACAAACATACTATGTAATTTAATAAAGAGTTTAAGGTAAGCATGGTGATGCATATCTGTAATGTCAGCACTGTCGCAGGCTGAAGCAAGAGAATCACAAGTTTGAGCCCAGCCTGGGCAACTTACTGAGACACTGCCTCAAAATAAAAAATAGAAAGTTAAAAAGGATAGGGGTAGGGGCTGGCAGGGGTGCCTCAGTGTGAACACCCTGGGTTCAATTGTAGTACCAAAAAAAAAAAAAAAGGAAAAGAATCTATATACAGTAGACATGACGTAAGATGATGTTTACCAATTCAAAGAGACACATCTAAAAACATAAAGCTCCACAGTGGGGACCAATCTAGCAAACATGTAATACTCTTCAGAGTAATACAGTGTCAAAAAGAAAGAGATGGGCCACTGTACAAAATGACCACTGCTGACCAGTAAGAGACACCTGAATTTTTATACCATGCAAAAAATACTAATGACTTCCACAGAGTCTACCTCGTTTAAATGTTTTGAATTACATTAATATTCTTTTCTTTTATACAGTGGAGTATTACTTAGCTATAAAGATAAATTTGAGCCTTTTAAAGGTAAATGGATGCAACTAGAGACCATACTCATAAGTGAAATAAATCAGACCCCCACGTGTAAACATCATCCTGTCTTCCTCATGAAAGAGGCTGAAAGGGTAAATAAAATCCAAAAGGTACAACAGATATTGTGAAAGGGAAAGAAACTGCTTAAAAAGAAAGAACAACTGGGATGAGGGAAAGGAGAAAAAAAGAAGGGAAAAAAAAATATATATATGACAGCTAAGATAATTGTACTACTAATTTTTATGGATTTCTTGAAAGAAATAGTCAATGCTTAATTTTTTTTTTTTTGACCAATTTTACATGCTTATATCTGGTGATCTGAACAACTACTTTGAAGACAACAATATGCAATACTAGAACCATTGTTGAATTCCTATCTTGTTTTTTTGAAATTCTGTATTATTTCTAATGGTTTTGTTCATTGTTTTTTAAATTATTTTTTATTCTCTTTAAAATTTAAAAAAAATTCTTTTCTTGCATGAGAGAAAGAGGTTTTGCTTGACATGCATTGTGAACTGTCTATACATTGCTCTAGAAACTTAGTAATTTCTGCTAACCTCAGAATATTCAGACTCCAATTAGAGGAGAAAGCTCACTTGTTATTATTTCATTTAAGCAATACACTCTCCCCTGTATTATTTTTAAACCCAGTTTAATAAAATGCAGTGGATATACCATATGACTTCTATATAATGTCTGCTTATACAGTATGCTATGCATCCTTTACTTCCAGCCATGTTAGTTTCAGTTGGGGATGTAGTAAAAATTATTACATTACCAGTTTTTTTGTCTCATTAATATTTCTTTTTGATTTTTCTGTACTTTCAAGGCTTCTTTATGCCTCATTTCTGCTTTTCTTTTCCTTTCTGCTGTCTGCCGTGCCAGAGCATCCAAATTAGGTTCCTAAAAATGGATATTACCCAAAATGTCAAGTTGAACAAGACTTCTAGAAATGCATCTTATTTGATGTCAGAATAGGAATGACTTTTCAATTCTGTCAGCTCTTCCTACATACTACACCAGTATTTCCCAAAGTGTGGTAATGGTACCTTAAACAATGTATCAGCAGGGTCAAAATATAAAGACTTAATGAAATCACTCAATATTATTACAAAAATAAATAGAATATCATACTTAGGACATAGTTCTTAAGTAAGAAATGAATCCACTTAACTAAAATGTCATATACATAATGATTCAGGTGTTTTTTCAACTACAGCAAAAATCATGAAGGTTTTCTCATGATTGAGGTCAATGAAGTTTGGGTAAAACTGCACTGAAGCATAAAGTTAATGGCGACATACATAAAGCAACAAAACTCTGATGTCAGAACCTAAAGCTATTACTAAAAATATAAACTAAAACCAGGACAAAGAAACAGGCTGCCACATGGTTTAGACATTTCCTTTCCTAACCCGCTGTCAAAGGTTTATTTTCTTTGGAATCAGTACTGTTTGAGTCTTGGGCTTCCAACTACTATTTTCTAACCATAAATCACAATAAACAAATCAAAGTAAGTCAGGGAGCAGTTTTAAATCCTGAGTTAAGTTCTACTTTGCCTTCCTGGAAGTCAACAAAGAAAAAAATATATATATATACATATATATATATATAAAAAATCACACATATTGAGAGGTATTAGGAATGATACTGAAATGGGAAATTTGAATTCTCCCTACTGAATTTGTCCAAAATCCTTAAGAAAATGATTTAAAAGGTTACCTGATTTATCTAGGTAAACAAGAATTGGAAAAGGATAATGCAAATTTAAATAGCACAGGGAGAGAAATTTTACCTGACATAAGTTACTAGGAAATGAACATACTATTATTCCCAATTTATGATTAAAAAAAAAAAAAGCCAACTTAGGCAGTCCAAAACAAATTCTATACACAAATATTTTTATTATGTAAGAATTCAACAAATATAATTTATTTTTAACAAATTTTACTGCTCTAATCAGGTAGTCTAATAAGTTACTCACATTTTCTTTGGCCTGTCGATGTCCCTCTCCCATACTTTTTAAACTTGCCAAATACAGTTTTTCCAAGTTCTGTATTTTCTGAGTTTGTGATTCTTCCCATTCTGCCCTTAGCTCCTCTGCCAAACGAGCAAACTGCTGAGTTCTCCTCTGCTTTATGTCTTCTCTTATCTGTAAAGCAATATCCTTTTCTTGTTCTCGAACCTGAAGAATATTTAATAGATTATATGAAAGGGGATTTGAACTTTTTTGAAAAGCTACTTGGAAATAGAAACTCAAATGCATTCTCTCTACCTCTATCAAGTCTTCTGAATATTTACTTTATATTAGATAAGGACTATGTAAAGCAAAATTATCTAAGTGATATAGAAAAGATAAGAATCTCAGGATGAGCATATAACTCAGTGGAAGACTGTTTTCTAGTATATGCAAAGCCCTAGGTTAGATCCTCAGAACTGCAAACAAAACCAAACCACCCAAACTGCAAGACTACTTCTGATTAACTTTTATACTCCTGCAAATTCCTAATGACATTGTATCACCCTAGTAACATATAAAATGCTAAAATGGTAAACATCATTCAAAAAATGCATAGCCCAGGGGAATATAGATAGGGCCAGATGTGAATCCCATTTCTGTTGTATACTATCTTTAATTCTAGACAGAATAGCACTTAAAACGTGTTTCAGGGGCTGGGGATATAGCTCAGTGGCATAAGTGCCTGCCTGACAAGCGCAAGGTCATGAGTTCGATCCCCGGTACTGCAAAAAAAAAAAGTTTCAAAAAGACTTAACTCTCTTATTCTAGACTGTTAGAAGACAATAATCTACAACTTCCTAGTACATTTGTCTCAGAAGCTAATAATCTTTCCAATAAGTCTTCTCCCAATAAACTTCTTGTTCTAACATCATGTATTACAAACCATTTAAAAATATTTAAAGACGTAACATCAAATAATGCCTATCTTCTATTCTTCCAGCCCAATTACCATCTCAGTCTTTTCTTCAAATGTTTCAAAGTTGGTTAATATGTAAAAACCAGGGCTCTTATACAGTCACATAAAGTTTTTAAATGAAACATTTCATTTGGAACCTTCTAATATAATTTTTTATATTAAGTGATGTGGAAAAGACAGTGAAGACTTTATTCCAAATAAGTCACACCTGTAGCAACCTTAGTTTTCGTCTTCTTTCATAATCTTCTCTCAAAACAAAGGCTTCTTCATTAGGACTTAATCTCAGCTTGCCAGCATTCACCACCTTTCTTTTCATTTTTGTGCAATTTACATAAAAAGGACCTAAAACTTAAAAAAAGAAAAATGTCTATAAAGATATTAACCTTTGAAATAGAGTAGCAAAGATTAAAATTTTCAAAATTCGTATTAGTAATTTTGGCATTTAAAGTCTATATATATGCAAATACAGAAAAAAATCTGATTTATTTACAAACAGGTACTATAAATCTGATCAGTGGTTCTCAGGTGGGAAAGGAGTAATAAAGAGCAGGGCAGAATTTCTTAGAGAACATTTTCCATCCTACAACAGAATGTTTACCTGTAGTATCTTGGACCTGACTTATTCCTAATTAGCATTTCCAGTTTCTATTCTTAAATGTAAAAAAAGCATAAAAACTTAAAAACATGTACTGGCACAGAATGCTTTCATAACTATAACTTAACACTTTAGTACTATGAACAACCTGTTCATTACCAGCAAAACTGCTGTAACTTCAAAGGCTCCTGGTCATTTGATTTAGTTTGCTGTCTGCTGCATATAATTTGATCACCAATCATCATTATAATTATAATTCACAGAATCATATCAATTCCATAGGATATACACTATAGTAAACAATTCTTTAGTAACCTCAACTGTTTGATTTTTAAATGTATGACCATTTTAAAAAATCATTCTAAAATAATTCTTTTTTTTTTTTTTTTTTTTTTTTTTTTTTTTTTTGGTTTTTCTCCGGTACCAGGAACCGAACTCACGACCTTGCGCTTGCCAGGCAGGCGCTTTTGCCGCTGAGCTAAATCCCCAGCCCCATTCTAAAATAATTCTATTTGGATATGTCAAGTGTTGGAAATTCCCAGATTTATTTGTCAACTGCTACTTTTACAATAGATTTTAATATGTCATTATCTGACGGAGTATAGTAAGTAGGAATGGAAAGAATGTAAGAATCTATTGTTTGTATACTTTGAAAACCCTTCTCATGTGATTCTGATATCACTTATTCCCAGTATCATATCCAAAGATTAAATACTTCACATTAGTAACCATAATTTTATCTGGGACAAGTCAGTGTTTCTCAGGTCCTTCCCAATGACCAGGTGGGCAAACTTCGTTACTTGATACTTACAACTTTCTGAAGTTAACTTAGCCCACACTGCCCTCATAAAGTTGTCCTCTAGTAGCTCTTGTTCTACCCATTCATTCCTGACTTCCCTACCTATAATGTGTATTATCTGTACATTCACATAGGGACAAATTCTATGCTGTCTTGGTACTGCCTCTACTATATTTTCAATTATAGTTTGTTCTTTGTAGATAGATTCCTAACAATTGAAGAATGGTAGTTATTTTTTTAAAAAATTGTAATATTTTAGGTAACTGTAATAAGAATTATTTTTACATACTGTGAATGGATATTTTTTTTGAGAGAGCCTCGCTATGTAGCTCAGGCTGGCCTCGAGCTTGTGGCAATCCTCCTGCCGCAGCCTCCTGAGCGCTGGGATTACAGGCATGTACCACCATACCTGGCCTAGATACTATTTTCACTTGGATGAAAATAGAATAAGGCCTAGGAGTCTGTGGGGTTACCTAATAGGAACTCATACTTTCCCAGTGAATACTCCATCAGAATGTACCCTCAATGAAGAAAAGTGTGGTCTCATTCAATATTTTACGCCCAAATTCTAAAAACAATGTCACACACCTATGTAGGTATTTTGGTGTGTTGACTGAATGAATGATACAGTCATTCAGTTAACTCACAAAAGCACTACTACACACAGGCACACACAGTCATTCCTACTGGCTTCATCAGGACTCTGATGTCAAAAAAGAGTAACCACTCACATTTAATGAACTTTTTCTATATATCCTATTGATTTGATACAAAATTTTGATAATGGTAAAGTGCCAACTATCACATTTTAAACACGAACAAAGTCCTCTTGGGTTAAAGCACTTGCCTGAAGTGACAATATCTACTGGCAAAAGCAAGGGAGGAATCTAGTTTCTTTATTTCAAGTGGCTCCTACCTTCCTGACATGCTAAAACAAATAGGGCAAAATTTTATTTAAGCTACTGTTTTTTATGAAGTGAGGAGTGAAAAACAGGGAATGGAACAAAGAACAAAAAATGAACAAGATTAAACTTAGTCTTCATGATGTACTTTTACTAAATTGTCTGAAGGTTTTTGAAAATTCACTTATTATTAAAACTAATTAATGATGAGTCTTATATCACAGGATGGAATAAAAGTTGGGCCCAAAGAACACAATAAAAGTTCATTTGTATGAAGCTCAAAAACAATGGACTGAAGAATCCATGCAAATTAGGATGTCACTGACTAGGACTCATGTACAAAGAAGCTTGTTGGGGTGCTGCAAATACTGTATTTGGATCTGTATGATGATTAAACAGGTGTATGTATACACGAAAATTCCTGAAATGATACACTTGTGTATTTTATTCTCAATTATACCTCAATATAAAAGGAAAAATTTTCTTTCAGAATCTTTGGCATATCCATCTCATTTGCCAGAGGATTATGGCAAGACACACAAACATTTGTTATTTTTGGCTATTAAGATGTGACAGAATAACCTTTCTCATGTACAATTTTAAAACATACTTAATCTTAAGCTTACAATTCCTATATATCCTTTCCCCATGCAAATAGATTGTTGAATGCAGGAAATGAAGGTGAGTTACAATCTCATGACCATAGATCTATCTCTTCTAAAACAGGACAGTTCCTCAGTCTTTTATTTCAAAACCCTGACACTTAAAAGAAAATAATGGCCAGTTCTTTTGTTCAGCACAATTGAATTTATCTATTTTGAACTTAGCTCAATTTGAATTTATCTAATCTTTTCTTGTACTAGCCTGAGGTTAGTACTTCTAGCAAGAACTCCACTTAAGCGAAGAGGTAGCTTCAGGGCATCATATCAGGAGGTAAATGAAGTCAGTATGTCTACTGCTCTTGATAATTTGTTCAGTTGGTTAAGATGGTATCTTATCAGCTTTCTCTATGGCAGCTACTACTTCTCCCTTTGTAAGTATCTGTTGGATGGATAGTAAAGACAACACAAACACTATTTTCTCCTCATACTTGTGCCCACTTAGTATCTGCTGACAACTGTTGTCTAACTGCTGTGTTGTGTAGCAAATGTTATTTTGTATTTCTGTTACTCCTTCTATTTCTATCAGTAGTTTCTCCTGCTGCCCCATCTATTAAATTGCTTCTTCCTTACAGATGTGGGTTGTTACATTTTATGCTTTACTACTACCTAGACAGTAAATATCTTGCAAGATTCTGTCCTGAGGATTTAAACAATACATGACACGTGGTTATCACAAAATTAACACTAGACTTAGATAATGTGCATTCAAGAGTCAACACTGCCACTTGGCAGGATGGTACTGGCCATGTCATTTGAGTCGTTTTGGTCTCGTATTCTTAACCTATATGAGGGGAGTAATATCTACCCCAACAGATTGTTCTGATTACGTAACTTAACCATGATGATGTTGGGTGTGATGGCGCACGCCTGTAATAACAGCACTGGGGAGGCTGAGGCAAGAGGATCCTTGTGAGCTCCAGACCAGACTGGGCTACATAGCCTGAACTGCACAGCCAGACCCTGTCTCAAAAAAAAAAAAAAAAA
>NW_004955414.1:859699-866167 GCF_000276665.1 Chinchilla lanigera
AAAAAAAAAAAAACACTAAACACACTTTAAGTACTAAAGATCTGTTTGATGGACACTTTTACAAACTGAATTTGTGAAATAACATAGTAGAGAAATCAACCGAGGTGGACCCCAAGAGAGCTCGCTCTTTACAAGAACGACCCCAGGAAAGGCTCAGAGGCTACAGGGCTCCCGGCCACATTCTCGGGTGACTCGGGGACGCGTGTGCGGCGGGACCGCCACGCAGCCCCGGGGAAGCTCAGGGAGCCGGAGGGCGCAGAGGAGGCCGCGCTCCCCGCCCGGAGCGCACGCAGCGCCGCGCTGGAGGCCGGCAGCCCGGTCCCCACGCAGCCCCAAGCCTGCGCTCGTCACGGCAGCCATCCGCCCGCAGCCAGGGCCCTCAGCCTGCCAAGGCCGGAGGCGCGCGGACCAGGCTGCGTCCCGCGCGACCCCTTTTTTCGGAGCACACTCACAGTTCCCGGCCTCAGGGAGCCTGTGCACCCGGCACTTACCTAGGAAGGGGAATCCAGCGGCCAGAGTTGTACTCAGAGAAAGAAGCCCAGCAGACCCTCCAGAGCAGCTTGCCAACAACCGTTTGTGCGCCTGCGCGGCGGTCAGCGCCCATCGTCACTTCCGGCATTCAAACCGCCCGCCAATGGTGGGGACAAATCGCGGGCATCTGCCAGGTCCCGCCTCCCTCGGGGCCGCCGAAGGGCCCCGCCGCGGGAAAGTGCCCCGCGCACGCGCTCTAGCATGCGCTTTGCTGCGTAGACCCTGGTTTCTCACATTTGCCAAGGCTTTGAGGATTATTTCGATTCTCCAAACTCTCCCAACGTGCTTCTTTTACAGATCTACCAAGAAGAAGATATTTTCCAGGATCCGTGAGGGTTACTTTTTTTTTTTATTGGTGCATTTTAGATATACATAATGATTACATTCATCATAGAGAATTTGTACCTGTACATAATATATCTTGCTCCTTCTCTTTTCCCATTCCCCTCCCTTCAACCCCTCTTCCCCTCCTTATTTACTAAAGCTTTATTTGCAGTTTTTCCTTTTGTCTTTTTTTTCTTGTCCTTTTTTCCCTCTCTTCCCTCCCCCTCCCTTGTTCCTCTCGTCATTTGAACATTTTTTTGTCCTATTTCCCAATAGCTATTATACATTCTGGTCCTTATTTACACTTTTGGTTTCTTACACCAGAGAAACAAACCATGAGGGTTACTTTAGTTTTAAGATTCTATGATGAAAGATGTCTTGAGACCTACATCCTTTTATGTACTGACAGCACAATTCATTTACCCTATTATGTGCAGTAGGTGTCTGATAGCTTTCAGTTAAGCCTGCAGTTCATAGGACCATGAGCTCTATCATATTACTGTGTGCCTCTACAGATATTCGGGATCTAGAACATGTCGCAGACTTAACTTGCTATTATAAGTGACCTATAATCAGAGAGGGAGTGAGCATAGGTTCATACAATACAGCTTTTCTTGAGCATCTACTGTTGCCAGGTGTACTGTGCCAGGTACAGAACAGACAAGGATAAATGGATTATCACTCTCCTAGATTTCACAGACGACAGGATTAAACATATTAGGAATCAAAGAATTGGAAAATGGGAGTGGAGATGGGAAGTTTGGCTGAATTGTAGAGAAGAGGTCAGAAGGGGTAAGTATAGAAGGCAGGAAAACTGATGGAAGTACTGCAGGAAATTAAATAGTATTGAAGATGCAGAGAAATGGGTAGATTAAAGAAACAAATAGGAAGCCAGATATCAGGTATTGGTGATTATATGATTATGATAGGCAACTGAGTGATGGGGATAATATCCTAGTAGAACACACAGGATAGAAGAACAAGTTGGAGAGGGGGAAGTATACAGTTAAGCTTTGAATATTTTGAATTTGAGGTGTTTTTTGGATAGTTATACAAAGGGATAAATTCCAGAAATGTTTAGGATGAAAAATTAACAGCATTTGACAAACAGTTGCATGTGAGGTTGATGGAAGAGAGAGAATAAAGTTAATCTTACAAGTCACTAGCTTCGATAGCAGTGTTGATTCTTGATTCTCAAGGGAAAGATCAGTTAGTAATAGTATGTAGAGAGGTGTCTTAGTTACTTTTTCTCTTTGCTGAGACAAAATACACAAGACCCATAAGTTAAGGGAAGAAAAGTTTATTTAACTCACAGTTTGTGGAGGTTTCAGTTCATAGATGACTGACTCCAAGGCAGGGTGGCATGGCAGAGGGGCATTGTGGAGGAGAAACAGTCCATGGCAAAGTAGTGCAGGCAGAAGGCAGCAATCAGCAAGTGAGAGACAACCACCACACCAGCCCTCTTTCTGTCTCTTAGGATGGTTAGCACTCACACTCTTAATCCCAGCATCATATTCTTGATCCAGGATCACATACCCTGGATCCACCCACTCCAAAGAGCCCCTCCTATGACTACATGAGGCTTATGGGGGCATCTAGATACAAGCCATAACAAGAGGTCTTTCACATTTTGAACTCCAGGTACCCATGGAACATCCAGGGATGTGAAACAAAGAACCAAATGCTTTGTGAGGGAGCCCTCAAGAAAATTTAGGCTAGATATATAAGGGCTTCATTGTCATATGAATAATAACAAAAACACAAGATCACTTAAGTAGCATTTATGGAGTGAGAAAGCAATAAACTAAGGACCAACCTAAGAAACACCAGACATAAAGACAGGGTGTCAGAGTAAGGAACTCTTAAGTAGACAACAAAGAAATACTGTAATCCCACCTTAGATTTACAGACTAAGAAATGGAGAGATCCAGTTACTTGATCAGGAATACATGTTAATGGAAGGGCGATCTGAAGATTAGAATTTACATTTCTTCCCAAATATTTGAGTTCTTCCCTGCCTCCCTACCCATTTCTGTCACATTTATCCTGATGAATAATTGTATTCATTTAAAACATATTCTTCAACCTCCTTGACACAGATTCAGAGATACCCTTTTTTACCCAACAAAAAGTATACCTATTATTTCATGCTTCAGGCTAGGCTAGTGCCTGGCCATGGCTTCCAGAAGCTCCCTGCACTATGCCCCCATGCTGTTAGGAATTTTTATTGAAGTGAGCTGTATATGAGGCTCCCTGTTGAATAGACTTCAAGATCCCTGAGAACCAGGAGTGCATTTTGCTCAGTTGTTTGGCACATAGAGCTTCTCAAATGTTGTAATGAATGAGCAAAATACATGCTCCACTTGCCCCTGGCACCCTGGGTAGAAATGCCAAAAATGGACATTCTGAATTTAGGCTTGTTCTGTTTTTCGTAGCAAACAAAAAAGAATCAAAGAAATCGCCTGTGAGCTCAAGTCAGAGCATCAGACTTAGCAGTACAATTCTGATATTTTCTACCTGTGGAACCATAAACCAATGAGCTTTAGTTTGTGTTCTGTTTCTGTATTGCTGCCAACCGTACCACCCTGGAATGTGCAAAATGGCTCACTCATTTTGGCTGGCAGTTGGTGTTTGCTGTTCACTGAGAGCTGAGAGCTTGGCTGGAACTGTTGACTGGAGTGCCTGTGCCCTCTCCATCTGGCTTGGACATCTCAGTCCCTGGGGCTAGGTTTGGAAAGGGAGTGTCCTAAGGGTGAGCATTCCCAGAGAAAGAAAGTGCAGGTACTCTGGAAGACGAGGCTGATGAGAAGTTATAAGTTCTGCCACATTTTATGTGATAAGTATCATAAGGCCCGATCAGAGTCAAGTAAAGGGAATATGAACTCCATCTCTCAATGGAGAGAGTGAAAGAGAACTTGTGGCCATCTTAATCTGTTCCTTTAATAATACTTGATCTGCCTTCTTCACAATATGGTTGAAACTCAAAAGGCAAGAATATGAGAACACTTTGTACACTCCAAGGAAGTATTTAAGTATTAGGTAAGTTAACAGCTATTTTTTTTTTTTCTATCTAATACATTTCTCTCCTCCTCCGGTACTGACTTAGCTCTCCAGGATGCAGGGCTGGGCATGTGATCCAGACTGGACAAACTGAAGTTTTTTTTTAATCACCCTTGCAGTTATGTCTGGATTTAGGCCAAGAATGGACACATGACCTAAAATGAACCAGTAAGTATTTGTGGGTTTTGTTTTGTTTTGTTTTGTTTTGTTTTGTTTTGTTTGTGACAGGATCTCTCTATGTGGTGCAGGCTGGCCTTGAACTCACGGCTCCTCCTGCCTTAGCCTCCCAAGTACTAGGATTGCAGGTATGTGCCACCACTGCTGGCCAATTAGTTTTTCACCGTAATTTTTTCTCTAGATCCAGCAGAAAATGAATATTTCTCTCTCTTGGTTCATGTTAAGATGTGAATCTGGAGCTTACCCAGGAAATTCCCCGCCATGGTATCCCCCACAAGCTGGTATGAGAGCATGAGTCTGACATGAAGCAGGGAGCACAGAGAGGGAGCCCTAATAGTGTTCAGGCCTCTGGATCCAGCCATCCCTGAGGTCAGCAATATACCTTCTCACTCTATCTCTTACAGGAACCATTGAGTCCCTCCTTTTATTTAAGAAGCTTTGAATGGGAGCTATTGTCTGTTTGTTTTTTCCAGTACTAGGAATTGAAGCCGGGATTTCACACTCAGCCAAATCCCTAGCCTTTCTTTCTGTATTTTGAGACAAGGCCGGGTGTGGAGGCGCACACCTGTAATCCCAGCACTTGGAAGGCTAAGACAGGAGGATCACTGTGAGTTCAAGGCCAGCCTGGGCTACAAAGTGAGCTCAAGGCCAGCCTGAACTGCATAACGAGACCCTGTCTCAAAAAAAAAAAAAAAAACAAAAATATATATATATATTTTGAGACAATTTCTCACTAAGTTGTTCAGGCTAGATTTCAACTTGTTATCTCCTCCTTCAGTCTTTCAGTCTTTCGGTCTTTCAGTCTTTCAGTCTTTCAGTTTCACCTAACTGGGAAATCTTAAGTTTTTCACATTAAAAGAGGCTAAATGTTTATGCTTAAATTCTTATGGACATATAACATCTGGGCCTCTTGGAAAATAGAACAGAATAACGGTTAAAAATTTGGACCTGTAGTCCACCTTCCTGGATTTGCATTTCTGGACTGCAAGGCTGACTTTGAGTCAGTTACTGAACCTGCTGAAAGTCAGTTTTCTACCTCTAAAAGTGATACAGTAAAGTGCCCAAAAGGTTGTCCTGAGGTTTAAAGCTTGTAAAATAATGCCTAGCAAAAAATATGCAAAAAAGTTAACTATTTTGGCTTTTATTTCAAAACATTCATTTTTAGCTAAAGGAGACAAACGAAGAAAAATAATTAAATTTGGTCATTGATGTTTTGGGTTTTATTTTTAATGAGGTCCTTATATACGATAGATCTAGGGAAAGGTAGGTATGTTTAGCTTCCAATGTTGTTTGCCCATTGGCATGAACACTGACATCAATGATCAAGAGGACGAATTGCCCCTAGGCAGTAGTGACATTAGAGTGACTGCTTTCCATGTACCTCTACTTTTGACATGCTGCAGGCATGTACCAATTACAGAAATGCAGCAGAAGCCATTGAGAGTTGGAGATATTTGAGATGTTTCTCTGATGGTAATGGTTTCACTATTCTGAGTTCACTTTAATCTATATCCACATTTGGTGTGCAGAACTGACATATAAATGGGGGGAAACTACCAACAGTTCTTATGTATAAAATAAAAAGGAGAGAATTTCCGCAAAGACAGAAGTAATCAAAGAATTTCCATTTGATATCTGTAAGCTGCCCTTTCTTTTCCTGGTATAAGCACAAGAGTTTGGAAGTGACAGTATATCAAAAGGAATGAGATCCGGGTGCAAGAGAGGGAAGAGGACTGAGAAGGACTCTTCAAAAGTGTGTTTATTTTTTAAAAGAATGGAGCAAAGATCGAATTAAGAAAAAAGTTGAACTAAAAATTACTCCTTTACTTAATCAGAGTAAAAAATGAGAGGAAAGATTAAATTCATCAGTTCCATCTTTTAAATCTATATTGGCATACTGCCAATATGATATTTATCAAAATCATTAATATTTACTAAGCCCTCAGTGTGTTAGCAGCTTTAAAAGGCAGGGAAGTCTAAACAACCGAGCGGGGGTTGTCACTGACAAACGAGAAAGGCATACAAACAGTTCAGAGAGACTGGAAAGGGTAAGGAAGTTTTATATTTGGAGTCAGAAGATGTGGGTTTGAACATCTGCTTGACCAGCAGTTAACCTCTCTGAAGCTCAGTCTTTTTCTCTAAAATGGGGTAAATATACACAGCACTTCCAGGTGTGGTGGCACATGCCTGTAACCCCAGCACCAGTAACCCTGGCAAAGCAGGAGATCGCAAGTTGCAAACCTGGACTATAAAGCAAGACTGTCTGAAACAAACATGAAATGTTAATACCTATGGCATCTTATAGAAAACAGCTATAAATAGTCTTCCGGCTGGCTAGCTTCCTGCCTGCTGGCTCCCTGAGGGTGGGCCCCTAGC
>NW_004955414.1:867862-909265 GCF_000276665.1 Chinchilla lanigera
AATATGTAAAATGATAACCATTGATAATTTCCTACCATTTTGTCTATAACACACTAAGTCCCCCCTATTATTATGTTATCCTTCTTTTATTCTTTAAAATAAAAAAAATTTAAAAAAAAAAAAAAAGAAAACAGCTATAAAGATCACATTCTAAAAATTTAAGCTGTAAAAACCAAACAGAGAAATTGCAAACATCCTATTAAGCATATATATAACTATAAAATATCAGATTATGGTTTGGCCACCAGTACAAACTTACAGCAGGTAACTTCTAGTCTCCCATTTCTTTGTTACTGATATTTGAGTTGCTTTAATTGATCTGCATAAGAATCAATACTATTTGCTTAGCATTTTTTTCATCTAAAACTATTTCCATTTACCTGAGCATAATAGTAACTACATATCTTGTTATGGCTTGTCTCTAGATGGCCCCCAAAGTGTCATGCGGTCATAGGTGGGGCTTTTTCAGAGGTGGCTACATCTAGAGTGTGTGATTGATTCATGGTACAATGCTAGGGTTAAGGGCACCATGATTAAGGATGGGTGATTACTAAATCAGTCCACTGATTGGTTTGGCACTGACCTAATCCTAGTAGTCTGGAAACAATATAAGGCACAGAAAGAGGCTTGTCTTGACCCCTCCTTGCTTGCTTTGCACCATGAACTGTTTTTCCTCCATGATGCCTGTCTGTCATGCCACCCTGCCTTGGAGCCACTGAAATCTCTACAAACTGTGAGCTAAATAAACCTTTCCTCCTTTATTTTGTCACAGCAATGAGAAAGGTAACTAAGACACACTTGCTGCCTAATTTGTGGCCAAGGGCCAGTGACACTGGCATCATTGGGGGCCTTGTTGAAAATGCAGGCTCTCAGGCCCACCCAGACTTCCTGGAGCAGAATATTTTATTTTATTTTATTTTATTTATTTTATTAAGCTGGGGATGTAACCTAGGGACTTGTACATGCTAAGTACTTTACCACTGATTCATAATTCTCAGGCTCCAGGATCTATATTTTAATTATATCTGCCCACAGTTCACACATACATTAGTAGAGATCATTTGGAAGCACCACGGAGCACTAAGTCCTGTGGGAAATGAATAAGCTTTGTGCTATACTATGCTTTTTGGGGTCATTGGGTCAGATGATGATGCTGTATTTCCTAAGCATCATTTTCTGATGAGATTATGGTAGACCCCTCAGCACCAGTCTGCTGTTTCCAGAGCTTATCTCCTGGAGTCACCATGCCCTGTTGCTACTCAAAACTGTTCCTTTTCAGGAAATTTTGTCTCTGACTTTCACTGTCTCAGCCACTGTCACCCAAATATCTGCTCCAGACCTCAGACACTAATTTCTTTGTGGTTCTCTTCAGCCATTTCCCTACATTTTTACTACTACTTTTTACCTTTCTTTCTTCACACATTATTTGACTTACTTTTACCGTAAACATTCTTTTCCTTTTCTCAAAAACCTTTAAATTTCCTGCATAAATGTGTTAGAGTTGGTAATAACAAAGTCCCACAACTAGAGTAGCTTGAACAACAAAAATCTGTTATGTCACATTTCTAGAGGCTGAAATCCAAAGCAAAACTTCTATTTTCAGGGCCAGGTTTCCTCTGAAAGTTCTCTGGAAGGAACTGTTCCATTCATCCTAGCTTCCTGTAGTTTTGACTTGTAGGTGTATCGTCACAATCCCTGCATTCAGCTTCACATGGCATTCTCCTAGTGAGTGCATAAACATCCACATTTCTCTTTATAAAGAAGGGACACCATTCATTTTGAATTTGGGCTGATCTTACTCCAGTATGATCTCTACTAATTACGTCTGCAATGACCCTATTTATAGTTATATTCTGGGGTGGTGGGTCTTGGGATTTCTACATATCAATTCCTGGAGGGCAAAACTTAGCCCATAACATTTAAACTCAATGCAAAGATTATGATGTGAAAAACTCCATTTGTTCACATTTTCACAACACAGAGCTTCATAGTATAAAATCAATATTATGGATGTGCAAAGTATGTGGAACTCCTCGCTTCTTCTTGTGGGGGATCAGTGTGATATGACGCCAAGAGTTGGTGTCATCTTTCTAGTTTCTGTGCTACATTTCTTGCTTATATTGAGCTTCTAAATAAACAGGATGATGCCCTAGTTTTAGAGCACTAAGTCAAGTATGTGTTGGTAAGTAATGGGATAAGAAAGACCATTTCCAGAAATCCAAAACCTACGCATCTTTCAAGTCTGACAGAGTCTTAAGAGTTATAATACCTACTATTATCTTGAGCCCTTACGTTGCCTGGTGTTACATGTTTCAAAAGACAGAGCCAGGGTTTTAGTCAGACATATCTGACACTTAAATCCATGTTCTTCCCATTCCTATCCACTCATTTCACTGTATTCTATGCCACCCGGGTCACTCAATAAATATTTACTGACTACTTGAGTGAACTATTCTCTGTGCCTTCTGCGTTTCTCCTCTAGCCAGCTGTGATCTGTCTGTATCCTGAACGTTATCTTAAGATTAATGACACCTTCTGCCTTGAAGGAAACCATCTATCTTGCACTTCTACCATGATAGGAAGAATATAGTTGAATCGCTGGTAATCTTGAGTAGATATTTGATAAACAAATGGAAATGTGCATGTACCTAAACATATTAGACATTAGACTGTTTTTCATATTATAATGATCTAATTCAAAAAAATAACTCTGGGCTTTAATTAGTTGGCCGGTGGGGATATTTTTCCTATATCTGATGTGATAACATTTGGATATAAGAGTGTCCCTAATGTATCATCTTTTTCTTGACTTGTTCCTAAATGTATGGTACTTGATGACTCTTTTCAAGTTAAATCATTGAGAATGGTCTCACCACCGGTTTAGTTGTGCATCACTCATTTTAGAAACACCTTTTCTGAAGAACCACCTCTTCCTGAAGCCTCCTCCAGCATGTTTCTGTTCTCTCAGACCACCTCGGTGGGTTCTGCATTTAGGCTCGTGCTGACCTATCTTCGGGTAAAGCCATTGTTATATTTCCATGGGTCAGCTCTCTATCTCCAGCAGCACTTCCCAGGTTTCGGGCATCTGTGTTCTCCCTACCTTTTCTCAATATCTCCTCCCACCTTTGCACCTAAGGCTCCGGTCTTGTGGTTGGACTTTTGAAATCTCCCTGACTCCTCCAGTGTAAGAGTCCTGCACACTGTCTCTCCAGACTCACCAAAGAAACCAACAGACTCCTGACTTCATCCAGGCACCAGGCCCAGTCAGAAGACTGGTGTTTTTTTTTTAGAGTACCCTATTTAATGTCAACATTAGTCACAACACATCATTCACAGGAAGACTTAAAATAACAAACAATTCTATGGTCTATAGTTCCCCAAGTATTTCACTGAATTATCACTATCATACTCATTCTGTTGAGAAAACTTATCTCAGAAAGGCTAAATCTTGTCAGCAGCCAGAATAGCATCCTACCTCTACTTTTTTTTAACTGCAAACCTAAGGCTGTATATACTAGCATGCATTTATGCTAAAAAGAGTCACCAGAGCCAGGGATACAGCTCAGTGACACAAGACCTGTCTGGCAAGCACAAGGTCCTGAGTTTGATTCCTGGTACAAAAAAAAGGAGTCACCATGTGAGGAGGGAAGTTTTGCATGTATCTCTTCAGGACTTGCATTCTAGCTTTATTCCTCCCATCGGTTTTGAGATGCTATTCCTAGACAAGTAATTGTGGCTTTTGAGGAAAACATTTTTGGTACTTCTGCCTTCTGCACTTTATTCCCCTTTATGGCTTGCCATATCACTAACTTCCCAAGGATTTCTCTAACCCTTACCCCACTATAAAGGTCATCTATACTGCATCTCATTCCTTAGGCTAGCTTCATTCAAGCTAAAGGACTCACAAACTACTTTTGCTAGGTATATGTTTATATTTTAGGAAGGGCCTTCAAAACTTTCAAGCAAGGGAGCAAGCTGTGTGCTAATTATAGATGCTATCCCACCTTTATCCAGTGCTGGCAGGACATGTAAACAGTGGTGAGGCCAATAGCTCAGATGACACTCTGGGCATTTCTTCTACTCCAGTTGGGAAAAGTGGTGAAAATTAAAATGATTGCCACTAGAGGGCAGAAGAGTCAAACTTTGGATTGTTTGCTGGCACCTGAGAAGCCATAGTACTTTTAATTTTTTTTTTTCTTCTCCTGCTCTCACAAATTCCCCTGTGTTAGACAGACGAAGGACCCGGGTCAGAAGAAATAGGAAAAAGCCAAGACAGCATCATAGCTGTTGATCTTGTTCCCTAAGTGTGTATAACAGGCCAGGTCTGCCCTGTGGAACCAAACAAGAGGCATCCTCGCGTCAGCCCAGCATTTAGAATCTGTTACATGCCGGCCTCAGTGCTGGTCACTTTGTCTTCTTTGATTCTCACAACCGTCTTCTAAGGAATTTTTTTTTTTTTAAATTACGTTAGTACTTTAATGTAAGTTCTTAATGAAATACCAGTTTGTCATTATTTTTTAGCTGAAGAGCCAAGCTTATAAAAGTTAAGTATATTGCTCAAAAGGAAGCAGCTAATAAAAGACAGAGTTGGGCTTCGAATTAATGTTTGTTGGGGGGTAGATAAGATGGGGGGGAGTCTGAAAGGGTTTGAAATTAAATGATAAGTCACAAAGCCTCTAAAAGGGCATCAGGGAGTGGCACCAATGGCAGTAGCTCTTAATGGAAAAGTTTTAAGGAAATTATTTATGTTTGTTGTAAAAGGTAATCAATACAGAGTATCATAAAGAAGAAAGCAAAAGCTACTTTCAAATATTATATAGATAAACCTTTTACAACCATTTCTAGTTAGGATCCTGTATCAGTCAGGGTTTACTAGAGAAACAGATATAACACAAGATATACGGGCTGGGGATTTAGCTCAGCGGCACAGCACCTGCCTGGCAAGAGCAAGGTCATGAGTTTGATTCCCGGTACCAGAAAAAAACCAAAAAAAAAAAACCCAAAAAACAAAAAACAAAACCACAAGATATACAAATTACAAGAAATTAAAAGTTTGGCTTACAATGGTCAGCCACAGAGTTGGATGAGGACATGCAGAGGGTGTCTGCACAATGGAGATTGAAGAGCCCAGCTCCAGGTCTGGAGCTCACTACAGTGTTCATGCAAGTCCATATCAGGAGGCTGATAAGTCTATGACAGAACCCTGAAGAATCTATGACAAAGGCCAAGGAGCCTACACTAGAAGCCTGAAGAGCCCCAGGTGGAAGCCAAACAGTCTGCACCAGAAACCTAGAGATGACCACCAAACTGAAGGCAAAGACTGGAGCACCTCCTCAGCAATCAGTCCTTCCTCATTTCCCTTTTATTGTAGGCAGCCCACCCACCCAAGGGGGAGGTTCTTTACACACATACCATCTCCATGCCCTCCTCTTGCACAGGCTCAGGATGAACACAAAGTAAGGATCCTGCCTCCCTGCTGAGTCACATAGTTGACCTTCTAAACTTCTCAAGTTGACACAATGAGCAACATCCTAGAGCAGGAAGGGCGTGTCCTTTTCACTCCAGGATGTAGAACTGTTGAGTCACTTAGTTAAGCTTCTAGATGCCTCAAGTTGACACAATGTATCAACCATAACAATCCACCCCTTGTCAACTTGGCAATCAGACACATTTCTCTAAACTAGTTTCCAGATACAAAAACACGCTCATAATTACGCCTAATATGTTATGACTATCCTACATACAAAAGTAAACACACTAATTCCTTCACCAAAATAGAAGGTGAGTTTTTCTTGGGTGATTATCACAACTTGAACATTATAACATGGTTTAACAATCCTTAAGGACCAGTATTAAGTCTATCAACATTATATTATGTTAGAACCATATTAGGGGAGAAATAGTACAATTACAATCCTCTTTTCTGTAGCTAATCTGAGGGTTGTAGCTGGTATTTAGAACTACCTTTTCCCACTATTTATTTTGTATTCCTTGGCCTTCAGCAAGCACCTCAGCAGGTCTTGGTTCTTTCCCTGGTAGAGTGAACCATACCTTCATTTCTGAAGGCTCTGGGTCCATTTGTCAGTGTGCCTGTATTAGGTTGTTGTAATTTCCCATTGATTTTAATAACAGGGCATGGTAATACTAAGAGGTGCCCTAGGGGATCCCCTGCACTCCACATATATTCTTCCTTTCCTCCATTGTGGAGTAGTCCACTTTCCCCTTGATAGTCTGGTTAAATAACCCCTGCCAACACTGTGGCTCTGTTTTCAGCTTGTTTCCTCAGAGATAGGAGGAGACCAAAATGACCAGGGGGAAATCTTAGCTTTTAGTTTCATGGTATCATTGTTGTGCTTTCTAGTACAAGCCTTCCCCACTCTGGAACTAAGACTTCTAAGCCAGCAGAACATAAGGTTATGGGGACAGGAAGCAAAACTTTTGCCAGTGGATCACTAGGGGTAATGGTGAGTGGTACCATTCCTACTTCCACCACTTGATTCCTGGACCCATGAATCCTGGCTATGGGAGACACAGTGCCATATAGTGGGCGGTGATTCAAAGCATGTACAGCCTTTTGAAGTACCTTACCCAATCCCTGCAAGCTGTTGCCAGCTAGCTGGAGCCTTAACTGTGTCTTCAAAAGACCATTCCACCTTTCTATCAATCTAGCCTTTTCTGGGTGGTGAGGAACATGATAAGACCAGTGAATACCATCAGCATGAACCCATTGCTTTACTTCTTTGGCTGCAAAATATATTCCTTGGTCAGAGGCAATGCTATGTGGAATTCCATGATGGTGGGTAAGGTATTCTGTAAATCCATAGGTGGTAGTTTTGGCAGAAGCAGTACGTGTAGCAAAGGCAAATCCATATCCAGAATACGTGTCTATACCAGTGAGGACAAAGCACAGTCCCTTCCACGATGGAAGTGGTCCAATATAATCAACCTGCCACCAGGTCACAAGTTGATCACCCCAAGGAATGGTGCTATATCGGGGATTCAGTATTGGTCTCTGCTGCTGGCATATTGGGCATTCAGCAGTGGTTGTCACCAGGTCAGCTTTGGTGAGTGTGAGTCCATGTTGCTGAGCCCATACATAACCTCCATTCCTGCCACCATGGCCATCTATTCATGGGCCTGTTGGATCCTCTATACTGTTCTTTGCTTTGCTTTTTATTGTGGATATACAGTATTAACGTGTAGTTAAATAAAGAATCCTCACCTTCAATTTTAATTATTGTGTTTTGTTTTATTGGACTTAGGCCCATTATATCTTGTGTCAGCTACTGGCTTAGTTACTTTTTTATTGCTGAGACAAAATACCCAACACCCACAACTTAAAGGAGGAAAGGTTTATTTTGGCTCATGGTTTGTAGAGGTTTCAGACCATAGCTGGCTGGCTCCAAGGGTGGCATGGCAGAGGGGCATTGCAGAAGAGAAAAAGCCCATAGCAAGCAAGTAGGAGGCAGCAAAGCAGCAGCAGCAGCAGCAGCAGCAGCAGCAGCAGCAGCAGCAGCAGCAGCAACAGCCTGCCTCTCCTTTTTATCCCATCTAGGCCACCTATCTTTTGGTTTGCTGCACCCACACTCAGCGTGGGCCTTCCCATTACCCACACTCAAAACTACACTAGACCAATCATTGTTCTGATTTAGTAATCACACACCCTTAACCCAGCATCACACAGTGTAACCCTAACATTGCATACCTGAGATCCAGCCACCTCCCAAAACTTCCAGCCATCAGTACCTGAGGCTTTGGGGGACATCCAGACATAAGCCGTAACAACAACCTACTGATAAACTTTTCATTAATTTTCAGTTTTTTAGCTACTATAGATAGTTCTGCAATAAATAATTTGTGCTTGTTAATTAGATTCCATTTGTCTTCCTTAATCATAGTTTCCCTTATTTTCCTTCTGCCATTTTCTTCTTTATTATCATATTATTTCTTTAACAAACTAATATGAGGTAAGAGTTCCCATCTTTAAAATTATTTTCTTGATATCTCCCCACTACCAGCTACATCCCATTTTCTGTGTTTCTTAGACACCTAGAGTTCTTAAAAGAGTTGTTTATACTTGTCAACCTCCCTTTCTGTTCTGCTTCTCCCAAACTCAGTCCAATCAGGTTTCCATCCTCATCTCACTATAGGGTTATCAGTGACCAGTGTTGAATCCTCCTTCCTCATCTTTCTGGAACCTGTGAATAGCACTGGACACATCAGTCCTTCATTTCCCACATTCTTCACTTGCTTTCCAAAGTTTCTCCTGTCTTCTTGGCTTCTGTTTTTCAGTCTCTTGCTTATGTCTCTTCATTTTCCTGACCCACAAATTTTGAAACATCCCAGTCCACTTCCCTGTGTACATTTGTCCCATAGGTGATCTCATTTGGTCTCAGGACTAAATACCATCAATATACCCCCAAATGTATATCTCCAGCCTAGACTTTTCCCTACACTCCAGATTGACAACCCAACTGCTTACTTGTATCTCTTCTCAGAAGTCTAACAGACCTTTCAGTTTGGTAAGTTGAAAGCCTTTGATTTCTCTGATCTTATCTCACCCAACTTCCTATCAGTTTTTCCATCTCAATAAATATCGTATTTCTTAAGCCAAAAATCTTAAAGTGATCTTTAAGACAAAGAAGGAAATAATTGTCTTATAATTCACCTCTGTTCCCCTAGGTAATCCTGATGGCTCCATCTTCAAAACATAGGAAGAAAGACAGAAGAAAGAAGAAGAAAGAAAGAAAGAAAGAAAGAAAGAAAGAAAGAAAGAAAGAAAGAAAGAAAAAAAGAGAAAGAAGAATGAAAAAAGAAAGAACACAGGAAATTGGGTGGTAATCTTTTGGAAGTGGGGAAAGGCATCAGGGAGATGAAAGAGGAGAGAGGGTAATGACATTAAAAGTGATCAAGATACGTTACATGTCTGTACCAATTTTCCGAGTGAACTTCACCATGCTGTATTGGTAACATGCATCATATATATATTTCCCATTCTGCATCACCTGGATTACTGTCATTACTTCCCAAAGGGTCTTCCAGCTTATGCCTGTTCTCCACCCAGCAGCCAGAGATACACTTTACAAATAGAATCATAGCCTATTTTTTCTTTGCTCAATACCTTCCAATTCTGTTTGTGTCTTTGATAGTAAAATCCTGCTGGTCCTACCAAGACTGACAAGGGCCTGCACGATCCCACAGCATCACCACGCTACACCCCCTGCTCATTCTCAGCTTCCTTCTCTTTGTCTGGTTTTCACTCTGCTTCAGTCTCATTGGCCTCCTTGCTGGTCCTTAAATACACCACCATGCTCCTGCCATTGTACCCGCTTTTCCCTAGACTTTCTATCATTTTTCTAGTGGTACCTCATCGCCATCTTCTGCTTAAATATGTCCTTGTCAAAGAAGCCTTTGCTAATAAGTCTGCAGCACACACAGGTGATGTGTGCACCCACACACAAACCACAGTTTTTCTTTTTTTTTTTTTTTGTTGTTGTTGTAGGAAACACATAATAATAAACATGGATCCATTTATGAAATAGGATAGGAACAATACAAACATTACAGAGTTATGGATAGATTAGTAGGAAAATATCGATGACTGCTGTAATACATAAACCACAGTTTTTCATTTGTCTTCTCTTACCATATGTGCTTACTGAAGCCAGAAAGTTTTGGCTATTTTCTTTTAAGCAATATTCCTGACTCTTTTTTTTTTTTTTTTTTTTTGGTTTTTGGTTTTTGGTTTTTGGTTTTTGGTTTTTGGTTTTTGGTTTTTGGTTTTTCTCCGGTACCAGGAAAATATTCCTGACTCTTAATGTAATGCCTTGCACATATTAAGGCTCAATAAATGTCTGTTGAATGAATAAATATTCATATTATGATACAAATATCTTCTTAGGTTAGATTCCTATAAGTGGAATTACTGACTCCAAGATATGACTCTTAAAAGTACATTTGACACATTTGACCAATTTATACCCTATCAATAGTGCATGTAGCAATTCTGTTGACCTATACCTCACTAAAGGGGTTTTGGCAATACTTTTGATCTTTATTCTGATAGGTAAAATATTTTCTGTTTATTTACATTTTAAATTATTTGTATGTTTTATCAATTACTTGTAGATATATTGCTTATGTGAACTCTTAGATTGTGTCCTTTGTGCACTTTTCTGTTGTGATTATTTCTCTTATTGATTCCTTTTTTGCATATTAAATCTTTGTTCAAATTGCCAGTATTTTTCCAGTTTGCCATTTGTCTTTCAACCTTGTACTTTAGTGTCCACCAAAGGAGATTAACATTTTTTATTGCAGTCGTGTATTCATTTTCCCTTGTTTTTTTTTTTTTTTTATTTCTCCAAAAGAATAAAGTTATGTGAATGAATGTGTGAATATAACACTGAGCCTGCTCAGGCTTTCTTGGTAATGTTTATTGAGCATATTCTTTTCTTTTCTCATGGATAAATGTTGTTCTAAAATCATATATCATGAATCTAGATAGAAGAAGGTGGGATAGGCTATCTGGCCCATCAAACAATGAGCCCACCAATCTGAGGAGTAAGAATGCTATGCCAAGGGGGAATGCCATTCGCTGAACTTACCTGGGGATTCAGGGAATGGTAAGTTGACAGAGTCACTAAAAACTTGTGCATAAGGCAAGTGGCAGAGGGAGAACACCATGTAGATTCTGGAAGCTGTGTACTCACACTGTCCTGCTCCGAGGAGAGACATTGAAGAACACAACCACAGATTTCTGCAAAAGTGGAAGAGTTTTCATTGACACATTTCTCAGCTTGCAGAATCATGTATCCCCAGCCACAGTATTTCCCACCCTCTTGGGAGTGTTGGTCAACTTTTTTTTAATGGTAATAAATTTTTTTTAAAGTAGGAGAAGAAATAGACTTTTCAAAGGGAGTTTGGGGAAGAAATAGACTTTTCAAAGGGAGTAAAAGTAGGAAAAAAGTACACCCTACTGTGTCAGGGTGGGCTACCATGCAAGAGTGAACACAGTGACTTGTATTTGCCAACTGAATACTAAAAAGTGCTGTTATACATGTGTACAAGTAAGGAAAATTCTGATCCACATACGCACATGTGCCTCAGGCGCTAAAGACATCCCTGGCTGCAGGAACAACACTTTCTAGACTCAATATGAATGGAGTAAGTTAGGATAACCCTTCACATCTATTGTGGCACAGGTGGGCCACAACTGAAATATTTTTCCTTCCCTGGCCCTCAAGCTTGTTGATATGAGACCCAGCTGACCAGAATCTCCAATTCTTAACTCTTCAACATATATACTATTTGTGGGCTGGCTGTCTGGCCATTCCTGAAATGTATAGAAATGCAAAATCTCAGGCTCCATGGGACTGTTCATAAAATAGTGCCTACTTAAATTACAGAGGCTATCCCCAAGACAATTGACTCTGGTCTTTGTCTTTATTCTGGTCTTAAATAATCCCATTCTTTTATTCCACTTTGATGTATAAATATTGTTTTTCTTTACTTTTTTCTTAATAGTGAAAACATTTGGAGAGTAATCAGAGCTAGAAAGAATGTCATATAACCTTGTTGCTGCTATTGTTTTTTTAAAGTCCTGATTTCTAACAAATGTGGACAGTATTTAGCATTTGGTTCTGTTGGCTTTGTATCCACCTCAGATTGTTCATGTGTAATACAAAGAATGCTCCTTTCCAATGAGATTGTAAAACCTTTCATAAAAAGCATTGTTTTATATTATAACCCTTCCTGTAACAAAATACCATGAAGCAGTGTTTTATAAACTTTGCATAGGAACCCGTGTGTTTTGCTAGAAATGCAGATTCTTACTTAGTAGGTCTCATATTCTGCAACTTAAGCACTCTCTCAGGGGCTGCTGGTACTGATGGCCATAATCCACACTTTGAAGTTAGCTTCCCACACTCTCAAAACAGGTTTATGAGGTATCTGGGCTAGATATTATCCCTATATTACAAATGAGACATCTGAAGAACAAGGAGTTAAAGTACCATGCCCAAGATCCCACAGCTAGTCTGAGATGGAGTTTGATTTCCCATGGTGTTTGCCTCATAAAACCACTTCTTTCTTTATTAGAGGCTCCAGAACAGTCCAGGGTCTGTGGCTAAATTCTTCTGTCTAATCTTTGGGTGTTTGTGAGTCAGGCAGACTGGCGTCAAGGTTAATAAGGGTTTTGTGCAAGAGAGACATTTGGACACTGAGTGGCTACAGAAAAAACTTTACCCAATACACTTATTACATTATATCCTATAGTTTCCACCTTGGATCACTTGTAGCACTTTCAGAACCTGGGCTCCACCATAAAGATATCTGTCAGAATCTTCTAAGGTGAGACCCCAGGGATGTACATTTTTCAAAGAATTACATGTGATTCTACTGGAAGATGAGAGGTTTTTAAAAAATGCTGCATATTCTCTTTCCATCTTCACAAGGATAAATAATGGAAGAACTAACAATTATTAAGACCATGCAGTGTGCCTGGTAATTATTTAAAGTGCCAACAGAGAGCCAGCAGCATTGGTTTTACCAAGACTTGCCAGAAAAAGTCAGAATCTCGGGACCTAATGCACATCCAGAGAATCAGAATTTGCATTTTAACAAGATCCCGAGGTGATTCCTATTCACATAGAGTTTGAGAATCACTGCTTTATATGCACAATCTCAGTTTCATTTTATCTTTCCAACTACAGGTTTGCAGATATACTGATATTGAGGTCTAAGGAAGCTGAATAACTATCCTGAGGTCACATTGGTAGTAAGAATTCAAATTTGGTTTCATCTGACTCTAGAACCCATGTTTTTAAATATACTAATGACTCTCAACAATTTAGTGTGTGGAATATTTATGTAGAGAGTGATAAAAATATTGACTTATGAGCTTCCCTTAAAATTCTGACCCAGTCCACTTGGGAAAGAGCCTGGAGATCAGCCCTTTAAGCCAGTCATCCCAGAGACTTGGAAGCAGGTGGCCACAGAACACAATTTGCAAAGCACTACCCTCTGTTCTACTTACTGAATGTGCTCATGGGAACAGAACTACTTTCTATTTCCGGAACACTTCAAAATGAGGTCTTGGCTGATAATAACCAAAGTTTTCCATCAAGTTCTGGACTAAGATGCCCTGGAAATCTCTGGATCAAATTCCATCTTTGAGAAAAAACAAGGAGTCCCACTACAGCTCGACAGATATACCAAAAGAGGGGCTTGATCAGATACTAGACAAATACTGAGTCTGAGTAGGGGGGAAGATCTGATATTTGTTCAAGAATAAATCCAAAATTTGTTATTTTTTACATCCTACAAAATTGATTGCAGGCAAGGATGTTGGTTACGTTTTACAATGTTTATTATGATTTTATGTATAATTATGATTTATGTATAATTATGATTTATTTATAATTATGATTTTATGTATAATTGAAATCACTGCATGGCTGTAAGTCCTACTAGTAAATAGTGTACAGCCTGAAAATAGTAAATATCAACCACATCAGTAAGTATTAGCAAAAGGGGTCTGTACATTTGTTTGTGGCTGTACCCCTTGGGACACTGCAGAGCTAAGGAGCAATGAGCAGTAACTAGCCACAGGGGTGCAGAATCTCCTCTCTAGAATCTTACCTCAACAGAATATATTTTAAAACACATTTTGTTTGACATAAGTCTCCTCTTCTAGAAAAGCTCAAGGTCTCTCTCTCTCTTTCTCTCTCTCTCTCTCTCTCTCTCTCTCTCTCTCTCTCTCTCTCTCATACACACACACACACACACACACACACACACACACACATTGACATTCCCTTCATTTGATGACTACCATAAATGAACACAGGACTGACATATGATCAGAAAGAGAACTTCGTGCAAAAAAAGTGGAAGGAATAACTAGGGGTAAGTTATTTTGTACAACTCACCATCTGAGTCCATTCATTCATTACTTTGTTTAACAATGGGTATTGAACATTTATTACATTCCAGGTCATTTGGTAGCTACTTAAGTGGCAAATAAGAGTTTATCACAGTCTCTACCGATAAGGTAGCATAGTTTCCTGGAACAGTGGGACTGGGGGAGAAGGGAAAACACATTTTAACACGTTAGCTTAGTGAAGGAAATGTTCCTTAAAATATATCTCCCTGGAATTTTCTCTCTTTGAAAACAAAGTCTGGGGCTTAGAAAACGTGGTAACAGTGTGCAGCTGCCATTTTAGAGTGCCTGTCTAGTGTCACACATACTTCACAATAAGTGGCAATTCTCAAAAATTATCCAGACTTATAGATGAGGTAAAGTCCTAAGAGAGTAAAAACATCCCCAGGTTACACTGGAGAAATGTGGCAAAATCAGCATCTATGTTTCTGAGACTTTAGAGCAGTATTCTTTCAGTCTTATCACCTTATTTCTATGGTTGAAAAGGTGATAAAGAGAAGTAATGAAAATCTATATGTGAAGAAAAATTGACATAGAATATAACACCTCTAATGATTATTGCTGGATTTCAGAAATTCAATTTTGTAATATTAGAGTTTGATAATTTACTAGACAAGTACATGGCCTGGTAAGGCCATATGGGTAATTTCCTTTATAAAATCTAAAACAGTTCCACACAATGGGAGTATACCTATGGCCTTTTCATGTGGCCACTTATCCAAAGGGGCCCCTGGTACTGTATTACATATTAAGTAGGATGTTAGACTCGGGCGAGATTTTGTTCAAGGCCTTAACCCAGAAAGGCAGATGAAATCAATTCATTCAGAGCATTACCCACTACTGCCCATGTGCTGAAATCATCATAGGACATGTTGCTTTCCTGACTGATGGGTCCCTCTTCCCCCTCTGAAGATCATTGTGTGATGTGCTGGAACTGCAGTCAAATCTGGCGGCCTCCCTGTCCTATGTTACTATATCAGCTGGGAATCCAAGGATATGTGATTCAGTTATGCAGCAATAACAAGCGAGAACCCCAAATTTCTGTATTTATGATGACGCATGTATTTGTCACCTTGGTGTCCAGTGTAGCCAGCTGGGGCTCTGTTCCACAGCTCCATATGGGAACCAGGCTGATGCACCAGCCTCTTCTTGTAACATTTCCTGCCACTGAGAACAGTAGAGGGGCTGGGGATTTAGCTCAGCAGCACAGCACCTGCCTGGCAAGCAGGAGGTCGTGAGTTTGATTCCCGGTACTGGAAAAAAAAAAAGAGAGAGAAGAGTAGAAAGGGAGAAAGAGAGAAAGGAAAGGGGGTGAGGATCCATGCCCTGGCTTTTACTGTCACTTCTGCATATTCCAGAGTATAACAGGGCAGGCTTTTAAAATCCTTTCACAAGGAGAATCAGAATATTTGATCCTGAGCAAATTCAACCTACTACAAATGAGTTATGTTCTGAGAATCACATCTGAGATATACATTCAAGGGTCAAAGACAGTACATGAGACTAGGTCATGAAAAGGAAGGATGTGAAGCTAGAATCCACCAGAATTGGAGGAATACAGGGACCAGGAATCGAGGATGGACATCCTGGGCGGCTTATGTCTATAGAGCAATGGCAAGCCGCAGCATGGAAGAGCTGGCTAGTTTAAAGACCCTCAAATGTGCAGGCTTGGGGAGCAAAACTTATTAGAATCTGTCTGGGCACTGTGAGCCAGTATTCTGTGCTTGTTCAGATCAGTGCTGTCCACTCATTATCTTATCTTCCACTCCCCAGACACTGGTCACCCTGGGGAAACTGAATGACTCTACAGAGCATCTCCCACGTCTGGGGCCTTAAGAGATCATTTTAAGGAAGCTGAGGGTTTGTTTTCTTCAGACAGATAACTTACATTTGACAAAAACCTTCCAAGCCACTTTAAAGGATTTTGATTTTTGAAAAGGGGTAGACTTTTTTTTTAAAGGGAGAATTAAGAAAGCCTTGTAGATAGCTGCTTGTCTAGGATAAATGATTTACAAAGAGCAGTAGTCAAAAAATTAATATTAACTTTATTTTTTTTACTACTTACAGCAGTATCAAGCTAAACTCTGCTCCAAAGAAGAGAAGCAAAAGATTCTGCCCAAACATGTAAAGGAACACAGCATTCAGTTCTTCTTTCCGATCTTAAGGCAAAGTATAAAGTGAGTTTGGCTCAGCACTCTCTAGCACACTTTGTCTAGGACTCATCTCTCTTGCTTGGGAATCTTACCTCCTGAGGGGCACCCTGCACCCTCTGGCAGCCTGATCCAATGCCCTATTCAGGCTTGCCTCTCCAGGCTGAGTCTCAATCTCCAAAATTCTCTCTTTTCTCTGCCAGCAGAATTATCATTTAAGGCTGAGGATGTAGTTCATAGTTCAGCACTCACCTGGCAAACACAAGGCTCTGAGTTAGAGTCCAGGTTCCAAAAAGAAAAAGAAAAAAGACCAAAAAAAAAAAAAAAAAAAGCCCTCAAATTATCGTTTAATCTCCTTGGTTTGAGCCCTGGTTTTAGAGTATTTGCTTGGGAACCATAACTGAGGAATCTGTGAGTAGACTAATTCAGACTGAAGTACGATTGCTGACCAATCTATTACCTACCCTAGAAAAGTTTTCATTTCAAAGCTTTCAGGAACAGCGCTCAACTAAGCAAATATGAGGCAATGTAGTTTGCCAGCGGGGAGCTACACTTTTGTTATAGGGCCTTCCCTAGTTTATTCCTACTTGCTTGTCAATAACCTCTTTTGCAACCACCCAGCTTGACACCCAATTCAAGTAGTGCAGCAGCTGATGGCTTTTGCATAGGACCAGCCACTTTCAGTGTGATAGTGTGAAACAGTCTGGAGTGTTTGTGCCTGCAAGGCTAGGAAAAAAGGGGTAATCATAACTCTGTTATAATTTACTATCAGCCCTTATGATTTCCCAAGCACTTTCACATGGCTCAACCTAGTTAATGCTCAAAAAACCCATAATGAAGGCAATGCAGGTTTATCTCCCATTTTATGGATGTAGAAAATAAGGTTGAGATGTGATGTGACTTTCCTAGTCTGCTTATACCCATCACAAAGCTTTTCAATTCTTACTGTCCTTCCACGTTGGCCCTAGGCACTTTGAGTTTGGAAGGGGCAGGGCCAGAGTGCAAGATGGTAGGGGCAATGTCCTCAGCCAAAGTCCCTGATGTTTGGCTCTACCTAGGACTTGGCCACATTATTGTGTGCGGGGCATGACCTGGAGGAGAGGGTTCCAATATTGGTACTCTGCATCTGTGTGGGTATTGATTTCTGTCTCAAAGCATTCAGCTTTCTGTCTAATTATTAATCATCTTCATCATAGTCCTTTGAGGAATTTATCCCTGTGCTGTAGAGGTGTGGGGTTTCCAGGGTTATAGTCACCCAGGGAGTAAAGCCTTTCTTCAGTTCTCTTGCAAAGGTCTTTATCTTACTTTTTTATCATCTGCATTTTCTGGATGGTGTATCTCTCATAACATTTGTCTTTACTTAGCAGATAATCCAATAAGAATAATCTCTGAGAAGCTTCTTTGCCCAAAAGATATATAAAAACATTGCAAGCCCTGTGTTCTCAATGACAATTAAAAAAACAGAACAAAAACCCCTAAGCAACTCTATGTCAGGGCCAATGTTTCGAGGTGGAAAGTGCTCTGGTCTTAGAATCAGCAGATCTGAGACCAGTCTCAGTTTGTCAGTAACTGGCTGTGTGGCCTTGGCCTGGTCACATCATTGCTCTCACCGGGTGTCAGTTTTCTCATCCGTGCAATGGAGAATAACTGCTCTGTTAGTTTGGGAAGTGTGTTAGTTGACTTTCCACTGCTGTGACAAAAGCACTGACATGAACACCTTAAAGGAGAAGAGCTTATTTTGCTCTACAGTTTCAGATGTTTCAGCCCATGATTGCTTAGCCCTGTGGCTTTCTGACCTAGGGTGAGGCAGTTCATAATGGTGGACACAAGTGGGAGAGAAAAGCTGCTCACCTCAGGGTAGCTAGGAAGAAGAGAGGGATGGAGATGGGGATTCTCAGATGTTAATATGCACAGGAATCACCTGTGGAAAATGTAGGTTAGGATGCAGATTCTGAATCAGCAAGTTTGGATGAGGTCTGAGATTCAGATTTCTCCCAATCTCCCAAACGATGTGGTAAGATTGAGAATTGCTGATAACAGAAATGTTAGACGGGCACATGGCTACAGCCTGCAATGAGTGCCAGAACACTAAGGGGAGTGGGGAGTCATAGCAGCATTTAGAAAACTTCCGCAGTTCATCTTTCTTGATATCTACAATCTGCCACAAAATAGGTTTTAAATGCAATGTCACTGTTTTTCTTCCATATTACAGAAGTAATGAGTGATATTTGGAGACAAAGGCTAACTACATCTCAATACTTTCCTTGGCTGACATTCAGACTGACTTACAGTGCCAAGGGCTGAAGGCTTGAAAATATCCCAGCATTGTATGACACAGGCAGCTAAATTAAACCTGATACCCAGGACCTGTGTGATTAGAATAATGAACTATTCCAATACACCTCAAAGACCTGTCAGTGAAGGAAAAATTGTAGGAGTGGGAGGAAGCCAAATTTGGGGATGTAGAAACTGTATTATGAAAATAAGAAGTCCCAGCAAATATTTACATATCAGATAAATTATTTGGAATAGTAAGAAGTTTACTGTTTCAATTTACCTTGAATTTTGATTTTCGTAGCGCAGAGATAAACTTTTTATTTTTTCTGTTCAGAGATAGTGAGCAAAGTGTATTATAATCAATATCGTGTCCTCTACCCCACCCTCCAGGTCCTGGACAATCTCAGAAGGATTGTAGAGTAATCATATAGCTAACCTGAGACATTGTCATCTTCAGAATGATAAGAACTAAGTGCTTTAGGGTTTGAAAAGCACTTTCACTTGCATTATCTCATTTGATCCTTATGACTATCATTTAAGCCAAATAATATTACCTCCATTTTCAATTTTGTGGAATTTATGTGATGTTGTCTAAGGTTATACTCTAAGTGGCAGAGCTGGGAGGCAGACTCATTTTTGACCATTTATTTATTGTTGTCTCCATAATAATATATGTGTATTATTCTGGAATGGTATTTTGTCAGTGCTGAACTTGCACTGCAAGCTTTTCAAAACACTGGAGACGACAGAGTTTTGGGCACATGGGTGCACAGACACCTTCAGAGGACAGAGTAATCGGGAAGACCAGCATCGTGGGAGTGTCTGAAGCAGCACTGAGGAGACAGCAGGTGGGCTCTGGGGAGCTCCACCAACAGAGGACCAGTCCCAGCCCCCACATCCAGAGACCAAGATCAGCTCCATACCCGGCACAATTCCCATGGCAAACTTGGCTGGAGTACACAGCACATTTCTGGGATCTGAAATGGACACCAGCACAGAAATGTAAATACCAGAGGTATTTTACTATTATTATTCTCCCTTGTTTGTCTGATTGGCTATACCTTTCCTGTTCAGTTGGATGTCATCTTGTTTTGTTTTGTATTTTGTGGTTATTTTTGCTTTGGGAGTTTTTTCTTTTTTATTCTCTCTCCTCTCTTTCTCTGGTCTCCTTTCTTCTTTCTTTTCTTTTCTTCTTAGTTCTTTTCTTTTTTATTTTAAAAATAAAAGGAGGAAAACATCAACAGACACTCAATCTTTTACAAAATAGCAAAAGAACAGTACAGACAATACAGAGTTACAAACAAAGTGGTAGGAAATTAACACTGCTTGTTGTATTACATACTGATATCTTCAAAGTGGTTTCTCATGAAAACAAATAAAGACATGCAATATTGATCAATCAAGGATTCATTAACAGTTTCTTTCAACAAAGAAATAGAAGACAGTAGAACAGCTATGTTAACTATCCTGTATACACATACATACAAAATATCTCCTTCTTCCCCTTCTCTTTTCCCTCATCCCAGTTGCCCTTTACCCTTGACTGTTTTCCTATCAGTTCACAATGTCTATCATACCTCCAAGTTGAAATTAACTCTTTTAGGTTTTACACCAGTGAGACAATGTGGTGCTTGCACATGCAGGTCTGATTTATTTCACTTAGGAGTATGGTCTCTAGTTGTGACCATTTACCTATAAAGCCCTCAAGTTTATCTTTCTTGATAGCTGAGTAATATTCCATTATATAAAAGTACCACAATTTTCCTATCCAATCCTCAGTGGATGGACATTTGGATTGCCTCCACAATTTAGCAATTACAAATTGTGCTGCTATGAACATAGGTGCACATATATCGCTGTGATATGATGTTTTTAGATCTTCTGGGAAAATACCCAGAAAGGGAATATCTGGGTTGAATGGGACCTTTAAATCTAGTTTTCTGAGGAATCTCCAAACTGATTTCCACCGTGGTTTCACCAGTCTGTATTCCCACCAGCAGTGGAGAAGGGTTCCTATTTCTCCACAGCCTCTCCAGCATTTGTTATTGGTTGATTTCTTAATGCCAGCCATTCTTACTGAGGTAAGGTGGAATCTCAGTGTTGTTTTAATTTCATTTCTTGAATGACTAACGATGTTGAACATTTTCTCATGTATTTATTTGCCATTTGTATTTCATTATCTGAGAAGTGTGTATTCATCTCAGATGCCCATTTTTGGATTGGGTCTTTGAATTTGGGGGGCTGATATTTTTTAATTCTTTATATGTTCTAAATAGAAGCTCTCTGTCTGAGGGACAGTCAATTAAAATTTTTTCCAAGTTTGTGGGTTTTCTTTTTACTCTGCTGGTGATTTCTTTAGATATGCAGAAACTTTTCAGCCCAATTAGTTCTTCTTTTCTTTCTTCCTTCTGTTTTCTCTGTTTAGGTTTCTTACCTTTCTTTTTCATTTTCTTCTGTTGATCCTCTTTCTCTCTTTCCTTAACTACTTCTTGAACTTAAAGTTCCAAGTGAGTAAACATTGTCTCTTCCCTTCTGATTACTCCTTCTCATTCTACTTCATTCTTTCCCTCCTGTGTCCTCCAGTTTCCCAAAATTTGAGTGATCATCCTTCAACCTCCAGCTTTAACTCTACTATATTTGACCTCATTTATCACTTTATCCTGTCCCCTACTCATCTTAACCACCCTATCCCCACAGAAGAGTAAAATCACTCCACTATAGGGAAAATCACTGCATACAAGTACATGGTATATGTTCGATTTTGTTATATAACTTTAGAGTTTACTCCTATGATCAGAGGTAGCAGGTCATTGGTTACTATAGTTTGTCAGTAGTTAAGATGTACTTGATACTATTGTTAGTACTAACCATACTAATTTTGCTAGGATGTCATACATGTTATAATCAGTTTTTCTTCCCTATATGATAACACTGTGATTGTATGGGATCATAATCATCACCACAACCTAGTACCAAATGATTGGGTGCTGAGCCAAATAGTAACTTTGCATCCTTTACAAATTGGGAAGGTAGGCTCTTGGGATAGCTATAAAGAACCACCTACATCTAAAAGACCTCCCTGAAGAATAAACATCTCCTAGGGAAGTCTCAATACTAGTGATAAAACTATCTATCATAAAAAATTGGCAAATGTCAATGTAGAAAATAAAAAAAAGACAATAGAAAATGATAAGATGAAGAAGCAAAATGCAACCCCAGACCCTCAGCACACCCAGGACAAGCCTGGAACCCAATGTGATAGATGAATTTGGAAGTCAAACACAGGAACATTTTGAAATGACTGCAATAGAAGTGAAAAAACAAGTGGAAAAGGCTATAAAGAAAATAATCTCTCAGGTACAAAAATAATGATGCTTAAAATCAAAGATATTAGAGAAGACACAGATAAAAGAATAGATGACCTAAGAAAAATGATGGAAAAAATGCCCAGCATAGGAAATAAATGAAATCTATGAAATAGATCCAAACAGAAATCCAAGAGATTGAAAGTACATGCAATAGATTGAATGGAAGAGAGGATAGAATATCAGATCTTGAAAACAGAATTGCAGCTAGTGATTATGAAAAGAAATATATCTTAGAAATAGCAAGAGACTGTGAAAAGTCCATCCAAGAGCTCTGAGATGATGCAAAGAAGAGTAACATAATATTGATTTAGGTCAATGAGAAAGCTGGAGACAGCACAAATGACAAAAAAAGAAAAAACTCTTCACAGAAACAATGGAAGAAAACTTCCCAAGCATGGTTAAAGAATTTAACATACAAATAAATGAAGCATGAAGAACTCCAAACAGCCATGACCAAAATAAACTATGCCAAGACATATAATATTCAAGATTCCAGAAATTCAACACAAGAACAAAATATTAAAAGCTGTTAGAGAAAAGGAACAGGTCACCTATAAAGGAAAGCCCATCAGAATCATGGCAGACTTCTTAACACAAACCCTCAAATCAAGAAGTTGGAGCAAAGTATTTCAAGTGCTGAAAGAAAACAATTTCCAACCCAGATTGATTTACCCTGCAAAACTATCTTTCAGAACTAATGGAGAAATAAGATACTTCCATGACAAAGAACAACTGAAGAAATTCATGACCACTAAACCAACCCTACAAAGAGTACTGAAAGATATTCTAGATACAGATAAAAATGACCACAATTCCAAGAACAACAATAGAAAGAAACCTCCAGGTAGGAGAAGGAATTAAACAGAGAGGAAAAGCATGGAACCAACAGCAGGAAAATATCATGACAAAGATAAGCCAATACATATCAGTTATAGCCATCAATGTAAATGGCCTCAATTCACCAATCAAAAGAAATAGACTGGCAGAATGGATTAATTAACAGAATCCAACAATATATTGTATACAAGAAACACATTTAACTCAAAAAGAAATTCATAGACTGAAAGTCAAAGGATGGAAAAGAATCTTCCATGCAACAGGAGCCCAGAAAAAAGCAGGGGTAATTGTTCTGTTTGCAGACAATGTGAACTTCAAACTAATGATCAAAAGATATAAAGAGGGTCACTATATATTTGTTAGGGGAAAACTTCAAGAGGAAGAGACAACAATCATAAATATGTATGCACCACATATGGGAGCACCCAACTATATAAGACAATTGTTAATAGACATAAAAAATCAAATAAACAGTAACACAATTGAGGGGCTGGGGATTTAGCTCAGTGGCACAGCACCTGCCTGGCAAGCATGAGGTCGTGAGTTCAATTCCTGGTACCGGAAAAAAAAAAGTTCAAAACAATAACACAATTGTAACAGGAGAGCTTAAAACCGCATTGTCAAAAAGAGATAGAACAATGAGACAAAAATTCAACAAAGAAATGTCAGCACTGAAGCAAACCTATGAACAAATGGACTTAGTAGATATTTTCACAGTGTTCAACATCATGAGAATATGTATTCTCCTCAGCTGCACATGGGAGGTTCTCTAAAACAGACCATATACTAGATCACAGAACATGCTTAAGTAAATGCAAAGGAATTGAAACTATCCCACACATATTATCTAACCATAGTGCAATGAAATTCTAATTAATGGCAAAAGAAACTGCAAAAACTCCACAAACACATGGAAATTAAATAACACCCACTTGAACAACCAGTGGGTCACAGATTAAATTAAAGAAGAAATTAAACAATATCTACAACTAAATGAGAATGCAGACACAACATACCAGAACTTATGTGATGCAATGAAAGCAGTCCTATGAGGGAAATTTATAGCAGTGAATTGTCACATCAGGAAAACAGAAGGAGTACAAATAAACAACCTAATGTTGCACCTCAAGCTTCCAGAAAAGGAAAAGCAAGACAAGCCCAAAGCCCATACAAGGGAGGAAATGATAAATATCAGAGCAGAAATGAATGCAATGGAGACTAAGAAGACAATACAAAGAATTAATGAATCAAAGAGTTGGTTCTTTGAAAGAATAAATAAAATTCACAAACTCTTAGCCAAACTTATGAAAAAAAAGGACAGAAAAGACTCAAATTTATGCATTGAGGAATAAAAAGGGTGAAATCACTATAGATCCTGTGGAAATTCAGAAGATCATCAATACCTACTTCAAAAACTTTACTCTCATAGGATGGAAAACACAGAAGAAATGGACACATTCCTATATATGTATGAATTGAATCAGGTGAATCAAGAAGGTATAAAAATTATGAGTAACCGATATCACTTAATAAGATTGAAAATGTAATTAAAAACTTACCAACAAAGAAAAGCCCAGGTCCTGAAGGATTCACTGCTGAATTCTATAATAAATTTAGAGAAGATTTAATGCCAATACTCCTCAAACTCTTTAATGAAATAGAAAGGGAAGCAATACTCCCTAACACATTCCTGGAGCCAGGTATTACCCTCATATCAAAACCAGAAAAAGACCCAGTCAAAAAAGAGAATTACAGGCCAATCTCCATCATGAACATAGATGAAAAAAGTGTCAATAAAACACTAGCAAACAGAGTGCAGCAAATCATCAAGAAAATTATACACCATGACCAAGTTGGATTCATCCCAGGATTGCAGGGATGGTTCAACATATGCAAATCAATGAATGTAATAAACCGTATCAGCAGAGCCAAAGATAAAAATCACATGATTATGTCAATAGGTACAGAAAAAGCATTTCACAAAATCCAACACTCGTTCATGATAAAAACCCTAAAGAAAATCAGAATAGATGGTCTGTACTTCAACCTGATAAAAGCCACCTATGACAAACCAATAGTCAACATCATACTAAATGGACCGAAAGCTTTTACTGTAGATCAGGAACAAGACAAGGATGTCCACTATCACCACTCCTTTCAGTATAGTTCTGGAGACATTAGCCAGAGCAATTAGACAAGAGAGAGAAATAAAAGGAATAACAACGGGAAAGGAAGAAGTTAAACTATCATTATTCACAGATGATAAGATACTGTACATAGAAGACCCCAAAAACTCCACCAAAAGACATCTATCTAGATTTAATAACCCAAATTCACTAGTGAGGCTGAACACAAAGTCAGCACTCAAAAATAAATAGCCTTCCTGTACACAAATAACAAACTTACTGAGAGGGAAACTAGGGAAACAATACCCTTCACAACAGCATTCAAAAAAATGAAATACCAAGGAATCAGTCTAACACAGGATGTAAAACACCTACACATTGAAAACTGCAGCATTCTGAAAAAGGAGATTGAAGAGGAAATAAAAATAATGGAGAGATAGCCTTTGTTCTTGGATAGGCATACTTCCAAAATTGTTATATAGATTTCATACAATCCTGACCAAAATTCCAATTCATATCTCACAGAATTAGAGAAGACAATCCTAAAATTCATTTGGAACCAGAAAAGAGCTAGAATAGCAAAAGCAATTCTGGGCAACAAAGCAAGGCAGGGAGCATCACAACCCCTGATTTGAAATTATACTACAATGCTACTGTGATAAAAACAGCATGCTACTGGTAAAGAAACAATCCTGAGATCAGTGGAACAGATTAAAAGATGCAGAAACAACTCCAGACATACTCAGCCACCCAATCTTTGACGAAGGAACCAAACACCATCACGGAAAGAAAGATAGCTTCTTCAGTAAATGGTGATGGAAAATATGGCTCTTCGCATGCCAAAGATTAAAACTATATCCATCTCTTTCACCATGCTCTAAGCTAAAATAAAAATGGATCAAATATTAAAACAGAAACTCTTAATCTTCTGGAAGATAGAATAGGTAGAAGGCATTTGTGTAGGTAAAGACTTTATGAACAAAACCCCAATCACACAGGAACTATCACAAAGAATCAACAACTGGGATCTCATCTTATTCATAAGCCTTTTGCACAGCAAGAGGAACCACCGAAGAGCAAAGAGACAGCCCACAGTGTGGGGAAACATCTTTGCCAGCTGTTCCTGAGACAAAGGACTACTATTTAAAATATATAAAGAACTCACAATTATCAGAACCCCCCACCAAATTTAAAGACCCAATCCTAAAATGGGCATCTGAAATGAATTCACGAAGAAGTAGAAATGGCAAATAAATATATGAAAAAATGTTCAACGCCACTGGTCATTCGGGAGATACAAATTAAAACAACATTGGGATTCCATCTCACTCCAGAAAGATTGGCTACCATCAAGAAATCAACCAATAACAAATGCTGGAGGGGCTGTGGGGAAAAAGGAACCCTTCTCCACTGTTGGTGGGAGTGTAGACTGGTACAGCCACCATGGAAATTAGTCTGGAGATTCCTTGAAAAACCAGGAATAGAGGTCCCATTTCACCCAGCTATTCCCCTTCTGGGTATTTTCCCAGAAGAATTAAAAATATCATACCACAGCAATATATGTGCACCCATGTTTATAGCAGTGCAATTTGTAATAGCTAATCTTGGAAATAACTCAAATGCCCTTCAACTGAGGAACGGATTAGAATTATGTGGTCTTTTGATACAATGGGGTACTGCTCAGCTATAAAGAAGGATAAACTGAGACTCTGTAGGTCAATGGATGCAACTTGAGATGATACTCATAAGTGAAATAAATCAGACTCACATGCACAAGCATGCACAAACATCATATTGTCTCCCTTGTGTGAGAATTTGAAAGAGTAAATAAAGTCCAAAATGTTCAATAGATATTGGGAAATGGGAAGAAATTTTTCTAAAGGAAAGAGAAACTGGCATGTGGGAAAGGAGAAGAGAAGGAAGGGAAAAGAAAAAAATGCATATACACAAGATAGTTAAAATAGTTGTACTACTAGTTGCCATTAGCTCATTGAAAAGAAAGGTTTGTGCTTATATTGTTTGATCAATTTTTCATGCCTATATCTTGTAATCTGAGCAACGACTTTGACATTAACAATAAGCAATTTATTAACCATTGTTACTCTCCTACTATCTTGTTTTGAAATTTTTTATCGTTTTTATTGTTTTTTTCTTTAGCATGAAAACAAACAAACAAAAAAACAATACAAAACACTGATAACCAGGTCCTATCCCAGTGCAATTAAATCAGCATTTTGGGGGAAAGCCCATATATATATATATATATTTGTCACTCTCTCTCTTCTCTCGCTCTTTCTAGTATAATTTTGCCGTACATAATGATTACATTCATTGAAGGAAATTGATACATGTAACCTTCCCCTCCCTCTCTCTGCTCTCTCTTTCTTTCTATTCTTTGTCTTTCTCTTTCTCTTTCCTTTCTTTCTGTATCTCTGTCTCCATCTGTCTGTGTCTTTGTTTCTCTCTGTGTCTCTGTCTCTGTCTCTCCTTTTACCCTACTGTATGTCAAATGCCCTGCTGGTCACATAAGACTGGTACTGCTACTTAAATTTATAAAAGTAAGCACCAAAACATGCCAACATTAGGCATTTCATTTAAAATCATGCATGTTTATATCTGTTTTCATGAGAAGCCACTTTGAAGATATCAACATGTAATACAACCACCATTGTTAATTCCCTACCACTTTGTTTGTAACTCTGTATTGTCGGTATTGTGCTTGTGATATGTTGTAAAATGTTGTATGTCTGTTAATGTTTCCCTCCTTTTATCTTTAAAATAAAAAAAAAAAAAAAAAATAAAATCATGCCACTTCATGGTACAGCTGGAATTTGAACCCACATCTGCAAGGCCAAATTTCTGTGTGCTTCCTCATGCCAGTGGCTCTAAGCTGTGGCTGAGACACTGATTATCTGGTCTGAAGCAAGGCCCAGATCTTGGGATGTTTCAAAATCTTCTCAAGTGATCCTAAGATGTAGTTGAATTTGAGAGTCACTGTCCCTCACTGTTCTACCTCTGCAGAGAGCTTACTATACGTTTGTTGAATTGGAAGGGCAGTGGAAAAAGCCTTAGATATTTATCCAGGTCCATAAAACTCATACATCTCTCCCCACTCCAAGTTATAAGAAATACTTTTATTCCACAAGAATGCTTTTTAGAATAAAAAATTCAATCACTTGAATTCACATATCAAGATTTTCCAGTGAGCAGGAAAATGAGGAAGATATTTACCTGCAGGTCTGAGTACCTAAAGGGGGCCTGGGCAGAGGGAGGTGGCAACCAGGCTGTAGGTGAAGGTGTAGAGCTATGTGTTCAGTCATAAAGACAAACTTGGGCATCTTCAGTTTTTCCTGGAGTCAAGCTGCCTCAGGAAGCAGCCAAGTTTTGATGAGCAGATGTGATAATTCAGACTAAATGCTATGGAGAATGGCCTTGTGACCAAGAGATCATTAAGAGCTTTAGAAAACGCCTAGGGCCAGGGATATAGCTCAGCAGCACAGCACCTGTCTGGCAAGTGCAAGGTCACGGGTTTGATTCCCGGTACCAAAAAAAAGAAAAGAAAAAGAAAAAGAAAATGCCTATTAACTCCCTGGATCCTAGTGTGATCTTTGAGAGAATGGAGTCACATTTTTAGGGAAATGTAACAGATTTCCTGTTGGACTAGGTCTTGGCTCCGCCAGTCCTCAGTAGCTCCCACACGCACATGCCACACTGTCTGCAGTAGTAGACATGTGGGAGTAGAGTCATTCAGTTATGTCAGTGTTCAAAAGCCATGTCCAACTTATCAGTGGATCAGAATTATGAGATGGGGGGCTTGCATCCCTGTCCATTAGCATTCTTGTACTACAAGAAAATACAGTATATTTTTTGCATGAATATTTGGAATTTTTCCAAGTGAAAAATTGTTAGTCAGTTCCATTCAGTTTGTTGTTCTCAACCTTAGTTGAATCTGAGACTCCAGTTTCTAAATACCAGGCTAATATCTAAGAATTACAGCTCAGTGACATCAACCTTACGAAAGGCATCCTCACTATCCAGATTTGATTATATCTAAATTATTTTGGATTATTATTTTTTGTGGCCAGAAATTATGGGCTGTCTAAACAGAAAGATAATCATTGCTTTATTAAAAAATGTTAAGTCTCCTGAGCCAACATTTCAGAAAGGAATCCTTAATCTCTCTCTCTCTTTTTTTTTTTTTGTGTGTGTGGTACTGGGGATTGAACTCATGACCTTGCACTTGCCAGGCAGGCGCTTATGCCACTGAGCTATATCCCTAGCCCAGGAGTCCTTAATCTCTTCATGGCAAGTAAATGAAATTCAAAAAGTATTAATTGAAGGAATAATTAATGGGAAGATTCAAAATGGAGTTCATTAAACACTAATCAACCTGTTACTGCTACGTGCCAGATCTGCCCTAGCATAAGAGCATGAAGGGAAGATGCTTTCTCCATCCCAGAAGGTTCTAATCCAGCATGGGAATTCATAGCATTTCTTCCAACACTCGCTGAAAATAGGGGCAGTCCTTTTACAATGGGCGTACAGATCAGGAGAAAAGAAAGCAGGCAGCTGACTGCACCCTTTGTTAGTTCTGCATCGCTCCTTCCTCATGCAGACCTAAGCTGCACGAAGAATTAGACCTTAATAAACCCATTACGTCACTACAGCCCAGACACTCAGAGGGCTTAGCTGCAGTATTTTTAGGAGCCCTTGAAGTGATGCTAATACTTGCTGACTTCCTCTGTGGGGTTAATTAAGAGTAAGAACAAATTCTACCATTTTCCCATTATTTTTGCATAACTCATTTAATCAAGGTGAGGATACTGAATTTTCAACTTCCACCCTATGAAACAGAGAACGTTTCCCGCAAGCCAAAAGAAGAGTAAGACTGGAAGGATTTGAGGTTCGGACACTGTCCAGATTGCTACTTGGAAGTGAACCATGGGAGTGGAATATCAGGTATCGCAAAGGTCCAGGCGGAGGGTAAGGAGCGATGGATAATTCTAGCCAGAAATAGGTTAAAAGTGAGGAGACCAGGTGTGACAGTTAATGATAATTGTCATCTCGACTGGATTAATCACTTCTGGAAAAGTGGTTGGATGCACTTATGAGTAAATTAACCCACTTCGATTCACAGCTAACCGCATTGTTAGGAGTCGGGGCCCAGCTGAAGCGGGCCAGCCCTGGGGGCCTTTGAAGGGTGCAGCTCTCACTGTGCTCTTCCCTTGCTCTCTGCTTCTCCTGTACCATGAAGCGTCGCTGCACACACCCTTCCATCAGGTGCTCCCGCCATGAAGTCGGCAGTCAGGGGCTGACACGTCTGCAATGATAAGCAAGTGTAAGCCCTTCTTCCTGTCAGTGGTGTGTGTTAGGGATTTGGTCCCAGGGATGAAAACCCAAGTGATACCTAGGCCCTAGGGAAACACCAAGGGCCAAGGGACTGTTATCTACCAAGGTCAGGGACTAGATGTCCCCAGCCGTGAAGAATCACTGTCACGCAGCTGCCTGGGCAAGGCAATGTCAGCATTTGGTGGGCACAGGGCTGTGGGCAGGAACTGAGAGGTGGGTATGACGTGTGGCTGGTTAGGTTGGATGACAGGAGCCAGAAAGCTGCTTTTACTCATCAGTGCAGGGTAGACTCTTCCACACAGTCGTAACTTCATCGCTGCATGTGTTTTAGTATGTTGTGTTTCTTTTGTGTGGTCCACCCCCCCACACCGGCAGAATTCAACACTGCGAGGCAGGGACTGCTCGCTTGCTCAGCATAGGGTCGGCACACAGCAGGCGCTGTGGCTTCACCTCACTCCTAGCCCAGGCTTCTTTTCCTTCCTCTTGAGGTTTCCACATGGCTGTTAAACACAGAAACATTTCTAAAAATTAGCTAGGTTTACTTTGCCACCATTGCCTCTGATACAAGTCCCAGAAGCTCGCAGACCAGTGGCACAATGTTAGAGACTTTGTTCAGGTCTCTGGCCAGGCTCTCCTGTCGAGGTGATATTTATTGAGAGCTGTTGTAGGTTTGGCCCTGGCCTGAATGGTGCTTCCCTCAGTAAGGTGCTTGACTCACCTGTTACCATCAAGGCAGTGAATTAAGTAAACATTCCCCGGAAGAAGTAGCTCTTCTCTGCTCCCTGGCTGTTCCAGATATGCTGTTCTTGTCCTCTTGCCTGGGCCTTTTCCCAGGCTGACACTGTTCAACTGAGGTTTGGTGCTTATGTTTTCTAATTCACCTCTGCAACAGAGTGAGGGCCATGTAACTGGCCAGTCTGTCTAGTAGTTTTTGTGGAAAAAGGAAAAGAAGGAGTGAAGGAAGAGCGGAAAAGGAGATGATTAGGAAGGCAGCAAGGAAGGAAGAAGCTGAAAATGGAAGGACGAGGGAAAATAAGAAAAATGATAAGAATCTTGACAGTTTGAGTTTGCCTTTTCAGAAAACTGTTTAAATCTTTCAGTTGCTGTTTCAAGCCAGTGCCCTGTCAGAACTTCAAACAGTGTATTTTCTACCTGGGCTACAAGCTGTAAGAAACTCAGCATATACAAAGATAGCTACCTAGACAATTTTGCTACTTAGGTTGTGTGTGTGTGTGTGTGTGTGTGTGTGTGTGTGTGTGCGTGTGTGTGTGCATGTGTGTGTGTGCTTCTTAGTAAAGCTATGGCCACCACTTTGGGGTTGAAAACCAAAGGGGAGCTCTCTATGTTTTTCCAGCATACTGGCTCTGCTTGTGCTTTGTTCCCTCACTGTGAAATGGCTGACTGGGATGGGCGAGAGGTGGACGGTAAATCAGTCATTTATTTTTAGGTCATTGTCTAGGCAGGAGGTGATTAACTTTGCTTTGTAAAAGTTGAAGGGAAAAAAAGCCCCATTTTGGACTGAATGTTTGTGTCCTCCCTAGCCCCAAATTCATAGGTTGAAACCCTCACCCCTAGGATGATAGAACTGGGAGGTGGAGCCCTTGGAAGTTATCAGAGTTGGATAAGATCACGAAGTAAACCCCTCGTAGGATGAGTGCCCTTGTGAGAAGTGGCACGGAGAGCTTGTTTTCTCTCTCAACAGTCTGAGTTGTGCCTTGCTCTGTTTTCAGTTGTGTGAACACACAGCAGAAGGAAGCTGGAGACAAACCAGGAAGCAGCCCTCGCCAGGCACAGGGTCTGCCTTGCCTTGACCATGGACTCCTCAGCCTCCAGAACTGTGAGAAGTGACTGTTATGTAAATGTCCAGTCTATGGTATTCAGTTAGAGCACTCTGCTGTAGTTTGGATCTGAAATGCCCCTCCAGAGGCCCATTTATTGAAGATTTAGGCCCACATGGTGTCATTGGAAGGTATGGAACCTTTGAGAAGTGAGGCCCACTGGGAGTTCTCAGGCCACTGGGAGCGTGTCCGTGAGGGTGACTGTAGGACTTCTTTTTCTCTTTCCTTCCTGCTGCTGTGAGGTGAGCAACTTGCTCCACCATGCACTCCTACCGTGCTATAATGTTACTCACAGACTCAAAAGCATTTGGGCCAAATAATCATACACTGCAACCTGAAAAACTGTGGTTCAAAATAAACACTTTGTCTACCTGCATGTGCACATGTGTGCATGTGTGTGATACAGGAGACTGAACCCAGGGCCTTTACACTGAGCTGAATCTCCAACTTATTTTTATTTTTTAATTTTTAGTTAAATTTGTAATCTTTCTGCCTCAACCTTCCACAGCGCTGAGATCACAGGTGTATGCTAACATGCCCAGCTTCTTACCATATTTATAAACTGATTTTTCTAAATCATTTGTAAAACAGAACTGACTAACAAATGTTCTGAGTGGACTAAGACATGTCTCTTTCTCCTGCTGTCCCTGATTCCACTTGCCTTACTTTTTCCTATTTCAGCCCATTGCTGGCCAACCTGTCTTTCCTAATCCTATCTGTTCCACTTTGGATATGCCTATGCCAAATCAGTATGCCTCCTCCACGTGAGAAAGCGTTCTTTTCTGCCTACTAAGCTTGCACCCAGTAAGTAGTTTTTCTTATTTTTTCCAGTTAGAGAATGAGATTTAGTAATGACCCTAATAAAAGATGAATTAAAAAGCCAAAGCTCAAGGAACCAGAAACAAGAGAGGCAAAATTCTCAACAGTGGAATCTACAGCTGTCAGGGCTTTAGTGTGTGTGCTTATGTTTACGTGTGTGTGTGCGCGCGTGTGCTGGGGGAAGGAGATAGGGATAAACAGTGAGGACAAGGTAGGTCTTGGATATTCCTCATGGTTATTTTTTCTTGATGACTTTGGTTCTGTGTCGGTCTAATAATCCATTTCTGTCCAGGGTGAACAGGTCCCGAGAACAAGGTACCCGTGGATGAATAGAAAAGTAAGAGGAAAAAGAAATACAAGAGAGGCAAAATTCTGGGATCAGGGGGCTAGCAGCCTCTAGCACTGAAGCCCCAATTACCATTTTCAGTAACCTTTAATTGAGAAAGAACAAAGGAGGCAGCAGAGGAATGGGAGGATATCAACTGTTTTGGCAAGGACAATACAACTCAGTTATCACAGGAATGAGACGTTAGCAGTTAGCCATCAGGTTATCTTTCTTCAGGCATATCTCAACAAAGCATCTAGTGTTGTCCCTGGGACTGTCAATGCTTTTGCTAGACTTCCTCCAGAACCCAACAATCCTGGCTTGGTCAGGCCTGAGGCAGTACATTGAAAAAGTAAATAAAGAATGTCCTTCTCCACAGTTCTGCTTCCTCCACCTTTCTTACATGCCCTTCCCTCAGCTGAGAATGAAGCTCAGGGAGGGCGAGCACAGGAGTACCAGGAGTACATGTCACATGGAAAAGGCATTAATGTGTACAGGGCTAACAGGAGGTAATAAAAGTGAGCAACAGGGAGAGGAAGGGAAGGGAATTCGGAGTGTGGGCTTTAATCCCGGTGTTCCAGTAATCACTCAACTCCTCTTACTTTAGCATTCACATCTGTAAATTGGAATAAGTTAGACTACGTATTTAGAGCCTGCTGCGTTGTGAATGTACCCCCCAGGTCCATGTGTATGGGTACATGCAGCAGTGCTGACACATAGGAATTTTAAGGGGTGACTGCAGACTTCATGAATGGGTTGATGCTGTTGCTGTAGGAATGGGCTACTTACTGTGACAGCAGATTCCTGAAAAAAGGGTGAGGTTAGCCTTCCTACCCTCCCTGTTTCTCCTGCGAGCTCTTTTGTCCTTCTGCCTTTCACAATGAGTAATGCGGCAAGAAGGCCCTCATCAGATGTGGCCCCTAACCGGGGACTTCCCAGCCTCCACAACTGTAAGAAATGAATGTCTTTCCTTACAAATTATCCAGTCAGTGGTGTTTGGTTATAAGAGCACAAAACATACTAAAAACTCTGGCAATGCTGTATATTTAGTAAATTGCAATAGATACAAGCATAGAATACCTGGACAGCAGGAGCATAAAGGAATAGGGTTTTGTTGTTTTGTTTTTGTTGCATTTGCATTTCTTTTTTTCTTTTTTTCAGTACTAAAGCTCAAACTAAGGGCCACTGTACTCCTGAGCTGTATGCCTTACCCTTTCTATTTCCTTATTTTGAGACAAGGACTTACTGAGTTGCCCAGCCTGGCCTGGAACTCACAATTCTTCCACTTTAGCCTCCTGTCTGAGTAGCTGCGAGCACAAGCTTGCATCACCAGGCTTGGCTGAAGGAGTAGTTTGTATGTGACAGTGCATGAGCTGAGTTGGAAGTAACAGGAAGAACATTCGTCTCACTTGCTCCCCACTCTTGCTTCATTCTGAGGGCAAACAGGGGGGGGGCAAGTGGGTTGCTTCTCTCTGAGAGGACTTCAGGGAGGTCTAGGGGAGGGACAGATGAACAGCTGTTAGATTCCATTTCTGAAAATCATGACTTACATTCTCAGCTTCAACTAGATGACCCCCAAGTCCGTTAAACCTAATTTTAAAAATGCACATGTACAAAATGCAAAACATGCAAAAAAAAGAGTTTATGTTCATCAGAATGTAAGTCATGCATCCACCCCATCCCTGTCTCTCAGTTCCTCTTCCCAGAACCCAATCACTGGAACTAGTTTCTTACACCTGTGAGTGTATTCTAAATGTTCTAGTCTATGAAACCACTTTTCAGAATAACTCTTTCTCCTTTAAGCCTATATTAAGAACTTAACTTTACATATTCCCTTTATGCCCCTTGAGAATTTCCATAACTATTATGGCTGGCTTGATTTTGACCCTACCAGCTGTTCTCAAGCATCGTGCATGGTGCTCTGGGAAGTGTCTAACACAAGAACACAGAACAGAGTGTAACACACAGGACGTGCAGTTGGAGCCCGGCAGCAGCTGAGAGTTTTCTGCTCATGTTCCAGAGTGGCCCTGCCAACCTGCTCACCTGCTGCTGACATTTGCTTTTTGCTCTTGTGGGTGAGACCATAGTGAAGCAAGGTAATGCTAAAATAGACAAATGTAATGTGATTTAAAGTGGAGAGAGAAGAGCATTTGTATGCTGGGGTTACTGGGGAGTGCAAAGGTGTCTCCTTCTTTCAAAGAGCCTGGAGAAAAGTCGTGTAGAGCATAGCGGAAGAAGAGCTCAACTAGAAGGTAAAAGGAGTGCAGGACCAGGGTCACCCACACTGGTGACCACAAAACTGAAAATGTAAATGCTTTTTCCCCTGCTGATATGCATATATCAAGTTTTAGATTCTTGCCAGAGGCAACTCATTCCTTCAGCTGGACATTCACAGGACATTGTCTTTTTCCTATAATATAGTACATGCTGATTCTGCTTTTGCTGTTCAGACCTAGCTTTTACAGCATGGTCTGCTTTCAGTAATTTTATAAGACCAACTCATTAGAGCCAAGCCAAAGGGCCACAGAACAGATAATCTACTAATCTATGGATTTGAAATAACAATAAAAATATTGAGAAACATCAATATTTGCGCAGTGATTTATGGTCATTTTTAACAAGCAATTCTGCTGTTTCTTTGAATACTTTTCTTTAATAGCTAGTTTGCTTGTTGCCAAATTTGATTTTTGATTCAATATAGTTTTGCTACCCCATTGTGTGTGCCTGGCTTAAAAAGCCTCTTGGAGGAGTTTCACAACTAAACCCAAAAGTTAGAAGACAGATTCCTTAGGGATTTGTATCAGTGATTGTCACCTTTACACAAGGTTTGGAGCGGAGATTGTTGCTGGTTTAAATTGTAAAACTGAGACCTACTTAGATAAATGACTAATGTGTTCCTTCTAAAATCAATTTCTGAGTCAGAACTATCTGGGTTGGATATCTGGGCAACTCCTGAATCATTAATTAATTTATTTTCAACTTCGTATTCTGATCTTTAGACAGTGCCTTATGAAGCCATCAAACGTTCTTTTAAAAAACAGATTGTGTTGTATAATAAAAAGGTTTTTGTTTAATCTTCTGACTCAGTCCTCTCGTGCGTAAAATGGAGAGTGATAATCACCTCCACCTCTCAGAAGTACATACTAGATGCATATTTATGTGTGAGTGTATATATTTGTGTATGCATAAATATATGTATTTGTGTCTTGGTTCAGTAAGTTGTTATATACAAGGACTTAACATAGTGGTGCCTGGTGTAACTATCATTTCAATTACTATTCTTCCTCGGAGTTCCTCACTCAGATGTGTAAAAACAATAGCTTAGCTAGGTGAGTCTTTGAGTTTTGTATCTGACATGTCTTTTGCATAATTTTGTAGGTATGTGCAGATCATACAAGCAAAAATTAATCAGACCACCACCAAATATTTATACGTGGTTTACTTTCTCTCAGTTCTTTTTTACTTCCTACACAGAATCTTTCACAACAAGGGCTTTTAGAGGTGTAATGGAGTCCCTTGTTTATTGGAAGGTTAACTAAAAATTAACTCTGCAGCCCCTTTTGTCCAGATAATGTTGAAATTATTTCCCAACAAGCAACTCCGTTTTCAGTGAAACTTAAGCTTGTTTTTCTGCAATGATGGGAGGACTTGGGATACCTGGCCCATGTCTCTGAACACTGGCTTTCCTCATATAAGGCCTGAAAATCTAAATATTGAAGGGTAAGTCCTGTTAAGCATTAGCCAAATGTGGCACTGAGGCTAAATTTCATCAGGCTTTCCAGAACCATGTCTTACCTAGTGCCACATTGTAGGCACTCAATAAATGCTCGTTCAGTAAATGATAATTGTATACTCACTTCCCAACATCCACAGCCTCCCCTGCTACTTCTTTTTCTCTTTCCTCTTTTTCCAGAAAATATTTGAGGTATATTAGAAGGACTCCTAAAATATAAAAGCCATAGGGACTGTATTTATAGATAAACCAGTTAGCCACTTCTTGGCTTTGCCCTAGTCTCTTACACTGTGGTGTGCTGTGTTGTGCTGCCACTGCAGAGTGGAGTAGGAGCTGGGGCAATGGGCTGACAAAATGCTAGCCAGACAGAACTAATCGGAGTCTCTCTCCTGGAGACAGACATTTCTTATGTTGTATAAGCATTTAATTAGCTTGTGTGGGTTCTGTTTGTTGCAAGAAAACAATCCTTGACTAATGCAGGACCCTAGTTTGACTCCAGCTTTCTACAGAAAATTCAAACTCTAGAAATGTGGACTAAGCTTATTATGCAACACATTAGTTACATTTTTAGGTAGTGTACTCAGCCTCCAGACACCTTTGCACATGAAGTATCTCTAAATTTTAAGCAGAAAATTCAACTGTTACTCTAAAAAACAGTACAATAAATACATAAAAAGGTAGCAGAATGTTTCAAAATGCAAGTTACGGTACTTTTTACACCACCACCCCCAGATTAACAGTATGGTATTCCATAGAGGACTTATTTTGGACAAGGATCCATGTTATTTAGAATATCATTGGAACAAGTAACTAACACTTTGTTTGAAAACAAGTTTATCCTGTTTCGAGACTTGTCAGTCTCCTTTGAACCTGCCAATATAAACATGAGTACTTCATCTTTGTGTAGTTGAGAGTTGTGAGATAACATGGAAGGTACTCAGTTATATTCTACTCAAAATTAAGATAAAAATTTATTCCAAATATTCTCATAACATTTCACATGGTGGGTGCAGGGTGTGGTGGCACACACTATAATCCTTGCACTTGGAAGGATGAGGCAGGAGGATTGCCACAGTTTGAGGCCAGCCTGGGCTACATCATGAGTTCATGACCAGTCTAAACTACATAGCCAGATCCTATTTCAAAAAGCAAAATCAAACAAACAAACACCCCCAAAATGCCCTATGGTGAGCAACCAGCCTCAACTATGGCTTCATAGCAACACTTACACAAATTCTATAGTTCTATTTCTTGCAGTATCTTCCAATATAGCCAGATGCCCCACTGCCATGCTGCCCTGCTTTGGAGCTGATGATGGACTGAATGAGCCAAAATGAACCTTTTCACCTTTGAGTTATGGGTATCGAGTATTGTGTCTCAGCAACTACAGGAGCAACTACGAGAGCCATAAGGCTTTGGAGTCATACAGATCTGAACCGGTACAGAAGCTCAATCCCTAATTAAATGTCCACTTTACTCAGTTCCTTCCAGAAATATGAGCCAAGCACAAATCCCATGCCGGGCACTGTGCTAAGTCCTCAAGATACAAAGATTAAATATGAAATTCCTCTCCAGGAGTCTAGTGGAGACAGGCAGAAGTAAACAAACAGTTTCTACATAGCAAACAGTGAGGCTCTAATAGTGTTAAGTGCAGGGTAATGTGGAATTTGAGAGATCCAGAGGAGGCTAGGGAATCTTCTAGGGGCAGTGGATAATGACTGAGTCCTAAAGGAGAAATTAGAGGTAAACAGATGGAGGGAGCCAGAGCTGCTTGCGGGAGAGCGTTTGAGACAGAGGAGAAATAACCATCCGCAGCATGGGGATGGAGTATGTAACCCAGGGGGCTGTTGTGAGGATTGACTGAGAAAATGTGTGTGTATAAAGTATCTAGTGAAGCCCCTAACAGGTGCTGATCAAGGACAGTTCTGGAAGCCCCTCCCTGTCCTCTCAGCCTTGGTATTCTCTCCCTGGTGTCCTCCTGTGGTTAGACTGAGTTCAGGACTCAGGCCTTCTCGAGCCACTGTGAGTTTAGGGTCTGGCAAAGATCATACTTTCTCTATTTTCTGTGCCCAAACTGCCCATATGCAGTGCATCTTTATTGCAGAGGTTGTGAGAGGATGCGGCACCTTCTCCACTTTTCCCCACAGTGCATGGCAAGTGCAAGGGAGCCCAGAAACATAAACAAAAGCACAATGAAAAGGTCTGAGTGTGCTGGTGCATGCACCACATTGTTTTCTGCATGCTAATTTCTATCACTGTAATTAGGACTCTGCAATTAAATATCACTCATGTTTCATGACAGCAACACAATTGAATTGGGGCACAAAGGAGAAGTTTGGGAAAAGAGAAGGTTGTGGATTCTGCTGGGGGTGGAAATACCAAGCATAGAGATGTCTATGCTGGGAAATGCCGTTGACCATTAGGGCTACTTGCTAATACAAAGTCTTTCTCATAGAAATGAGGCAAAAAGAGAGTGGAGGAGGGAGAGAAGGACAGGGGAGAGAAAGGGAGGAGAAGGAGAAAGGAGAAGAGAAGAGGAGAAGAGAGGAGGGAGAGAGGAGAGAGAAGAGAAGGGAAAGAAGAGAAGGGAGAGAAACAAAAAAAACCCTAGAGGTGGCTAAGAAAACCACAGTAACTTATTTACTTGCCTGTTTTCCTTTTCTGGGAAAATTTTTTTTTTTTTAATCTCTGTCTGCATTGTCATAAATTATTTAGTAATTCTGGAGTCAAAATTGGTTTTGAGTTTGTTCTATTGCATTTGACCCCTAAGTAAATACAAAGCAGCACTGGATGTCCTTGTACTGTTAGCTGTGTCACAGTCCCCAGGAAGCCAGGGTTTCTGTTTGATGACCATAACTCTGGAGCTAACACAGCAGGAATGGTAGAGAATCACAAGCAGGTACCTGGCTCTGCTGCTGAGGAATTCTGCACATTGTACACCCCTCCGCCCGCCCGTTAAGCAGCCCCTGCCCTTGGTGTCTGACACGTGCAAAGTAGCCAGAAGGAAGGAAACCTTGGAAGAAATCTAAGTTCTATTCTTATACTAGTTGGAAAGGAATTTTTCCTCCAGCCTCTGAGAAGGTCTGCGTCCTGTGAAAGTAAATTAGGTAGAAAATTACTTTTTGACAAACTTGACTGAAGCTGTGAAAGTCGTTCTGTCTAAGTTTTAAAAGTGATTGGAACTGAAGGCTTTTTAAAAAAGTGATTCTTCTTTTCTTTTTTCAAAAACACTGCCCAAGGGGAAAGAATAGGAATTCAGGGAGACTGTGAGTTTTTTTCTAGTTTGTCTAATTCTGATGGAGATATCTTCATTTGCATATCAATACCCAGACCCCTCCTGGATTTTCTAGGCATTCTGGATCAGTATGTAGAATTTCCTATTATTTTTCATCGCAAATGCATCCTATTTATGGAGTAAGTGGTGTTATGGTTTATACCTAGAGGCCCCCCCAAAGCCTTGTGCACTCACAGGTGGGGCTTTGGGAAAGTGACTGGTGCATGGAGGTGTGATGCTCCTCAGTGGATTACTCCACTGAGTGTAATGTTGGGAGGTGAGCTTGTGGCTGAATGTAGCACTGGGAGGTGAAGCCTGGTCAGAGAAGGTGGGTCATTGGGGATATGGACTAGAAAAGTATGGCTCATTCCCTCTTGCCTTGATTTCTCTCTCTGCTTCCCACTACCATGCCACAAGCTCTTTGTCCTCTGCCATGCCCCATTGCCATGCTGCCTTACTTTGAAACCACCTTACTATGGACTTTCCCTCTATAAACAGTGAGCCAAAATAAACATTTCCTCCTCAGAGTTGTGGTTGCTGGGTATTGTGCCTCAGTGACAAGATAGAAACTAAGACAGACAGGCTTTGGAGAAAATACAATCACTATATTTTAATTGTTGTAGCTGTGATTGCTTTTGTTATTTACTTTGGGTAACAGAGCACCCCCAAACTCAGTGTCTGATGACAGTAATTTATTTTATTCCTCAGCTCTGTCGGTGGGCCAGCAGCTATATGGTGCTGAGTTCCCCATGTAGTTGTATTCAGCTGGCACATGGATGGGGCAGGACCACTACACCTCCAGAGGATGTTTTGGACTTCCTTATACCAGGGGCACTGGATTCTGAGAGGCAAGAATGGGCTTCTTAAAGTTTGAAGGGATAGACCCAAAACAGGTATAGGGACACTTGCACCACATTCTGTTGATCAAAACAAGTAACCAGCCCATCCCAGATTCAAAGAAAGAGGAAATTAACTCCATCCCTTGGTGATGGAATGAGCATGTATAATGAGGGTGGGAAAGGATTGGTGGCAGCTATCTTTGGACACCTCTAGCACAGTGGTAAAATGCTTCTGAACTGATGCTTAAAACATTGTTTCAGAAAACTGAGGATTGCGTTGCAGATGATGAACTCAGGATAAGCTGATGATAACTGATGATGATAAAGAGTAAAGCCACTATTCATCAAGCATCTTTTTACTGGATACTAGGCATGGTTTTAAGTACATTGTCTCCATCTTTTGGCCTAGAAGAGTTAAGAGAAGAATTTAGAAGGGTACTTGATATATAGGTATAAAGATATTAATCACATATCTTAATACTTTTATAAAACTACATTAATTTTATTTTTTTTATTTTTATTTTTTTTT